>NC_133649.1:191749244-192090027 GCF_009905375.1 Apium graveolens | reverse complement strand
ATCATCCTATTATCAAGTAATCCTACTCCCTACATGTTGTTCTTGTATATCTTAAGAGTGTAGAGTAGAAAAACTTATGTGTTGACCTTGCATGGTGGTGTTTTGTTAAAACTCCAAGTGAATATCCTTGATTCTTGTGAATTCAAGGCTTTCACCATGAGTTATAGTAGCAAAGGGTTGAGAATGGCTAGGCATGAGTATGCTACACTCATGTAATTGTTGTTTTCACCCTAATCCATTCGGCCATGACTTGATAGGAGCCGAATGGATGGTGTTTTGGTTGTCATGTTCCACTTTGTGTGTTTTTGTGATGATAACATGAAAATCTTAGTGAAGTCTTGATAAAACTCTTTGCATGCTAAGTGATCATCTAGGTATACCTTATGCTAGGCTTGCATGTCAATGTTATGATAGAACATATGTAGAAAATGTGTTGTTTTGGTTTGAAAAACCCGAAGGCATGCATGCATGTGGATTTCTCTTAGAATGTTGTAAGATTTTGATCATTTGGAAAGATTTTGTTAGTGAGCCTTAATTTCAGTAGGAATAATGTGTTAATATTGATTTATGCTTCTTGTTGCATTGTAATAATTCGTGGTTATCTTTTATAAAAATATATATCTTGTTGTTTCAAAAGTATGAAGATTTGTGATTTGTGAAGTGTAGTCTCTTTTGTTTTGCCATAATTGTACCTTAGGTAAGGATGATCTCACCAAGGTTATTTTGAGAAAAAGGGAGTTAGTTCAGTAGAATACCATGTATAAGTCTTGGGTTAAGTATTTAGTTGTTGTTAGTTGGGTTTGTCAAGTCAAAACCTTGGAAAATGAGAGTTATAGTTTCTGCAGAAAAATCAGTATAGCACCCTGAGGTTTAGAGTGAGTTTTGACCATGTCATTGGTGTGCACTTTGAGGCCCAAGCTACCAGAAGTTAGTATTGGGAGTATATAAAAGGTTTTAGGAGTTGGTTAGAGGTTTGCATGTCATTTGGTTAGGTGCACAAGTAGAATCACAAAATCTGTCCAGCAGGGGACAGTTTTGTTGCAACTTAAAAATAGGGAGATTTGACCATGTCATGGTTAGGCACTCATTAGGCCCAATTGGGCCTTAGTTAGAGGGTATGTCAGAGAAGTTTTTTCAACCATAGTTAATAGGATATGAGCTAGAACCATGTGTCACAAGTTAATTCAAGTCATGGCATTTTCTGCCCAGAAAAACAGGGGAACCTTGGACTTTTAGCTTAGGCCCAAGAAGGCCCAAGCCAGGCCCTTGAGACACATCAAGTTTTTGAGATGCCCTTAGGTCAGGAGAGTCTTGTGTAAAAATTTTGAAGGAAAACTTGTAGTTTAAGAGTGTCTAATGTACTCAAGAAACCATAGTTGTCATTCTGAAATTTGCACCAGTGAGGACTATCACTTATCACATAGTTTTAGAACACTTAGAAGTGAGTATTAGGTCGACCACCATAGTTGTAAGATAGTATAAGGTCATTAGAGCAAAAGGCACAAGTGAGGGTCAATAGGTTTTGGATAATTTAGGAAAGGCACATCGAGTTAGGAAACCGAAATTAGAAGACCTTGTCTAGTTTAGCGACCAAGTGACTTAAGTTGTGAGTCGAGATCATCCAAGCCTAGTGTTGCATTATGGTATATATGGTGTTATTTGGTGTTAATATATGATATGTGAATATGTGGCTATGTGTGTGCAATTGTAATTTAAAAGTGAATATAAATTAAGTGCATATAGGCCTAAGTGTCATCCGTGTTTAATTTCGAGTTGTAAATAGGTTAAGTTGGTGAGAATATATTATAATGAGGATTATTATTATTTATGTAGGATCTCGAGACGAGGGAAAACTTGCCATAAAAGTCGAGTGAAGCTCCAGTTGTTGCTCCTACCAGTCAGACCAGACCAGCCTATCTCAAGGCAAGTGATTCAACTTGACCTTCGTATTTAATACAAACAGTTCTTATATATTGATGCAATTATCCTGAGTCATTTTGATATATTTAAATCAAGCGTATCTTTTGTTTATCTTTGAGTTACATAGAGATGCCATGAACCCTCGAGTACGTATTTCAAGTAGTTCAAAAGTCTTTCATGATAGTTTAATGCCATGATAAAATAAAGAGTTGATATATTACTTGATGGATCCTCTTGATTAACATGTTGATGTTTCCTAAGTATTAATATCTCATCCTGATACTTGAATCCCTATAGAACCTTACTTTGAATTCTAATAGTCAGATACTTACCAGCTTGATTCCTCATTGATTGATACCCTCTTTCTTATCCTAAAGCTTGACAATTCTGATATGTCCTGAGTTAAAGTTCATTCTTCATACCTTAACACCCTTAGTATTCATGAAGCTTACCTTCTTGATGATCCAGCACTTGAACCTTGATGAGAAACCATTGCTTTGAGCCCAAATTGGCATTACCCTTCATATTATCCATTAGCCTCACTAAATCCTCTTGTCCAATTATTGATATATAAAAACCATTCAATTACTTGAATAGAGAATAGTTTTGTGAATCATGGCTCTGATATTCAGTACCTTGTTTCCCGTGTTTCGAGTTGATCTATAATCCCTTGATAAAAATGTTTACAGTCAAAAGAGATTTTGTCATAAATCGGCATCAGTTTTTAAAATGATTAAAATGTGGGGTTTTAGTCCCAAAGGGGGGTAAATGTTTTCTTGAATAGTGGATCTGGACTGAGACGCGAGTCCTTTCCACACTTATATTAGGCTTAAAAGTTGCCTAGGGATTTCCATTAATGTTTTAGGACCCAGCGAGGTTCGGGATTACTTCGCGGTTGATCACCGGCTGTAATCCGTAGCGTCATAAAATGATTTTGATTAAGACATGATTTTAAAATTGTTTTGATGCAAGCAAAATGATGCCATCTCACATAGTTTTTATCTCTCGTTACCTTTGGTTATGTCTTTCCATTATCATTCTTAAAAGTATATCTCAATTTATGTTCTGTGTCGTACTGTTAGCACTTGTTGAGCATTTGGCTCACTTCTTGCTTTACCCTTATATTACAGCTAGCAGCTATGGTTAGATTCAAGCAGACTGCCCGTAAGACCTGTGATGCTGATGCTTATGTTCGAGTTCAGGTAGAATAAGTAATAATAGTTGTGTGAGGACTCGGTATTTGTAATCAGATGTAATAGTTGGTAGTGTTGGGTTGTTCCAAACCCTAAACTGTAAGTTGGATTTTGGTTGTGTATTCTTCATTAAAATGATGTAATAGCTATATTTATTTTGCTATTTAAGTTGGGGGTGTGACACAACCGGACCAGTCAAAGCTCTGATGAATGTGGCAAACACCAGTGCGAGCGTGCCAGTTGAGGTATTGGCATTACCTCCACCACCTGCACCAACCCCGCAAGCAACAGCAAGGACATTTGATCTAAGGATGAAGGATGCTGTTCAGAATTCTGAGGTGATAGCAGGTACACTTTTACTCAATAATGTTAAAGCTAAAGTATTGATTGATTCGGGAGCAACAAGATCTTTCATATCAGAAACTTTTGTTGATATGCTTCAATATGATAAAATGATTATGAGCGAGGTAGTAAATATGGTAATTGCGAACCAAGAGAAGATTCCTGTGAATCAATTATGTCCGAAGTGTGAGATTGATATTTTGGGGTATAAGTTTTCAGCCGACTTGATACTCTTCAAGTTGGGAGAGTTTGTTATAATTTTAGGCATGGATTGGTTAGGAGAAAATAACGCTCAGATTAATTTGTAAGACCAATAAAGTGTATTTAAAGGCGAAGAGTGGAGAGAAGGTAGTATTTAAGGGGCAGAGGCAAGAACAACTATTTCTCACAATCGTTCAGGCTAAGAAGCTACTTAGAAAAGGTTGTGAGTCATTCCTAGCGTATGTAGTGGATTCAGAAAAGGGCAGCCCCAACATAGAAGATATCCCTGTAGTTAATGAGTTTCCTGATGTGTTTCCAGATGAACTACCAGGCTTACCACCAGATCGACAAATCGAGTTCGAGATGAACCTTGCTCCAGGCACGGAACCAGTTTCAAAGGCCCCATATAGGATGGCACCAGCAGAAATGAAAGAGTTGGCGAGCCAGCTACAAGAATTGTTAGATAAAGTAGTGATACGACCAAGTACGTCACCATGGGGAGCACCTGTTATGTTTGTCAAGAAGAAAGATGGGAGTATGCGACTATGCATAGATTATCGAGAGTTGAATAAGGTAACGATCAAGAACCACTACCCGCTACCAAGAATAAATGACCTTTTTGATCAGCTGAAAAGAGCAAAGTGCTTTTCAAAGATTGACTTGAGATTGGGATACCATCAATTAAAGATCAAAGAATAAGATATTCCCAAGACAACATTTAGGACCAGATATGGGCATTATGAATTCCTAGTAATGCCGTTTGGATTGACCAACGCCCCGGCCGCATTTATGGATCTGATGAATCGAGTATTTAAGAAGTATTTGGACAAGTTTATCGTGGTATTCATTGATGACATCCTTATTTATTCTAAGTCGGAAGAAGAACATAAACAGCACCTCTGGATAGCATTGGAAATACTTCGTCAAGAGAAGTTGTATGCCAAGTTTACCAAATGTGAGTTTTGGTTAAAGGAAGTTCAATTTTTGGGGCATGTCATTCGAAATGAAGGAGTTAAAGTGGATCCGACAAAGATTTAGGCAGTTATGAGTTGGGAGAGGCCAAAGACTCCTACGAAAGTGCAAAGTTTTCTGGGGTTGGCAGGATACTATAGAAGGTTCGTCAAGGATTTTTCGAAAGTCGCCACGCCATTGACCAAGTTAACCAGAAAGAATCAAAAGTTTGAATGGAGTGCAGAATGTGAGGATAGCTTTCAAGAGTTGAAGCAGAGATTGGTAACAGCTCCGGTGTTAGTACTTGCAGATGACCAAGGAAACTTTGTGATATTCAGCGACGCTTCACATAAGGGATTGGGTTGTCTGTTAATGCAACACAGTAAGGTGATCGCGTATGCGTCAAGACAGTTGAAACCGCATGAGTTGAAGTACCCGACGCATGACTTGGAACTAATTGCCATAGTGTTCGCACTTAAGATTTGGAGACATTACCTCTACGGAGAAAAGTGTGAAATCTACAGGGATCACAAGAGTTTAAAGTACATTTTCACTCAGAAGGAGCTCAATATGAGGCAGAGGAGATGGCTAGAATTAATCAAGGACTGTGACTGTTTGATAAATTACCATCCTGGAAAGGCGAATGTTGTGGCCGATGCTCTAAGTAGGAAGGAGAGACTGAATATGATGACAACATCAAAGGAATTATCTGAAGAAATCAAGAGATTTGAACTGGAACTTTGTGATTGTGCAAAAGTTGAAGAAGTTTGTCGTGCAATGACTTTTCAGACAACACTTTTGGAAAAGATAAAGAAATGTCAAGAAGAAGTAATGGAGAAAGAGAAGAATCAGTTATCTGGAGAGGAGATTAATACTCAAAGGAATGAGCAAGGGATACTAAGGTTTTCTTCCAGAATATGGATTCCTCATGTATCGGAAATAAAGAATGAGATCCTACACGAAGCCCACAATTCAAAATTTTGAATCCACCCGGGAAGTACCAAGATGCATCGGGACTTAAAGAAAAACTTTTGGTAGCCAAATATGAAGCGAGACGTAGCGGAATGGGTTGCGAAGTGTTATACTTGTCAGAAAGTGAAGGCAGAACATCAACGACCAAGCGGATTAATTCAACCCCTAAAGATTCCAGAATGGAAATGGGAAAATATCGCTATGGACTTTATAGTAGGACTACCGCGAACGAAATCAGGGCAGGACGCTATATGGGTTATAGTTGACCGTCTTACAAAGTCAGCGCATTTCCTTCCAATTAACGAGAAGTCGTCATTAGAAAAATTGGTTCATCTGTATATGCGCGAAATCGTACTAAGGCATGGAGTACCTGTATCAATAGTTTCAGACAGAGATCCCCGATTTAACTCGAGATTTTGGAAGCAATTTCAAGAATGTCTTGGCATGAAATTGAATATGAGCACGGCGTACCACCCGCAGACTGATGGACAAAGCGAAAGGATAATTCAAACAATCGAAGACATGTTGCGCAGTTGTGCAATCGATTTTACAGGAAGTTGGGACGACCACTTGCCGTTGACTGAATTCTCTTACAACCATAGTTATCATTCCAGTATCGGCATGCCACCATACGAAGCTTTGTACGGGCGGAAATGTAGATCACCAACAAGTTGGGATGAAGTAGGAGAATGAAGGATTTTTGGCTCGGAATTGGTACAACAATTGCATGACTCAGTCAAGTTAATTAAAAAAAGGCTACTTGCTGCTCAAGATAGACAGAGGAAGTATGCGGATCCGGCACGTAAGGATGTTCAATTCCAAATTGGCGAAGCTGTTTTGTTGAAGGTGTCACCTAGAAAAGGGTTGTCTAGATTTGGCAAGAAAGGGAAGTTAGCACCTAGATACATAGGTCCTTTTGAAATTTTAAGTCAAGTAGGGAAGGTGGCCTACGAGTTGGCCTTACCACCTCAGTATCAGCACGTGCATAATGTATTCCATGTGTCATTGCTTAAGAAGTACAATCCTGATGTTAGCCATGTAATAAAATATGAACCAGTAGAAATTCAGGCAGACCTGTCATTTGTGGAGCAACCGGTCAAAATACTCGAATGGAAAGAGAAGAGTCTTAGAAATAAGTCAGTAAAGTTAGTAAAAGTACTTTGGAGGAATCCTAAGGTCGAAGAATTGACTTGGGAGTTAGAGTCTGATATGCGTTCCCGGTATCCTCATTGTTCTCTTAGATTCTGGGGACAGAATCCCTTAAGGGGGAGAGGATGTTACAACCGGCATTTCTGTGTAATATTAATTGTAAATTTAGTACAACTTTAAAAGCCGAATGCCAATATATGCAACTATTGTATGCTTGTGTGAATGAGAACTCTGCGTCTTAAATTTTCGTTAGGTGGTACATGAATTTTCAAAGCAAAAGTTTATTTATTTCTTTCATTTTTGATTTATAAGAAATATTTTAAACCTTGAATAAATTTCTCTTTAAAAGTTATTTTGTTCACAAATTTTAAAAGTAGTTTTATAAAATTTCTAAAAATCCAAATTATTTTATGGTATAAATTTTATAATTTTTGAACTTGTGTTTTATTTTACAAAAATAAATCTTTATAAATGTTAATTGTTATAATTAGCAAATTACATAGTTGTCCTTGCATGCAAATCCTTTCTATTCAAACCAAAAGGGCTAAAGAGACAATTACCACCCCACTAACTCTTATTTTTCTAGCCAAATTCCTCCTTTACCCTTGCATGCAAAATGATCCAAGTATAAGTGGAAGGGTAGTCATGTCAATTCCTATTCCTACTCACATTTGTCAAAACAAAAACCATAAAACAAGTAAAAGACATGATCATTTCACAGATCACCCACACCACACTCTTTCTTCTCTCCCTCCTCTCTCTCACTCTCGGCTCCTACCCCCTCACTCTCGGCATTTCATCCGAAACCCCCCTCCCCATTTTCTTTCTTTCTCAATCAAGTTCCCACCTCCTACACAAGTAAATGTTACTTCCCATACCATGATCACATATATTTTAAAGAGTTTTGAGTAGAAAGTTTAAGTTTTAAGGTTGCATGTTAAGGTTTTAGTTGAAACCCAAAGTACAACCTTGATTCTTGTGAGTTTAAGGTTGTTTTTGAGAGGACTACAAGGAATGGTGAAGTGCTAAGTCTTGAGAAGGAAACTCTTGATGTTAAATGGCCATTCCCTTCCATTTCATTTGGCCATGACCATAGGGGAGCCGAATGAATGGTTCTTGAGACCATTCTTGTTGCTTTGTTCAATTTTTGCATGTTTATGTGATAATGGCTTGAATTTTGTAGTAAAAATTTGATGAAACTCCTTGCATGCTAAGAGATCATCTAGATATAGCTCATTCTAGGCTTGCATGTAAATTTCTTGGTAAAACATATTTAGAAAACATGTTGTTTGGCTTGCAAAACTCGAAGACATGCATGCATGTGGATTTCACTTAGAATGTTATAAGATTTTAATCATTTGGAAAGATATTATTAGTAAGCTTTAATTTCAGTAGGAATAATGTGTTAATATTGATTAATGCTTCTTGATGCATGGTAATAAGTCGTGTATATCTTTTATTAAATGAATAACTTGTTGTTTCAAAAACTTGATGATTTGTGAGTTATGAAATGTGGTTTCTTTTATTTTGCCATGATTGCACCTTAGGTAAGGATGATCTCCACCAAGATTATTTTCAGTATAAGGGAGTTAGTTTAGTAGATCACCATGTTTAAGTCTTGGTTTGGGTATTGGGTTGTTGGTGGTTGAGTTTGTCAAGTCAAAACCTTGGAGAAAGGAGAGTTATAATTTCTGCAAAAAATCAGTTTAGTACCCTGAGGTTTAGAGCGAGTTTTGACCATGTCATTGATGTGCACTTTGAGGCCCAAGCCACCAAAAGTTTGTATTGGGAGTATATAAAAGGTTTTAGGTGTTGGTTGGAGGTTTGCATGTCATTTAATTAGGTGCACAAGTAGAATAACAAAATCTGTCCAGCAGGGGACAGTTTTGTTGCAACTTAGAAATAGGGAGATTTGACCATGTCATGGGTAGGCCCTCATTAGGCCCTGTTGGGACTTAGTTAGAGGGAGTGTCAGAGAAGTTTTTCCAACCATAGTTCATAGGATATGAGTTAGAACCATGTGTCACAAGTTAATTCAAGTTAGGGTGTTTGCTGCCCAGGAAAACAGTGGGAATCATGGACTTTGAGCTTAGGCCCAGGAAGGCCCAAGCTAGGACCTTGAGCCACATAAAGTTTTGGAGATGCCCTTAGGTCAGGAGAGTCTTGTGTAAGAGTTTTGAAGGAAAACCTATAGTTTAAGGGTGTCAAATTCACTCAAGAAACCATAGATGTCATTCTGAAATTTGCACCAGTGAACACTTTCACTCATCACATAGTTTTAGAACACTTAGGAGTGAGGTCTTGGTTAACCATCATAGTTGTAAGATAGTATAAGGTCAGTAGAATAAAAGGCACAAGTGAGGGTCAATAGGTCTTGGATATTTTAGTAAAGACACATCAGGTTAGGAAGCCAAAATTAGAAGACTTTGTCTAGTTTAGCGACCAAGTGACTTAAGTTGGGGGATCGAGATCATCCAAGCCTAGTGTTGCATTATGGTGTATATGGTGTTATTTGGTATTAATATATGATATTTGATTATGTGGCTATGTGTGTGCAATTATAAATTAAAGGTGAATATAAATTAAGTGCATATAGGCCTAAGAGTCATCCGTGTTTAAATTTGGGTTGTAAATAGGTTAAGTTGGTGAGAATATATTATAATGAGGATTATTATTATTTATGTAGGATCTCGAGACGAGAGAAAACTTGCCATAAAGGTCGAGTGAAGCTCCAGTTGCTCCTACCAGTCAGACCAGACCAGCCTTTCTCAAGGCAAGTGATTCAACCTGTCTTTCGTATTCATTGTAAATAGTTCATTTATATCGATGCAACTATCCTGAGTCATTTTGTTATGTATTTAAGTGAAGCGTATCTTATGTTTATCTTTGCAATGCCATGAACCTTCGAGTACGTATTGCAAGTAGTTCAAAAGTCTTATCTTGATAGTAAATTAAATTAATTTGAATGTCATGATAAAAGAAAGGGTAGTTACAACTCTTGGTTGATTATCTTGATTTACATGCTAATGATTCCTAAGTATTGATATCTCATCCTGATACTTGAACCCCTATGGAACATTACCTTGAACCCTAAAATCCAGATACTTATCAAAGTGATTCCTCATTGATTGATACCCCTCTTTCTTATCCTGAAGCTTGACAATTCCGATATATCCTGAGTTAAAGATCATTTCTGCATACCCACCCTTAGTGTTCATGAAGCTTATCTTCTTGATGATCCAGCACTTGAACCTTGATGAGAACCATTGCTTTAAGCCCAATTTGGCATTACCCTTTATAATATCCAATAGTCTCACTAAATCCCCTTGTCCAATCTTTGATATATGAAAACCATTCAGTTACTTTAATAGAGTATAGTTTTATGAATCATGGCCCTGAGATTCAGTACCATATTTCCCGTGTTTCGAGTTGATCTATAATCCCTTGATAAAAAAATGTTTACTTTAAAAGAGATTTTGTTATAAATCGGCATCAGTTTTTGAAATAAATAAAATGTGGATTTTCAGTCCCAAAGGGGGATAAATGTTTTCTTTGGATAGTGGATCTGGACTGAGACGCGAGTCCTTTCCACACTTATATTAGGCTTAAAAGTTGCCTAGGGATTCCCATTAATGTTTTAGAACCCAGCGAGGTTCGGGATTACTTCGCGGCTGATCACCGGCTGTAATCCGTAGCGTCATAAAATAATTTTGATTAAGATATGATTTTTTTGATACCAACAAAATGATGCCATCACCCAAAGTTTTATCTCTCATTATCATTGGTCATGTCCTCCCATTGACATTCTTTAATATATATCTCTCGATTTAAGTTTTGTATCGTATTGTTTAGCACTTGTTGAGCATTTGGCTCACTCCTTGCTTTACCCTGATATTACAGCTAGCAGCTATGGTTAGATTCAAGCAGACTGCCCGTAAGACCTGTGATGCTGATGCCTATGTTCGAGCTCAGGTAGAATAAGTGATAGTAGTTTGACTGAGGACTCGATATTTAAAATCAGTTGTAATAGATGGTAGTGTTGGGCTGTTCCAAACCCTAAACTGTAAGATCTTGGATTTGGGTATGTTTATTTATTATTAAATGTTGTAATAGTTATATTTAATTTGCTGTTTAAGTTGGGGTGTGACAGTTGATTATGATATTGTATTATCAAATCATATTGTTTACCATATTGAACTGCTTTAGGATTGGATAGTTTTTGTATATGTGGACCAGATTCGTGGTCAGACCATACCAATGGTCAAGTTAGGCCAATGTGTGCCTTGGATCCAGTAATTAGAGCAGTGTTGTGTGCTTGCTCGGGGTTAGTGTGTGACTGATCAGCAGCCTAACCTTGGTTTTTAAAACTTAAAATAAATATCCAATTCTATTGATTAGTTAAAAAGAAACTTGATTCCTTTGAATCATCTCATATTGATCATTGTTTAACCTCAGTTATCGTTATCATGACTTGCTGAGCTAGTTAGCTCACTCTTGCGATTCTTTTTATATATGTTACAGTTGAAAAGGATATGGATGATAGTGAAGTTCCTCAGTCCAAAGTGCGGGCTAAGGTTCTAGTTGAGTTGGATCGAGCTAGCAGAAGCTTCATGCGGTAGAGAGATAGTCAAATTATAAGAATACTTTTATTATCAGTTGTAAGTTAAATTAAATGGAAATTTGGTACGTTGTAATAAAAGTTAAGGTTGTGGCTTGTTTTTATACTTTAACCTGTTGCGATCCGTGGTTTTATGAAGCAGGGTCATTATAAATAATATTTCTTATACAGGTTAATATATTGTGTTTGTGTTGTGGACTCCAAACTTTTGACCCGGGTTTGGAGGGCGCCACACATATTGTGATAAATATTTTATAAAATAGTTAACAACCCTATTTTATGAGTCATACTTGCGAGTTATGATAAAATATCTTGTAAAACATAATTGACAACCCTGTTTCTGAAGCGACGAATATATGTAATTTCCAAAAAAAATGATTATCGAACCGAGTTTTGAGTACATGAACCCTGATTGCTATGTTTATTGCAATAATAGGTATAATAGGTATAGTTACGAGTCGGGTTATGATATCGTTGGGTAGAATTGATAGCGAGGAGGTGTCAAGCATAGCTGGTCATCTAACATAGGATATCTCGACGCTGTAGGTTCTAGTCGGAAGACTCGAAAGTTGACGTCGGACTAAAAATAGCCTAGTGATCAATCGACAAGCTCAACAAGGTTCCAATCGAAGGGCCTGAGTATTGAAGTTGGATCCAGGATAGTCTAATAGTTAAACGATAAAGCCGAGCATCTAAATCGGTTCAAGGTCAATCAGAGATAGCTGTAAAGCTCTGCAGGGCAAGTACCCCTGAAAAAATCTTTTATAGTTCAGTATATATGAATAATTGTTGATTTAATTTATGTAGAGGAATAGAATGTTTTAAGTTACGTATCCCCTGTATTTAAAAATATTCATTAAATTATGTTTTAGGGAAAAGTAACTTCTGAAAATGCCTATCTCTAAATTGTGATTAAAATTGGAAAGATTTTGGAAAATGTGTTGTGATATAATTGTTTTAAAAGAGATAGGTATAAATGATTTTTGGAATCTAGATAAAATGGATCAGATATTGGATGGTTGCTTAAGAGGCCCGTAACGGCCCATCGGGTTTGCGTAAGAGGCTAAGTTGGTTGTGCTCCCTATTTGAACCACTTAGTCCAGCGTGACAGAGACCTAGCTAGTCTCTGAGTTCCGAAACAGGTTTGTGGTGGGATAGACTGATAAGCTGTCCTTAGGATTCGTCCAATATATATCTGATTGTGGTTCCAGTAATGGAACAAATGGTTTTGTGGTCCCCGTAACGGGATAAATCCTTTTGTGGTTCCTGTAATGGAACGGATGATTTGAAAATGAAAATAGCATGCTAAAATTTGGGCTCTGGTATTTACACAGCACACAACTGATGTTATTGTTTTATAGAGCATGCTAGTTGTTGATATTCAGTTTATGCATGTTTTACTTGTTTTGTAACAAGTTATGAATTCTGTTCCTATAACTGTTTTATCATAAATTGTTTTACTTATTATTTATATAGTGGTACTGCTGGGCAATTGTTTGCTCACCCTTGCAGAATGTTTTATATATATATATATATATATATATATATATATATATTGCAGATGCCTAGGAGATCCTTCCGTCATAGTCAGGGCAGAGTTCCAGTTCCTTCCTTACCAGGCTCCCCTGAGGTAGTTATGTCTGACCCGATGTGGTCTATTGAGTTGCTTTATTAAATTAGTGGTGTCAGGATTTTTGAAATAAGTTGCTTTTATAATAGTTGTAACCTAAGTCATACTTAAACCTGGAAAAGATCTTGGTAAAGGTGTCGTGTTTATGTATTGATATTGATATTGAATTGGATTATATTATATTTGTTATTATGGTTGTTCGTGACGTCAACTCTTGACCCCGGGGTTGAGGCCGTCACAGGTGGCCTACATCTGTCAAAGAACCAAACAATGCAAACAGCTTAATATTCCCAAAAAATCGTGTCAAATCAAACATGAGGTTGATCATGACTATTCAGTTTGATTTAAAGTACAAAAAGAACAAGAAGTCTGGAGATGTAGAAATGTTAAGGATCCTGGATAGGTACCTACTGAATGTTGACACCATGTTGCCAAATTCACAATTCAATAAGGGATGACAAGGATGAGGATGAGCAGAAGCAAAATGAGCAAAAACCTTCTGGCTCAAATCCAAGTCAATCTTCCAGGGCAACTGGTAGCAATGACCAAAGGCAAGATGAGAAGAAGGGAGATGACAAGAAGAGAGGAGAAGAGAGAAGGAGAAAGAAAATGCAAGATGGATCAGAACGACAACAACAAACCCTAAAAATCCAAATTAACCAAGCTCAACCCTCTAATCCAACAAACTCAAATACTCAACCACCTCAAACCTCAAAGCCTAAATACTTGTACAAACAAACTGTTAATACCTTTCTGAAAATACCAATCACCTCAAACCAAACATTTCTCAACAAATCTCAAACCTACCTTCTGTTAATCCATCAACCAAAATTCACTACAAGTCTGTTGGGAGAAAACCTAAGAAAATGCAAGTTGCTGAGAGGGCCATCGGGAATTTTTATAATCAAAGTAAGTGTTTACCTCTAAACTGGTGCATCTCAGATGAAGACTACTTTCAATAATTAGCTGAAGAAATGGTCAGAGTTTGGGATGTAACACTAAGGGAAGTAAGAATCTACTATCATGATGGATCCTTCACATTTCTTGGCAGCAACTTAATGGACACCTTTTCACCCACGGAAATCAAGAGAGTTATAAGCTTACTGAAGGATAAGGATACTGCAACAAAGGAATGGAGATCTGTTTTGGCTGAATGGTTGGTAGAAAGGGAAGAAAGAAGAGCAAGAAACAAGCCTGAATATGAGGAGAGGAAGAGGAAGTATAAAGAGGAAATTGAAATGTACATTTAAAAATCTGAAGATCTCAAGGTAAAAGGGATGAGCGTAGTTACCAAGGATGGGAAATTTCTAAATGTCAAAGCTAACACATTCTCAAGATTTAGGATTGATTTACTGACTAACTATTCAATACATGACAAACTCAAACTTGTGGAAGCTTTACGAGGAACGCCAATCATTGAGGAGCTGGAAATACTTGTAAATTTAAAGGACCTCATTAGAGAAGAAATAGGAGATGGGATATTTGTCTGATGTGTGTATCTGTTAAACTCAAGAAATCACCTAATGTATAAATGTTATATTTGTATCAATTTGTATGTAAAGTCTAATTCCATTATAGCTTGGGGTTAGTCTTGTTAACAGGTATGAATTTGTGATAAGAAATCTTCTCACAAATTGGGAGAGATTGTTGTGCAAGACATGCATGTACTATAACAAGACTAAGTCAAATTGACAGCCCTAAGTAAGTTGTATGATAATCTAAGTTTGCATTTTGTATTGTATCACTTAAGTCTGTAAAAGTGTAAATAGATTAGACTAGAGTATTTTTCTGTAAATAGTCTCAAGCCTAAGAACAAACTCTAGAAGAAGATCATGAAGATCATGCCTCAGAGACATTGTGAAGAAGCATGGAGTTGAATAATTCTGTTTTGGGAAAAACACTCTAAGTCAAGAAATATACAAGTCACATATTAAGTCTTATAGAGAAGTCATTCGAGAACTCTAAAATGACTTATCGAGAAGTCAAGAAAAGCTACTAGAGAACTTAGAGATATCGACAAGCGAAATGAAGATATGAATATTGAAGATATCGACAAGTCAAATTATCACTATAGATCTCAGAGATATCGATAAGTGTAACGACCGAGAAATTTACGATTGTTTTGTGATATATTAAATGAGTATTATATGATTTATGATATTATAAATTATGATTGATCCTAATTGATTATCTGTTATGTGCTATATGTGTTCTATGTGATTCGGGGTATTTTTCGAATATTTTATTATGTGTTAAATGGATTTATATTAAAAGTTATACTATCTAAGTTTCGTTTTAATAGTTGATATGTCGTATAGAGCAATTAGCATTATTTTGCATAATATAGTGTATATCATATTGATTTCCCGAACATCCGATTACTTTAGAAAATGTTTTGTTTCGTGAAAAATGACTTTTTCGGCCCCTACTAGGACGTAAAAGCCCACAAAAATTGTATTTTTTTAATAAAATTATGGGACTATCAAATATTTAATATTCTTGCGTATTTGAATTATTCGTAATTTTTGGAAAATTATGATATAATTTTTTTATTTATTGGATTAAAAATTATTCCCCGTTAAGTAATAAATTTAAGCTAATTATTTTTATTAAATGATATAATTAGGCCCCTAATAATTTTGGGGAGTATTATTTCTATAACTATAAATACAGCTTAACTATTAGTTAATTATTAATTAAATATTTAAAAAAATTAAAATATATATTAAAAATCAGAAATTTCTCTCAATTTGGGGGTTAAGGTCCTTCAAGTTCTTGACAATCAAACCCGAATTTGGTGGTGATGTTCGCATAAACGATGTAAAACAGATATTGGGTATTCTAGAAAAGCATTTCTCAATTGATTTTCCGAAAAAGTAAAAAAAAAGGGTTTTGAATCTTTAGCACAACTTATAGATTCAGAATTGAGATAGGTTACCCAATTAAATTGAATAATAGAAATAAATAATAGATGTGTATCTAGGGACAATTCACTTTGTTTGAAGCGATTATTCCCTAGATACACATATCGTGAGGTATGGGTATTCAAAATGATCATAATTCCACCCTCTATCTTATTCCATCAAAATCACCAAATGATAATTAATTTTTAAATTTTTAGGGTTTATATTCAAGAATTGGGACTTTTATTTTTAGGAGTTTTTGATTATTTCTAGGTGCGTAAATAGAATGTCTTGATTGTTACAGTCGATTGATGCCAACATATTGATTGTTCTGTTGTGTCAAGTCGAGTTCTTCCTTTTTATATAATTTAATTTTCATTTTTTTGACTGATTCTTGATATGATTGATTGTGTGGATGATATGAATGTAACGTCTGGATATATTATATAATTTTTTTATCAAAAAATAATTATTATGTGATATTTATGTAAATTTTGGTGAGTTATTTGATGATGGATAATAATATTTGGATGTTTATTTCTGATAAAATTGAGATATTTTAATTTCCAATTATCCAGAATTAAATCTAGATAATTTTGGTATTTTTCTGGTAATTTTTGGATTATTATATGATTTTATAAGGATTTATAGAATTAATAATGATTATTTCACGTAATTATAAAAATTACTTTTTAGAACCAGAAATCGTCCCACTTCAATCGTTTTTGCGTTTTTACAACCCGAAACTCTTCCGAAAACTCCTTCCTAACCTAATTTGGTAATTCTGAACACTTTTCATGTTTTGACTATTTCGATCTGGGGTACGGTTTGACCTGTACGAGCCCCGGTGTGAAATTTTCGATACGCAAATCATTTTATATATCGATAAAAATCCATATTCTCAAAAGGAAAGACATTATTACCTCATTTTTGTATAAAGTATTTTATAAGAGTCTCTGTTTTGATAATTATCCAGTTCTGGTATTAAAATCGTATCGTCTTTTTAGTTACTTAGCCGCTAAGTACCCTATTTTCGGATCCGGTCTGTAAATGTAATCATCGAAATATTAAATAAATAAAATATGTGATGGTTCTGTCAGCTATGTGTTGTTGTATTATCAATTATTTGTGAATTGTTCGACGCGAAGATTAATTTTATAATTAATTATTGAGCTGTATGAATTTAATTCATTTTAAAATGATTTTATTGAATATTTATTCTCATAAATGCTAGAATTGCTCCTAAAATTATTTTTGTTGTTTTATAATTTTATTTATTATTTTTAGGAGTTTATGAAATTTAGAAATCAATATTTTATTTATTAATTATATTTAAATGATTTTTTGACTCCATTTAAATGTAAAATCAATATTTAATTTCAAGATGTTTCAAAAATCATGAAAATTTTATTTTATTAACCTTTAAATACTTCGAGAATTTTAAAATTATTTCGGAAATTCTATGGCTTTTATTTACCCGCGCATTTATTCGTTAATTCGTTAAATCCGTAATTGCGAACATATTACGTATCTCAAAAACATTTTTAAAAAAAATTATGAAATTAATGCTTTATTTGATTCGAAATATTTGTAAAATTTAAAATTGTTTTAAAACAATATTTCGAGTTATTGTTACTCGCAAATTATATAGAGATATCGTTACATATGGGATCAATCAGAAAGAAAAAAAAACATATAATATAAAATCCTAAATCTACCCTGCATCCCCCCCCCATTCCCTCGACCCCAACCCCCGATCTCTCCCAAATCTTTCTCGGGTTCTCTCTCTCGCTTTAATCTCTCTCCCGATTCTCGGGTTATCTCTCTCAATCAATCTCTCTTCTTCTTCCTATCATCCCTGTTGTTTTCCCTGTTTTCTTTTCCTTGTTGCCACATGTGGTCCGGTTCATTTTACATTGTTCACAAAGATTCAGTTTTGATTTTAAAATTTTCTTATGATGACTTGACGTCATCCTCAACCCGAACGAACAAAATGTTGAATTGAATCGTACCCGTCCATTCTTACGTGAACCAACTCTCGAAGTAAAGAGATCTATTCATTGATAAGAAAAAGAAATAAGAAATTGAAAGATTTCGTTGAAATTGTTCGTTCTGTTCCTTCTTATTTGATATGTGTACATA
Organism: Apium graveolens; assembly: GCF_009905375.1. Taxonomy (NCBI): domain Eukaryota; kingdom Viridiplantae; phylum Streptophyta; class Magnoliopsida; order Apiales; family Apiaceae; genus Apium; species Apium graveolens. The sequence continues at coordinate 192,072,006 of NC_133649.1, read as the reverse complement.
CACGTATATATGTGTGGTTCGGTTGTTGTGTTGCATGTATTCTTTTCCTTCGCCGCCCCTCTTATTTTTCCGGCAAGGGGTTGGTGGTGGTTGTGCGCGGCTTCGTGTGTGTGTGTTTCTGCGTGTGTGTGTCAATTGAGTGTGTGTGTTCTGGGTGTGTGTTTGTGTGGGCTGTCACTGTGTGTTCGATCTGTTGAGCCGATTCTCCGGTTGTCTCTCCGGGATATTGGCGCGTGTGTCTCTACAGTTGCATTGTTGTTCATTCCGTGTGTATTTTGGGGAAATTATTTGGTTAATTCCTGCAGAATAATTAAGTGATTATATATTCCTGATATAAATAATTATTTCGTGCAGGAATAAATCGTAATAATCGGTGAAATTCGCGTAGGATGTCCGATAAACGGAAACCCGCGAATTTTATCGCCGTCGGCGATGAGCCTCGGCGAGCCGGCGGTGGGCAATGATGATTTTTATCTGAGTCCTATGATTATAAATTAAATAATTAGTTCATGGTATTAATTACGCAATAAAACGAATGATAATAATTAATAATTGAATTCGTATTGGTGATTGGGATTGGTGCCTGGATAGTGAATTGGATGATTGCGTTGTGTTTGTTGATTGTGATTGACGTCGAATTGATTCGACGGGTAGGCCGATAAATAAAGGAAACGCTGCCCGATTTTTGGGAAAATTAATTCCGAAAATACGGGAACGTAACCTGTAATTATCGGAGATGTCAAACGAGGATATAATTGAACTTTAAGAAACCTATTTTCGTAACATGACAAGATATTTTGTGAATAATCGATTACCCTATTTTTTAAAATGACAAATATACGTATTTTCCGAAATTAAATACTGAACCGAGTTTTGAAGGTGCAAGCCATTATTGCTATGTGTATTTCAATAATACATATAAATATAAGTTGGATTATGAAATCATATGGGTAGAATAGGATAGTGATGTGATGTTAAGCGAAGCGATTATCTGAATTAGGGTATTTTAACCCTTTAGGTCCTAGTCGGAAGACCCGAGATTTGACGTTGGACTAGGAATGATCTAGTGATTAGACGTTGGGATCAATAAAGTTCCAATCGAAGAACCTGAGTGTCGGGATCGTATCCTGAATGGAATAGTAGTTTGACGATAAAGCCGAACGATCAACTCGAATCAAAGTCAACTAGTAATAGCAATTAAAGTTTATTGAGGCAAGTATTCCTGAACTTTCTTTTAAATACTACAAGTATTCCCGAACTTTCTGTTAAATACTACAAGTATTCCCCAACTTTCTTTTAAAATATTGCAATTATTTCTTCATTCCTATTCTAAGTTCAGAATAGTTAAATGTTTTACATTTCGCTGTAATTACTCATATTATGCATGATCGTTTCATTATTGTTCCTATAATTCGATTGCTCTCTTGAGCAAATACCCATTCTTTCGGGTTATTTGCGAACCCTGAATTGGGACGTTTTGAATTCAAAATGATTTGATATCAAAATACTCCACGGGCTGGATAGTGATACTTCTGGGATTAATTTTTACTTAATCCTAAGGACCGAAACATAACCGGTGCCTTGAGATGGGCCGTAGTGCCTGGGGACCCGACTGGATCTATACAGGTAGGTATAGATCTGCACTGTATCCTGACTGATCAGCAGGATATAGATGCAACTAGTGTCCAGTTTAATTTGTTGTCGATCGCCACTAACGGCATTCCCTCTCTCGAAAGGTTTTATGATTCCAAAACCGGACAAAACCCTGATTCAGGAGATGAATCGGGGAATCGCTTGTCATTTTTGGATTTTAGTTAAAGGCTGGTGACAACTAACATTTATTTGCTCAACTCACTCAAATAAATAGAATTGTTTAAAATTGTTCTAAGATTTTGTCCGGAAGTTTTTCCTTGGGTATTAAAGCTTGAAACTCAAATTATATACTTGCTGGGCATTTTTGGCTCACTCTTGCTTTGTAAATTCTTAATTCTGCCAGAAACAGATAAGGATAAAAGTGAATAGCTTTGATAGACAGCAGAAGTTAGAGAAATCTCCGCTGTGAGAGGTTGGAGAAGTTAGAAGAATATGGCAAGTGCATTAGTACAAAGGTATTTCAACTTGTATTTTAGTTGTGGTAAGTTGTAGAAGATTAGATTCTTATTTCATACCATAACCTGTAAACGATCTAGATTCAAGGGGTTAATTGAATATTCTTTTATTTTATGTAAAGACTGTTTAGTGACACCAAATCTTGACCCCGGATTTGGGGTGTTACAAGTTGGTATCAGAGCTGCAGGTTATTGGTCACTGAAATAAGAATAGGTGAGAGTAAGATAGGAATGATAGGTCGTACAGGATAGAAAAGACCTAGGCATACTCAAGTTAAGTTGAGTTGAATGCGAATTAGGGTTAACAGGTCTGGTACGGAATGGGTAAGACATGATTGTTGAGGGAAGTGTAAGGCGAATATCGTAACACTGTAGGTATAGTGAGTTTTCAGATCCTACAATAATGAGGAATCGATGGATCGACGGAGACTGGGAATGTTACCCTACTTTTCATGTGGTTTTGAAGAATATGCGATCGATTCGTGTGAGAATTTGTGTAAGAGAAGCTACAATTTAACTTTGAATTAGGTAGTAGGACGAGCTTCATGCCGGAAATAACCAGTTGATGGAAGCCGATGAAGAACCAACGTTGCACGTTTCGAAGGCACCACTATTGCGAGAAGAATCTATTCACTTATCGGGAGCTGCGCAAGGAATGATATCTACCTTACTAAGTATAGGTAAGACTAGCAAGAAGGTGCACTCTAATCTACAGATGGAACATCGAATCACATGCGTGGTTGCGAGCATAACGTCAAAAACAATGACAAGAATGTCAGATACAGTATTAAATGTCAGCGTTGCGGTAGAATTGCGAATAGAATGATATACGACGGTAAATGAAGTTTCGGCGACTAATAAGTGCGAGCAGAATCCAAGGAAAAGTGGAAGAGGTACCAAAGTGGAGAGACCCTTATATGGGAATTCTTTTAATTAGACATTCCATTGGTAAATCAGGAAAATAGCAAGTAACTTATATACTAATGACGACCAAATATTTGATTTCCAAAATTTTAAAATGAGATTTCGGAAGAGATTTTCTTAATCAACTTTCAGAAGATTTTTGGCATGAAATGAGTTTTACAAATTGGATGTAGAATACTATTTATGTTCTTGTTATTATAAACAGAAAATGACCTAAAAAGAAGAATGGAATTAGACTCAGTGTTATTAATTCGAAGGGCCAAACAGACCCACCAGCAGGGAGAAAGTTTAAAGTTCCGTGAGAAATGAACATAAATTTTGTTTAATAATAATAATGATTAAATCAACATGCTAAAACATTATTTACCCAATTCATAGAAATTATTAAAATTTAACGAGAATTGTGATATGAGCGGACAGTGGATGATTGAAGGAAATGGCAGAATCTTCTAGATGGTCGGAGAAGAATCGTATTTCTATCGACGAAATTGAGGTGTTGCGTGATCGATGGTTATTCTACGCGACATAGATGAGATCTGAAGCAGTGATTATAAATTTTGCAAGGACGCAATTATGGTCAAATTATTAAAATATTGGATATGGAGGCATTTCCAGACGACATTCCGAAGTTATAACGTGACCTAAACGGTGAATCTCTCATTCGAATGGTTTTTGAAGGCATACGTTTGTGAAGCGTGAAAGGTGATCAACATTGACATTCTTTCTTCTAATACGATAATATATGTTTTTTTCTTGATTTTTGAAGACTTATGAGCTTCTTCTATTGATAAATTATATGAGGCGCAAACGAAAGAAAAAAAAATTCTTGTATTTCTTCTGAATTATTTCTCTTCACAAATCATTGATTCCTGATTGAGACAACAGTGTTGTGATATGACGCTTTGTCGAAATGACGAAGAGTCAGGTGGGACGCCACCTAATCATGTGCTATATGCCATATAGTATGAAAGACTGGCCATCTTGAGTACGAATATGGTTGTTTCATTCTTCACTCATTTTTCTTCCTTCAATTTTCTGATTTACAAATTCTTCCAATCGGTTGTTGCACTGTTATTCCTTATTCCGTTTTTCAATCAAAATCATGTTCACAAACTCTCCTCTTGCATCAAGTATTTTCTCTGACGATTACAAAAGAAATAGAATAGTCCCGTGCGACAGGTAGAATTAAGTGTCGAAGGAAGATATGATTGTAAATCGATAAATGGTGGACATTTGCGAGCAAGGAAAAATGGATACACTGACAAATGTGGACATGGCGAAGATGTCAAGTCAGATAGTTGTTCTTACTACAGGGATCTCATCAGTATGATAGATTATGTTAATGCGATGTACTTTAAATCAGAAGATTTCGACAAGAAATAAATCGTTAGTGAATCATAATGAATAAATTAGTTACAAAATAAGGTAGTAAAGTTGTGTGTGTCACACAAAGCAAGCGCGTGTCGGAATGACAATTGAAGATCAAGGGAATTCTGAACAATGACTCAGATAGGCAGTTAATACGTGAAGCGTCCCTTCAACGCAGGAAGACATTTGTCGTAAAGATTCAAGATAGAAGAAACCTTAATTGCAACCAAATTTCGAACGTGTTCTTTAAGAAACTGTGAGGTTCTCCCATTTGAGTAAATAAGTTACGGTGAATTTGATATCCATTATTAGACCAGAGATGAAAGTTGATGCAGAACCATAAGTGAAGATGAAGAAATGGTGACTCGACTGTGAAACCTTTTAATAAACAATGATATAACGACTAAGTTTCCACCAAATTGCGACGATAATAATGAAAACCATGCGCAGTTATTAAAAGATAAACAAATTAGTTAATGAAATTGAGGGTGTATCATCAACAACAGAAGATTAATGAGAATAATGGAAGGATACAGTACAATCTTTAAAAATAACTTTACATAATTATTAATGATAAGAAATAAGTTAAAAATACTCGCGGAATAAAATTTTTGAGGAACGACGGGATAATTTTTAAGTTCACCAAAAATATTTCGTAATATTCTGAAAGAACTGAGAAAGGTATGGTTATATTAATTATTTTTTGTATAAGACCCAATTCCCATTTAAAAAGATATATACTATGCCAGTCAGATGCTGATCAAAATGATAAGATGTGAATTATGGGAATTAATGATTTGGTTGATGAAAGTGGGTGGATATGATTGTGGATGATCTGGTTGATTGATGGTGTCGGCTTAAGCCCGACTGGTAGTCAATATTATAGGGGAAATGCTGCCCAAATTTTCAGAAATTACCCTACATTTAAGGAAAAAGAAGTATATTGTCGTTTTCATCGGTACTCCAAATGATTTCGATCTCGGTTCTTGAGAAAGTTGTTATGACCAAACCGACTTTATATAATTGGTCTTTGATTCCAGTTAGCTAGTCAGCACTTGGTTTAAGTGATCTGTTAAAAGAATTAATTGATCAAATGTACCAACTAATGGTTAGTGAAATGGAGATCAATTCCAATTAGATTGAGTTAAGCTCTAGCATGGTTTTCAGATCCGAAATCAAAGCAATTAGCAATTTGAAGGAAGTAATGGCATCAGCAGAAGTGGAAATTTAGTAAAAGTAGTGTGATGTTGCTGCAATCCTGTGCGAGATCTTATCTAGATGAATACGCCTTTTCAATAGACAAAAGGAACAAAAAGTTATTGGTTCATGCTAGTGAGAAGAATATTTCAAGAACTGAAGGTACGAGATAAAGCGAAGAGATTATATTATCTGTAATAGCGTTCCAAGAAGGACTTGGATGTATACCCATATCGAATGATGAGTTAATGGAAGCTACTGTAAATTAGTGGAGAGAACGTTTGCAAGAACTGAAGATCCAAATTAGGGCAAAGAAATATTACCTTCTATAATAATACTCCATGAAGGACGTAAATGTACATCTTTATCAAATTACGATTGAATAGAAGTTGTTGTGAAGTACTGGGAAACTCCCAAATATAAGTATCTGATGTAAGACAGAGACTGACGAAGTCTGCATGTGAACTCGAGAAAAAGAAATGTTGATCAGTTGGAGAAAGCCAAATATGCGATCAGTGATGATTTAAACGAGGTTAAGAAAAATCGTTATTGATGAATTGTAATAATTTTGTTAATACGAATTTAAATATTATAAATAAAAGCCTGCATTCTAGCGTTAACTCCAGAAATGACCTGTCCAATGATAAGCAGATTAATATTATTAAGAAAAATAAATTCGTTATGTTTAAAAGAGATAATGAATAATGAAAATGGAGAAACAATGAGGAAAGAAAGTGGAATCAAAAGGATGATAAAGAAATTTTATAAAATAATCCAGGAAATATGCAAGTTAGGAACGTCAGTTGTGCCAGAACTGTTGGAGAATGAGGTGAAACGCTGATAGTTGGAGATAGGAATTTGTTCCAAAAATACGTGTAAACAGGAGTGATTAAACAAAGGTATTAATGGCAAACTGCTAGAGGAGAACGTTACAATAAATCTCGTGTCGGAATTCTTTAAAATTAAAGTGAAGTTCCGGAGGTTCGAACGAATGCTTTACCAAGATTATCTCAGGTAATGAGGTAGGAATTTCTCGTCGGATTCTGCACAAAGTCAAGCTGATGTCAAAAGCCCTGTACCGTATAACTCAATAGGGATGATATAATGAGTGAAGAAAAACTTCAGAAATGTGGAATGAAAGAATAATGGAATAAAGAATGTTTTGCGCTGTGCACAAAAGTGATCATGAGAAAAAGAAGAATGGAGGTATGAAGTTACGCATCGATTATCAGAAATTGTAAGTCTGAAGATTAAATGAACATAATGTACCAGGAGTATTTAGATAGTGTAATTGTATTTATTGATAACATCCTCGCTAATTCAAGGACCAAGGACGACCAAGAAGAACGCCTGAAGATATGCCTGCGAAGAGTTGAAAAAAAAGAATATATATATATAGAAACTACATTCTCAGCTTTAAAGGTATGAATTCTAGTTATAATTGATTATGAGCTACGATTGCTTGGTTAACTTCCAACCACGAAAGATCCATTTAGAGACAGATGTCTAGAGTAGAAAAGAAAGAGTGAATGTTAATAAGATTGCTGGAAAGTGGATAAAGGAATTGGAAAAGTTAGAAATTGAAGAACGGGCCTTGATCCGTCTTCTGCATTGTGCTGATACTTACTTTGTTGTTAGATATCAAAGGTGGTATTAATGCAGATGATTGATGTTGACTTCAGTATGGGATGTTGTGAGCATCAAAGTTCGTATTGATATCTAATTTGATATGACAACAAAATGAGTATTAGTACCAAGAGACCGGGTTTTGAATAAAGTTATGATTCATTCTGTTCCAAATTAATATTTCCTTTCAGATAGTAACAGATTCCCGCTCAATGAATATACTTGATAGTGATTGAAAAGAAATTGAAGTATACCACAAAATGGTGAGTTAAATGCAATAGTCAAAATTTTCCTTTACTTTTTAGTTTTTGAAATAGATTTAGAACATTTTTAAGTATAAAATGCCATGAGCTCAGCATACCGGGCGCAGACGGATAGAAAGTGTAAAAGACAAATTAGAGATTCTTGAATGCGATTGGGAAACGATTATAACACCCCCAAATCCGGGGTCAGGGATCCGGGTTGTCACGAGTTCCATTTCCCTTAATAATACGTAATCTCAATAATCAACCAACTACTGCATACTGTGACCCCACTATACACACACCACAAGTTATAGTCTCAGAGATGAATACAAAAAATAACAAAAGTCATTTTATTCCACAATTATAAACCATTTTACCTTAAAAAGGGTTTCTGAATAATTTACATATTCCTTGCCATTATTACAATTCATAATATACATAAGGCTGGTAAATCAAAAGTTGAAAGCCTAGCCTATTGGTAGATCCTACCTCAGCTACAACGGCATCAACGCCTACAGGAAACTGCGGAACATTTCCTATCCGCTCGCGAATTGGGAGCTTGATCCTGTTCATCTTATATATCTGTTATTGTGTGATGAAAAAAGAAAGCAAGGGTGAGCAACAAGCCCACTGAAATAATATGTATAATAATTAACAATATATGAGCATTCTCATAGTACTCATGAAAGTCTTAGTCAAGAAGAAATGAACCAAGTTTGATCTCTTAACGTGACCAAGTCGCAAAATATTCAGTATATATGTACATATACTTTTCAAAATCTTGGAAGTCCTCTTCCATGCATAATAAACACAGAGTTCCAGTTTATAACTGTATAAAAATATCATTGCAAGGTGATCTCAAATATCTAACCTTGTCTCAACGTTTTTCTGAAAATCTTTGACATGCATAAGATAATCATTTACTAGATATAAGTTTAAAAGATGAAGTTAAAAGATACTCCAATATACTTACATCTTTTCCGAATACTACTTGAACTACCACCGTTCAAGTTATAATTAGTTTCAAAAGTTCATCACATAGATGAGACTACAATGCAAGATTTGAATAGATTCAATCTTTATAATATCATTCAAAATAAATGAAGTTACGAGATACTTCATTAAGTCACGATATATATATCCATATATATCTCTCATACATTTCCTGAAAACCTCTGTCATGTAAAGTATGAACAGAGTTGCAATATCCAATGAATTTGGAAAGAAAAGAATTTTGGCATAAACCTGATATCTTGCTGATCAGGCAAAGATACCAATAAGTAACCTTTTCTACTACAGATGGATGAATTCCTCGCCGGTCATCACCCTGGCCGCATTAGGACCTCACGCTAGACTGTTATCCGGCCACTCACGCATGGATGGACTGTCACCCAGCCTCTTACACCTTCATAGACTGTACCCCGGCCTGTCGCTTATGCCGACTCAATTAGATGGACTTACTTCCCGAACATTGGGCAAGTAATCAAATTATTTTCTCAAAACAGCAACCTCGTTATGAATATAAAATACACCACAGAGCCGGATCCCTAAGATTTTTGAGCAAATATTCAAGTCTCCTTCGAAAGGAAGATCTTAAATTTGGAAACGAGTTTTTGGGATGCGCTCTAACTTTTAAAATCATTTTGAAGACTCGAAAACATTTTTAAGAATGTTTGGAGTAATGCTGATTTAATGAAATAAATCAATCCCGATATATTAGAAAATATCTGAATATTATTATTTAAATAATATTCCCATAAGGATAATCCTTATAAAAATAATTGAAGTAAAAGTTTTAAAACTCATACTTGAATTGAATAATTAATAACCAAAGATATACTTATACGAAAGTACGATCTTTATTTGAATAATCGAAAATAAGTTTGATTATCGAAACATTATTCTTTAATAAAATAAAGAATATTATTTAATAAATAAGCGGAGTCATAAGTTCTTAAATGAATATTCAAAATAATATTCATTAAATAAAATAAATGGAGTCTTAAGTCCTCGAATGAATATTCAAAATAATATTCATTAAATAAACTAAACGGAGTCATAAGTTCTCGAATGAATATTCAAAATAATATTCATTAAATAAAATAATGTTATCGAATAAACCTTATTCGATTAATAGTTTTGAAAACTATATCTATATATACATAGATATATATATATATATATATATATATATTATACTCGGGAACATCGACTCCCGGTTTAGAAATATGTTCACCTTTGGGTCCCCTATACTAAGGGTATACGCAACTACTGCTTATCTCTAGCATATGTATTATGCAACTTATAAGCAATTAAATCAACCATTAGATATCAAGATTATGAAACAGACATGCATATATTCCATCAGCATGCTCCAATATATCGCAAGATTTGCTAATAACATTCATGCACTTATCACAAGATAATGCATATAAATATATACATCACAACAACAGTATAACGGGTAGAAAACTTGCATGAGTGCTCCGGGGTAGACTTAAGCTTAGAGTGGGTCCGGTAACCTATGAACAACAACATAAGCCGGAATTAAACCACGGTCGCTTAAGAAACTAGACTTTAACCAATTGAACCCTGACGTTTGCTTATGGTCATTTCTACGCTTAACAAATCACATAAATCACATAAGTCATTTAAGGGCCTTAACCAAGGTTTCAAAGTAAGGCGAGAGGTAATGGTTCGTTCGCGAAACGCCGTTACTTAAAACGGTCGTTTGTCCTAAACCGTACATCGGATTCAAGCGAATCACATATCAAAATGAATCTTACGACATAATCTAAATAAACATGGCAAAATCACAGATTCAATAGTTAGCTCTCTGTCCCGAACACTAAGAACAAGCAGTTGTATGAAATTGGGCATTACGACGGCTATGTTTACGCGATTACCAAGTTTTAAACCACTCCAAACAACCACCATTCAACTCACAACCAACAATACAAGCAACCCTCATCCAAACCTTACTACATCAATCCCCAAACCTCAAGATTTTCCAATTTATACAACCAATCAAAGACCCAATATTCAAAACCAATACAAATCCACCAAAACTACTTATAATCAAAGATTAAGCCTTAATACTAACAATGCTTCAATAAAACTTAATGGAATCATAAAATCAAATCTAGGGTTTGAAGTTGATACCTTCCTTGGTAGGGTTTAGCAATTTTGACGCTCACATTTATGATTTTATGATTTTATTTTTATTTATGATTTATGATACCTTTCTCGGATTTTTATCATAAAATCAAAGCTAGGGTTTGAAGTTGATACTTTCTTAGCATTGCACTTTCTAACTCTCAAGTTAATTTTCCTACATTGTGTTTCTACCATCAAACTCTGACTAGTTTGATAACCCTTCTCCTAAGCACTCGTTCCTTTTTAATCTATACCCTTCCTGGTTGCTCCATATAGGTTACGTCCGGTTGCATGTCTATGCGCTCATATGCCCCTATTTGTCTGGCATCCGAATTACACTTCCTTAACATTGATACGTGGAACACGTTATGAACTTGCTACATGTTCGGGGGTAGGGCTAGCTCATATGCTAACTTCCCAATACGTCTTAATACCTCAAAGGGTCCAAAAATTTCGTGGGCTTAGCTTTCCTTTCTTTCTGGACCTCATCCATCCTTTCCAAGGGGATACCTATAATCATCACTAGGTCCCCTACTTCCTACTCTTTGTCCTTTTGTGTCAAATCAACATACTTCTTATGTCCATCTTGGGCTACTAACAGCCATCCTCTGATTAGATTTATTATATCCTTGGTCCTTTGGACTACTGCGGGTCTGAGCATCTTGCGCTCTACAATTTCATCCTAACATAAGGGAGATCGACATTGTCTTCCCTCAAGGATCTCATAAGGCGACATCTCAATACTGACATATCATCTATCGTTGTAAGAAAACTCAATCTGTGTTAAGTGATTGTTCTAAATTCTTTCAAGTTTATTGCACAGACCCTCATCATAACTTCTAGCGTTATAGCTTTTGCTTCTCAATACCCATTCTTTTCCAGTTCGTAATCGTTACTATCTTTCATTCCTAATATTATACTGGTTATACTTTTGCTCGTTAGCGTTCTATAACCTTTTAATAACCACGTCAACCTTAGGATCACGAACGTGTTAGATTCAGAATACCACCATACTTGGTACCACTTCATCTCTAGCTGCCTCCATCTTCGAAAGCTTGGTCCTTCATATAGAAGTAAAAGAATTTATTGAGAGATCACTATGATCATGAACACTTATTACATTGCATAGTTAGTACAGAAGGTGGTCAGCCTTCAGTACTTGACAAGCAATTAAACAATAGATGGTATCCTACTAGGCTTCTATCACACAGATAGATAGTCATTCGGCAATACCTCCCCTTCTGGAAGGGTTGTTCTTCTCAGCTTATATGAAATGAAAAGGAGAGAAAAGAATGAATTGAAGAGAATTGTATATATATAAAATATACTGCCACAAAATATCTGGCTTAGAATCTACCTCTGAACTATAGAGGTTTGTCATAGGAGAACAAAACATATACATATATCTATCAACATCAAGTAATATAACATCGTATTTCACGTGTCTGAATATGTACTATTCCGTCCATTATTCTATGGACCCATGCTCTTTCTCGAGCTTATACACAATCACCTTTGAAACTCCCTCGACATCAAAAATTAATTCTGGAATTTCATTATAAACATCATCGTTACCAGAATTCTATGCTAGCACCGCAACCTTCCTCGTATAGTAATACGACTCTCTATTGATAAGAAGGGATAAATATTCAATTGGTAGATAATCGACTTAATTAGTCTATCAATAATGACTTATGCATCACCACGATCCGATTAGGGGTACTCAATCTCAACATCCATTACAATACAACTCTCACGGTTGTAATCGGCTCATTATTCAAAGAATCGTTGATGCATTACCATAATCCACCGTTGACCTACTGTAGTCATTCACTTTCCTCGAAATCTTAATAGCTAACCATACAGAGTCCATACATATCGTATCGAATCCTTCCAAGTAGGTAACATAATCACCATTCATGATTCATGAAGAACACTCCTGATCCTGACGTACATACATGACATGAAGCAGATAAAATTGTAGAAGAGTTTCAATAAAAGAAAAGATAGCAGGTTAATACCATTATTAACCATATGTCTTTATTAGGAGACATGAAGCTCAAAGGTTCATTTAGTCCTTTCGTAACATGGTCCTGGCTTATCTCAAGATATGACCTTATAAGATAAATAGCCCGCTCACGGCGATTACATAAATTAAATCTTTACCAAACTACTATCACGGTTGAGTATCGCTCAATCATCAAAAGGAATGTCAATCTTCCACACCATAATACAACCTTCACGGCTTTAACCATTATCACTGTATTCCTCTGGCACGAGCGCCTATAATTGTCCTCTTACACTTAAAGTGTCGGCCACCTCCTTGGCTTTTCCTGATAGTAAAATTTCCTTACAATCAATGTCTTTTAAATGATCTTCAACTAAATTTGCTACCTCATTTCCAATCACTGCTTGTATGAAAATGCTCTTCCTTACGCTTTGGTGAAAAGAAAAAAAATTACCATTTTTCCATAAGTTATTGCCTCGGTCTTTTAGAGGTTAACATTGTCACGACTGACTCTCGATCATACTTAGGACGTCTCTTATCTTGGGTCCTACTTGTTTTCACCAATCTCGACCTTCATTGGGTCGATCTATACTTTCTTATGGATCAACACGTGCCCACCTGGCATTATTATAATTACGTCACATTTCCTTTATCAAAATTTCTATTCTTGAGAACTTTGAATATTACCTTTTCTTTCCTTGTAAAACCTCTAAGGTTATCCTCGAATCGTTCCTCATGTATTCCCTAGATACAGGGCATATTAAAATACCATTTACTAATACTAGAACCATTGTATATGAACTTCTGAAAAATTTCTCTATTGATCTTTAAAGGTTGTTGTAACCTTAGTCCTTCGTTCCATACTACCCAAACTCATAATGTCCCTATTAAGGGTGAAATGCCATCCTTTATGCATCCCCCATGGTTCATCTCAAGCTATTGAGGTTATGTCCTTAATCCCACCTTTAAAAAGGTACTTGCATCCTTTAATGGATAAATCAAGTCATATATCCCTGATAAGGGTATCTTATTCAATCATTTCCACCTCGATATTCTATACCAAATTTCATAATAGTATCCTTATCCAAAATGAGGTCAATCCATATGGCCTCCAAAAGATAATAACGGTTATCCACTTTTCTTTCCTGATTCGGTAATGATAACAGGGGTGTTCTGGAAGATATTGGTCGTGTTTAACGTGAACTTCTTCTTAATAATTCCTCATTTATTTTTGTTGTTTATCTCAACAGTCATCTCAATGTTGGGATATCTTTCCTACCTGGCTTCTCCCTTTCTGGGTATCCTGCCACCGGTCTTACACTTCACATTCTTGAAGGTCACTTCCTTCATCCAATTTTTCCTAATTTCTTACTTTCTTGTCTCCTCAGTCCATCCGCGTTTCCTTATTAATCAATCGATCTATCTCAAAGTTTCATCGAATACTGTCAACTTCAAGGGAATTAACTATACGTATCGCTTACACCTTCAAACCTTGAATTTATCTCATGATCAATCACCATCGCGCTGATTATGACACACTTCTCTATATTTATTGCAAGGGTTTCTTAGGGTTTCCCATACCTAACTCCCTTATCACTTCTCAACTCTATTTCCTTTATATCCCTTTATACTCCTGCCCTTTTCAGTCTTTTATTTTCGTTTCCATTACAACCATTACATGAACCAACACAATATAAACATTGATTTCAAACATCCCGTCATTCTAGATTTGTGTCCTCAGAACGAATCTTGACAACTTTTACAACTTAGATTCATAATTCATCATACTTGTCCGCTTTTGTTCTGGCTCTAAAGCTTTTATACTACCTTCATAACCTTGGGAAGTACTTTCCCGAAAACAATTGTCTGAACTTTAATCAATTTATTATAACCTTTGGCTCCGTGCCTTTCTTGGCCTTTCACCAACGGGTGGCCTCTCTCTTAGGAGGGTAAGTGACAAAAACAGTCTTTTGTGATTCGTCAATCATTTAGAATCTCGAATGATTCCTATATTTCTTTTAGCCAGGCTCTTGCCTCGACTGGGTCAACCTGTTCCTTGGAACTCTTAGCGACTTAAAGGTCATGAAAGAATTTCCTACCGCATCGTATCCTCAAGGTGGTGGTTAGGAATAAAAGTATAAGTTTTGTTTAGGCAGGTCCATGAATTGCCCCATAGGAGTACCGTCCTGGTTCTCCCTATCTTGCTCGACTTCTTTTTTTCTCAGTATGAAATGTTTTCTCATCCTCCCCATAATCGGGGTCATCCTACATGTTTTAAATCCTCATTTTCCACTTCATTATGTTATGGGTTCCTTCTATCTTGATGGCGTCCTCCCTGACTATCACATTCAGGGTTTGCCCTAAATCTTATTCCTCGAACTATGACTTTCATCTAAGATCCGGTCCTTAAGCTCTTGAACATTTGGAACCCAAATTCTTTAGGGATACCTCATTATTCCCTCATCATCTTTCTAGGTATTAATCTCTTCTCCGGTCATTGGTTATCTTCCTCTATTCATCACTTTTTCTTGGCACAATATGATCTTCTCCAATAATTTGGGCTGTATTGCAATCTCAAACAGCTTTTCGGTACCGGCTCCGGTTACCTTCACTTCTATTTTCATTTTCTCAAAATCTCTTATCAATTCTCCCAAAGACATTATCATCTTGAGTCTCTCCTTTCTACTAAGGCATTAGCCACCATATTGGCTTTCCCTGGATGATAAAGAATCTCATAATCGTAATCCTTGATTAGCTCTAACCACCTCCTCTGGTGTATGTTGAGCTCTTTCTGCGTGAAAATGCACTAGAGCACTTATGGCTTGTGTAAATCTCGCACTTCTCTCCATACAAGTAGTGCCTCCAATCTTTAGGGCAAAACTATTGCCACGAGCCCAAGCTCATGGGTGGGGATATCGAATTTTATATTCCCTTAATTGTCTTAACGCGTACGCGATTACCTTACTGTACTGTATAAGAAGCACCCTAATTCCTTATGCGAAGCGTCACTACACTTCATAAAATCTCATTTTCCATCCGACAACGCCAACATAGGGGCCGTCACCAACCTTTGCTTCAGTTCTTAAAAGCTTTTCTGGTATTTCTCTGTCCATTCAAACTTTTCAGTCTTACGAGTAAGCCGCGTTAAAGGGGCTACTATCTTTACAAACTTGAACGAACCTCCAGTAGTGACCGGCCAATCCTACCTCTGGTAGTCTCCCTAACCATGGTTATCAATTCCTCAGTGGTCCTTTATTCATTCTTATCAGGATCCTCCACGGGATCCTCCTCAGCAATAATCCCTTATAGGACAGCATCCTCAACTGCTACATCCTCAATATGAACATCATCCGGTCCTGCGTTAGGACGCTCTATCGGATCCATAATCTGATCCCCAATTAGTAATAAAACATCATCGCGCTGTTGCTCCTCAACCTCAGGGTTCGGAGTCCCGCTACCATATACGATAACGAACTACGCTTCTATCACGATATTTATATGGGTTCCCATAAGGGTTTTAACTGTCAGTACTACGTTAGGTAGCCCATCTATGAACTTGGCAAGAGTTCTTATTATCTTAACGTCACATAATCTCTGAGGTTTATAACGCTTAGCTCTGATACCATTTCTGTAACACCCCCAAATCCGGGGTCAGGGATCCGGGTTGTCACGAGTTCCATTTCCCTTAATAATACGTAATCTCAATAATCAACCAACTACTGCATACTGTGACCCCACTATACACACACCATAAGTTATAGTCTCAGAGATGAATACCAAAAATAACACAAGTCATTTTATTCCACAATTATAAACCATTTTACCTTAAAAAGGGTTTCTGAATAATTTACATATTCCTTGCCATTATTACAATTCATAATATACATAAGGCTGGTAAATCAAAAGTTGAAAGCCTAGCCTATTGGTAGATCCTACCTCAGCTACAACGGCATCAACGCCTACAGGAAACTGCAGAACGTTTCCTATCCGCTCGCGAATTGGGAGCTTGATCCTGTTCATCTTATCTATCTGTTGTTGTGTGATGAAAGAAGAAAGCAAGGGTGAGCAACAAGCCCACCGAAATAATATGTATAATAATTAACAATATATGAGCATTCTCATAGTACTCATGAAAGTCTTGGTCAAGAAGAAATGAACCAAGTTTGATCTCTTAACGCGACCAAGTCGCAAAATATTCAGTATATATGTACATATACTTTTCAAAATCTTGGAAGTCCTCTTCCATGCATAATAAACACAGAGTTCCAGTTTATAACTGTATAAAAATATCATTGCAAGGTGATCTCATATATCTAACCTTGTCTCAACGTTTTTCTGAAAATCTTTGACATGCATAAGATAATCATTTACTAGATATAAGTTTAAAAGATGAAGTTAAAAGATACTCCAATATACTTATATCTTTTCCGAATACTACTTGAACTACCACCGTTCAAGTTATAATAAGTTTCAAAAGTTCATCACATAGATGAGACTACAAGGAAAGATTTGAATATATTCAATCTTTATAATATCATTCAAAAGAAATGAAGTTACGAGATACTTCATTAAGTCACGATATATATATCCATATATATCTCTCATACATTTCCTGAAAACCTCTGCCATGTAAAGAATGAACAGAGTTGCAATATCCAATGAATTTGGAAAGAAAAGAATTTTGGCATAAACCTGATATCTTGCTGATCAGGCAAAGATACCAATAAGTAACCTTTTCTACTGTAGATGGATGAATTCCTCGCCGGTCATCACCCTGGCCGCATTAGGACCTCGCGCTAGACCGTTACCCGGCCACTCACGCGTTGATGGACTGTCACCCAGCCTCTTACACCTTCATAGACCGTACCCCGGCATGTCGCTTATGACGACTCAATTAGATGGACTTACTTCCCGAACATTGGGCAAGTAATCAAATTGTTTTCTCAAAACAGCAACCTCGTTGCGAATATAAAATACACCATAAAGCCGGATCCCTAAGATTTTTGAGCGAATATTCAAGTCTCCTTCGAGAGGAAGATCTTAAATCTGGAAACGAGTTTTTGGGATCCGCTCTAACTTTTAAAATCATTTTGAAGACTCAAAAATATTTTTAAGAATGTTTGGAGTAATGCTGATTTAATGAAATAAATCAGTCCCGATATATTAGAAATATCTGAATATTATTATTTAAATAATATTCCCATAAGGATAATCCTTATAAAAATAATTGAAGTAAAAGTTTTAAAACTCATACTTGAAATGAATAATAAATAACCAAAGATATACTTATACGAAAGTACGATCTTTATTTGAATAATCGAAAATAAGTTTGATTATCGAAACATTATTCTTTAATAAAATAAAGAATATTATTTAATAAATAAGCGGAGTCATAAGTCCTCAAATGAATATTCAAAATAATATTCATTAAATAAAATAAATGGAGTCTTAAGTCCTC
Organism: Apium graveolens; assembly: GCF_009905375.1. Taxonomy (NCBI): domain Eukaryota; kingdom Viridiplantae; phylum Streptophyta; class Magnoliopsida; order Apiales; family Apiaceae; genus Apium; species Apium graveolens. Next base: position 192,053,916 of record NC_133649.1, on the reverse strand, counting down.
GAATGAATATTCAAAATAATATTCATTAAATAAACTAAACGGAGTCATAAGTTCTCGAATGAATATTCAAAATAATATTCATTAAATAAAATAAAGTTATCGAATAAACCTTATTCGATTAATAGTTTTGAAAACTATATCTATATATATATATATAAAATATATATATATTATACTCGGGAACATCGACTCCCGGTTTAGAAATATGTTCACCTTTGGGTCCCCTATACTAAGGGTATACGCAACTACTGCTTATCTCTAGCATAGGTATTATGCAACTTATAAGCAATTGAATCAACCATTAGATATCAAGATTATGAAATAGACATGCATATATACCATATCAGCATGCTCCAATATATCGCAAGATTTGCTAATTACATTCATGCACTTATCACAAGATAATGCATATACATATATACATCACAACAACAGTATAACGGGTAGAAAAATTGCCTGAGTGCTCCGGGGTAGACTTAAGCTTAGAGTGGGTCCGGTAACCTATGAACAACAACATAAGACGGAATTAAACCACGGTCGCTTAAGAAACTAGACTTTAACCAATTGAACCCTAACGTTTGCTTATGGTCCTTTCTACGCTTAACAAATCACATAAGTCGTTCGAGTACCCTCGGCTCCACCATTTTTAATAAATTAACCATTACGAATTTTAAGGCGAAGCTTTCGCGAATACCCTACCAACTGCCTAGTCCACTTTACATAATTGTCTCATACTCCAATTAGTCATTTAAGGGCCTTAACCAAAGTTTCAAAGTAAGGCGAGAGGTAATGGTTCGTTCGCGAAACGCCGTTACTTAAAACGGTCGTTTCTCCTAAACCGTACATCGGATTCAAGCGAAACATATATCAAAATGAATCTTACGACATAATCTAACTAAACATGGCAAAATCACAGATTCAATAGTTAGCTCTCTGTCCCGAACACTAAGAACAAGAGTTGTATGGAATTGGGCATTACGACGGCTATGTTTACGCGATTACCAAGTTTTAAACCACTCCAAACAACCACCATTCAACTCACAACCAACAATACAACCAACTCTCATCCAAAACTTACTACATCAGTCCCCAAACCTCAAGATTTTTCAATTTATACAACCAATCAAAGACCCAATATTTAAAACTAATACAAATCCACCAAAACTACTTATAATCAAAGATCAAGCCTTAATACTAACAATGCTCCAATAAAACTTAATGGAATCATAAAATCAAAGCTAGGGTTTGAAGTTGATACCTTCCTTGGTAGGTGTTAAGTTTCTAGGAAGCCTTAGGGAGCCTTAATCTAACCTCCTACAAGCTTGATCTTTCCAAAGAAATCAAGAACACAAAGTTAGGTTGTGAAGTTTCTAAAAGTCAGATTGAAAGAACTGTCAAAATGAGGGTCTTATTATGGTTATTTGGACGAGACTTGTGAACAAGAGTTGTAGGCCATCTCAATATCTTTCCAAAGAGCTATAGAAGATACTATTTGAGTGATTATTGAAGGAAATATGGTAGTTTGAAGTTGCTGCTCTGGTTTTGGCCGAGAGCTTTTGTTCTTGAAAAGCAAAAGTCAACTTCTAATTTGTGTTTTGTGATTTGTTTTGCCTTGGATTGGTTGTTTTGTTTTTGTTTTGATTAATTAACCTTTTAACCATGGTAAATTTTGTGTGGTTTATAATCAACCAACACTTCCTTCCCTTTTTGGTCATGCTTATGTCATCTGCTTATGTCATCTTGTTACACTTGTCTTCCTCTTGTTGGTGTGATGACATCATCATCCATTAACCTCTTTGATTAACCCCTAATTACTTGGCTAATGACCGCTGATCTGTTATACGGTTCGCTTAACTTTCGTTCTCGTTTATTGTTTGATGGATCATACCCGGGATCTTATTATTGGGTTCCCCTAAACCTTTCTCAATATTTTATATTCCTTTTATGATCCTCTCTTATAATCCTTGAAATAAATCCTTTTAATCATGTTACCTTATACTCAATTCTTTCGGTATCTGGTGGATTTTCGGGAAAAATCAAAGTGTTCGAATTTGGATTCTGACGATCTTTACATACACTTATTTACTTTATGGAATACTAATACGATCTTAGAATTTCCATAACAGTACTCCTATATAGCGTGGTCTGATAATTTTCCTTAATCAGCATCATCAGTAAAAGTTACTATTCATCCGTGTTTCAAAAATTCCAAAAATTGGGGTTATTACAACGATCATAGGTCAAGCTAACCGAACAGAAGGAGACATGGAAAGTAGAGCAGAACAGTCAATGAAAATAGAAAGTTCATGAACACGAACTATTAGAATTAGAAAGAAAAGAAGGATTGGTGTAAATTAAGTTAGTCCTTCGAAACAATGAAGTAGATAGAATGATTGTGAATGAGTTGATCTCGTTGTCACAGGCATAACGAGTTCATAAGACGTTCATAGGTATATGACCATGAAGAGTTATTTAGCTCCATATGTATGAAATGGAGATGTGATTCGGGTTACATGAGTAACTGATAGATTTGATGCCATAAGAGATAGTGAGTTGTGATTAAAGTGATGAAACCTGAGAAATTATAAGAAAGATACTTGAAACTTATCATGGTCTGTTTCTTAGCATGATTCTGAGGACATAATCCTTTTTAAGGGGGGAAGGATGTAACGTCTGGAAATATTATATACATATTTTTATCAATAAATAATTATTATGCGATATTTATATGAATTTTGGTGAGTTATTTGATGATGGATAATAATATTTGGATGTTTATTTCTGATAAAATTGAGATATTTTAATTTCCAATTATCCAGAATCAAATCTAGATAATTTTGGTATTTTTCTGGTAATTTTTTGATTATTATATCATTTTATAAGGATTTATAAAATTAATAATGATTATTTCACGTAATTATAAAAATTACTTTTTAGAACCAGAAATCGTCCCACTTCAATTGTTTTTGCGTTTTTACAACCCGAAACTCTTCCGAAAACTCCTTCCTAACCAAATTTGGTAATTCTGAACACTTTTCATGTTTTGACTTTTTCGATCTGGGGTACGGTTTGACCTGTACGAGCCCCGGTGTGAAATTTTCGATACGCAAATCATTTTATGTATCGATAAAAATCCATATTCTCAAAAGGGGAGAAATTATTACCTCATTTTCATATAAATTATTTTATAAGAGTCTCTATTTTGATAATTATCCAGTTCTGGTATTAAAATCGTATCATCTTTTTAGTTACTTAGCGGCTAAGTAACCTATTTTCATATCCGGTCTGTAAATGTAATCATCGAAATATTAAATAAATAAAATATGTGATGGTTTTGTCAGCTATGTGTTGCTGTATTATCAATTGTTTGTAAATTGTTCGACACGAAGATTAATTTTATAATTAATTATTGAGCTGTATGAATTTAATTCATTTTAAAATGATTTTATTGAATATTTATTCTCATAAATGCTAGAATTGCTCCTAAAATTATTTTTGTTGTTTTATAATTTTATTTATTATTTTTAGGAGTTTATAAAATTTAGAAATCAATATTTTATTTATTAATTATATTTAAATGATTTTCTGACTCCATTTAATTGTAAAATCAATATTTAATTTCAAGATGTTTTAAAAATCATGAAAATTTTATTTTATTAACCTTTAAATACTTCGAGAATTTTAAATTTGTTTCGAAAATTTTCTGGCTTTTATTTACCCACACATTTATTCGTTAATTCGTTAAATCCGTAATTGCGAACATATTACGTATCCCAAAAACATTTTTTAAAAAAAATTATGAAATTGATGTTTTATTTGATTCAAAATATTTGTAAAATTTAAAATTGTTTTAAAACGATATTTCGAGTTATTGTTACTCGTAAATTATATCGAGATATCGTTACATATGTGATCAATCAGAAAGAAAAAAAAATATAATATAAAATCCTAAATCTACCCTGCACCCCCTCCCATTTCCCTCAACCCCAACCCCCGATCTCTCCCAAATCTTTCTCGGGTTCTCTCTCTCGCTTTAATCTCTCTCCCGATTCTCGGGTAATCTCTCTCAATCAATCTCTCTTCTTCTTCCTATCATCCCCGTTGTTTTCCCTGTTTTCTTTTCCTTTTTGCCACCTGTTGTCCGGTCCATTTTCCGGTCAATTGTCGGCTCTGTTCCTGCTTATTTGATATGTGTACATACACGTATATATGTGTGGTTCGGTTGTTGTGTTGCATGTATTCTTTTTCTTCGCCGCCCCTCTTGTTTTTCCGGCAAGGGGTTGGTGGCGGTTGTGCGCGGCTTCGTGTGTGTGTTTCTACGTGTGTGTGTTTCTGTTTGTGTGTGTCAATTGAGTGTATGTGTTCTGGGTGTGTGTTTGTGCTGGTTGTCACTGTGTGTTCGATCTGTTGAGCCGATTCTCCGGTTGTCCTCTGGGATATTGGCGCATGTGTCTCTACAGTTGCATTGCTGTTCATTCCGTGTGTATTTTGGGGAAATTATTTGGTTAATTCCTGCAGAATAATTAAGTGATTATATATTCGTGATATAAATATTTATTTCGTGCAGGAATAAATCGTATTAATCGGTGAAATTCGTGTAGGATATCCGATAAACGGAAACCCGCGAATTTTATCGCCGTCGGCGATGAGCCTCGGCGAGCCGACGGTGGGCAATGATGATTTTTATCTGAGTCCTATGATTATAAATTAAATAATTAGTTCATGGTAATAATTATGAAATAAAAACGAATGATAATCATTAATAATTGAATTCGTATTGGTGATTGGGATTGGTGCCTGGATTGTGAATTGGATGATTGCGTTGTGTTTGTTGATTGTGATTGACGTCGAATTGATTCGACGGGTAGGATGATAAATAAAGGAAACGCTGCCCGATTTTCGGGAAAATTAATTCTGAAAATACGGGAACGTAACCTGTAATTATCGGAGACGTCGAACGAGGATATAATTGAACTTTATGAAACCTATTTACGTAACGTGACAAGATATTTTGTGAATAATCGATTACCCTATTTTTCAAAATGACAAATATAAGTATTTTCCGAAATTAAATACTAAACCGAGTTTTGAAGGTGCAAGCCATTATTGCTATGTGTATTTCAATAATACATATAAATATAAGTTGGATTATGAAATCATATGGGTAGAATAGGATAGTGATGTGATGTTAAGCGAAGCGATTATCTGAATTAGGGTATTTTAACCCTGTAGGTCCTAGTCGGAATACCCGAGATTTGACGTTGGACTAGGAATGATCTAGTGATAAGACGTTGGGATCAATATAGTTCTAATCGAAGAACCTGAGTGTCGGGATCATATCCAGAATGGAATAGTAGTTTGACGATAAAGCCGAACGATCAAGTCGAATCAAAGTCAACTAGTAATAGCAATTAAAGTTTATTGAGGCAAGTATTCCTGAACTTTCTTTTAAATACTACAAGTATTCCCGAACTTTCTGTTAAATACTGCAAGTATTCCCCAACTTTCTTTTAAAATATTGCAATTATTTCTTCGTTCCTATTCTAATTTTAGAATAGTTAAATATTTTACATTTCGCTGCAATTACTCATATTATGCATGTTCGTTTCATTATTGTTCCTATACTTCGATTGCCCTTTTGAGCAAATACCCATTCTTTCGGGTTATTTGCGAACCCTGAATTGGGATGTTTTGAATTCAAAATGATTGATATCAAAATACTCCACGGGTTGGATAGTGATACTGTCGGGATTAATTTTTACTTAATCCTAAGGACCGAAACATAACCGGTGCCTTGAGATGGGCCGTAGTGCGTGGGGACCCGACTGGATCTATACAGGTAGGTATAGATATGCACTATATCCTGACTGATCAGCAGGATATAGATGTGAACTAGTGTCCAGTTTAATTTGTTGTCGATCGCCATTAACGGCATTCCCTCTCTCAAAAGGTTTTATGATTCCAAAACCGGACAAAACCCTGATTCAGGAGATGAATCGGGAAATCGCTTGTAATTTTTGGATTTTAGTTAAAGGCTGATGACAGCTAACGTTTATTTGATCAACTCACTCAAATAAATAGAATTGTTTAAAATTGTTTTAAGATTTTGTCCGGGAGTTTTTCCTTGGGTATTAAAGCTTAAAACTCAAATTATATACTTGCTGGGCATTTTTGGCTCACTCTTGCTTTGTAAATTCTTATTTATGCGAGAAACAGATAAGGATAAAAGTGAATAGCTTTGATAGACAACAGAAGTTAGAGAAATCTCCGTTGTGAGAGGTTGAAGAAGTTAGAAGAATATGGCAAGAGCATTAGTACAAAGGTATATCAACTTGTATTTTAGTTGTGGTAAGTTGTAGAAGATTAGATTCTTATTTCATACCATAACCTCTAAACGATCCGGATTCAAGGGGTTAATTGAATATTCTTTTATTTTATGTAAAGATTGTTTAGTGACACCAAATCTTGACCCCGGATTTTGGGTGTTACAATGAATCAATTGCATACCTCATTAGCTTTAATTTAAGGTACTGAACGCTTGAATTGGTTGAAGTTTAGTCGATTATGGATTTTTACCTGAATTTTTACCGGCGTTGATCTGAGAATCGTCGGAATCGACGATCCTTGTACGGGTTGTCATGGTTATTGCATGTTTTGAATGGTTGAGAAGACTTTGTATGATTTTGGCAGGAAAAATGAACATAACTTGATGCTTTTGGGCCCAGGGGTGGCTCACTGGAATCGGGGAGGTCGCCGGAAATTCCCAGAATCCGGTGGACCTTCAACCCGACCCGGAAACATTCATCTTGACCCGTTTTAGTAGCCTCATCGACCCAGTTTTAAACTCTGTTGGCCCAAATTGAATTCCCAAAACCTGTTTCTAGGAATTATTTTTAGAAAATAATTCAAAGACCATTTCTAAATTTTAAAAATTGATTTTTAAATTCAAAATTAATTTAGTTAATTATTTTAAATATTTAACTAAGTTATTTTAATTTCTAAAATTATTTTCTTTATTATTTTCAAAAAATATATCTAAATTTGATTTAATTATTTATCAATTATTTAATTAATTATTTATGGATTTAATTAATTGATTAATTGATTTAATTAATTAGTTAATTCTATAAATAGTTAAATAAAATGTATTTAATTATAATTAAACCAAATAATGATTCAAAAATCATTTGAGGTTTTAAACATTATAGAAAGGTATTTAAAAATTTAATTAATATTATTATTAATTGAATTATTCTTATTTAATTCATAATAAATAGACCGTTCGTCCGTTTAATACGAAATGAACGTGCCAAGACTCAGAAAAATATCCTGCTTCTATTAAATTTACTTTCGAGACATAAAATCTTTCGTTTCGAAAGGTTGCTTGATTTTGTAAACATTTCTGAGTCGCGTAATGATCAAAAGGTCGTATTTCGACTTGATTTCAGTTTTAAATACTTCGAGTCGAATGTTTTGACGAACTACGTCATATGTTACGTGAATTATATGATACATGCTTTATATGTTTATGTGTTATATGAATTGTCAGTCCACGTGTATTTTAAATTTTATATGATTAAATGTAATCATTATCATTTATTACTGGGTGAGTAGATGATAAGGATAAACATATAGACTAGACAATTATATATTGTTAGTTAATTGAAATAGTATCTTTTATGATAGAGACACATACTTCGAGGCATCCAAGGCCAGTCAGTTGGTAGTAAAAGTAAAACCTGAATACATGTGGTAAAGGAGACGAGTGGATACTGAATAAATGTGAGCATGGAATGGTAATTGAACGCTAGAAAGCGGATTAATTGAGGCAAGTATTCCTGAACTTTCTAGTGATATACTGCAAGTATATCTTCCCTATTCTAAATTCAGAATATTTAAATGTTTTTATATTTCACTGCAATTACTCTTAATTATGTAAGTACCTTTTTGATCTTGTTCCTGATTATTATTGGTGATCTCTTGAGCAAACACCCATTGTTCTGGGTTATTTGTAAACCCTGAATCGAGATGTTTTAAAATAAAAATGATTTGATATCAATATACTCTATGGACTGGATGGTTGCAATAAGGGCCAGGAATGAGCTGGACCCTAAGGGCTAGAGATGGCAGGACCCTTTTTATATGAAGACCAGATTTGGGCCTGGGTACCTTAATATGATGGTGGGTCTATACAGGTGGGTATAGATCCGAACTATATCCTGACTGGTTAGCAGGGTATAGTGCATATGTTAGTTTTAGTATCCAGTCTAATTTGTTGTTGATCGCCATTAACGGCATTCCTTCTTGGAAAGTTTATAATTTCAACATCGGACAAAGATTTGATTCAAGAAATGAATCTGGGAACTGTATGATGTTCTTCTCATAGAAATATGATTTATGATTAAAGGCCAGTGAGGGCTGATGTTTTATTCGCTCAACTGTTTCAAATAAATAAAGATGTTTTTTAGTCATTTAAATATTGTTACTAGAAGTTTCTTTGATATGACACCTGAAAACCTATTATGATACTTGCTGAGCAATTTCGGCTCACTCTTGCTTTGTTAATTCTTATTTCTTTCAGCATCAAATGAGAGTAAAAGTGAATAGCTTTTAATAGACAACAAGGTTAGAGAAATCCCAGTTGCAGGAGGTTTGAGATGTCAGAGTAAATAAGAAAAAAAAGTTAGTCAAGAGGTATTAAAATTTTATTTAGTAGTTATGAATTTTAGAAGGTTAGATTCTTGTTTTATACCATAACCTGTAAACGATTCGAAATTGAGGGGTTATCTATATATTTATTTTAATATATAGGTTTATATTGATTAAAGTTGTTTAGTGACACCCCATCCTGACCCCGAATTTGGGGTTGCTATAATAAGTCAAATTATCATTAGAGATCTCTGAGATATCGATAAGTGATTTCTGCACTAGACAACTCAGAGATATCGACAAGCCAAATTGAAGTCATGAAGATTGGAGATATAAACAAGTCGATTCTACATGCAGAAATTTAGAGATCTCGACAAGCTAAATTCTCTTATAGAGAACTCAGAGACTTCGATAAGTCAAAACAGCTATTGAGTAATAAAAGATCTCTATAAGTCACTATACTTATCGAGATGTCGAGTTCTCTATATGAAAAACTGGAGATCTCGATATAAAGCTCAAAGTACAAAATGCAGACCTGTTAAATATCCAGGATTATCAATTAACAAACTTATCAATCACTAATTTGAAAAGTCTATAAAAGCATCTTGAAGAGTACAAGATCAAATGCCAAGATTAAATGACAAAGTAAAGTCATAGACATGCACGATTTGCAAAGATACACTAAGCCAAAAATAGAAAGATTTAGTTATCACTGGATGCTTTGTTTTAAGTTGTAACAAATAGATCTAAAAAATCTTGTAACTCTCAAGAGAGAATCTGAGTTCTTTATCACCAAAGAACCCAGAAATTTGTACCAAAACACTAGCTTGATTTTAATATAAAATTAAGTGAGTTTTGAAAGGTAAGTGAAATTATGTGCATGTTTTATTATTTTGTTAAAGCATATTATCACTACAATATAGATTACCTTGTTCACCATTCTTAACAGCTCAAAAAGCCATTAAAATTGTCTAAAACACATTCACCCCCTGTGTTTTATTCATTACCTAACACAAATCCTGATAGCTCAGTAAATTTGGCCTCGTACTCTGCTGCGGATAAGTATTTCTGCTTTAGCTCAAGAAACTTGAGCTCCATCTGAGTCTCCATAAACCTTGGAAAGTACTTCCTCAGAAACAATTGATTGAACTTCTCCCAGGTCATAATAGCATCGGTCTCCAATTTTTCCTGGCCACACACCAATAATTGGCCTCACCTTTTATAAGGTAAGTAGCAAATACAGTCTTTTGTGCCTCATCAGTATTCCGAATCTCGAAGGATTTCTCCATTTCTTTCAGCCAAGATTTTGCCTCAACCCGGTCAGCTGATCTGTGAAACTCAGGGGGCTTAAGTGACTTAAAAGCCCTGAATGATTTTTCCACAACATTGTTGTTTCTTTGAGGTAGTGGGATTGGGTGACATTCCAGGTTTTTCTTAAGTAGTTGCATGAACTGCCCCATGGGATCCATGCATGGGTTCTCTCTCTGCTTCTTAATCTCAGTTTCCCCTCCTTCAGCCTTTTCTTCAAATTTTCCAACATCAAATGTTTCCTCCTCTGCTCCGTAATGGGAGTTAGCAAGTTTAACATAATCCTCGTCTTCCTCTTCACTATTTTCTCGGTTCCTTTCCTCTTGGTTAAGGTTTCCCTGGTCCTCAAACCCAGGGTTTTCCCTAGTTCATAATCTTCTTAACGACATATTGCTGATATTTTTTGGACAATTCAATGTTAGGTCACAATCATGCATATAAGGTTGTACCATGTACAGTCGCTACAATTTCAAAGAATTAATCTCAAAGTTCTATATAGATAAAACAGTTTTAGTCGTAAGCAGAATAAGGATAACAATGGTGATCTCACTACCAAAGAACTAAACTGGACTGAAAGGAAACAAATATATATATATGATGCGAGAAATACATAGTCCAATCCGGTCAAAAGTACATCATTTCTACAGTCATCTGCCCAAAAGTGAAATAAATCAGTCTATCCGTCTAGTTAGAAAAAAGGGATAACTATATACAAGTGAACTATCCCGGAAAATTGGCACTCCACTATGGCCTCTAGCAACTAGACGACTAGACTACTACTTCACTGCCTTTGAATCAAGCACGAGAGCGGGTTAACTCCCACACTTTCTCCATCATACGTCAGACGATGTACTCATCCTGCCTTCGAGACACCCTGCCACGCCTGTCTCCATGAAGTGCTCGGATTCTCATACGAGCCATAAGCTTAATCCTGGTCAACTCACTTGTGACGGCCTCAACCCCGGGGTCAGGAGTTGACGTCACTAAACATGACAACCAAATATATAAACAACAAGATTATTATTATTATAAACTAACATGACCCCATACCAAGATCCGATCCAGGTTCAAGTATGATCCAAGCTACACTGTTAGGAATATGTTGTGAACTTGATGATAAATTAAACAAAACACCTTAGTAGATTTAACTTAGTGAATTTTGTAGCACTTGACGGATGATCAAATATAGTCCCGACGGATGATTTAATATGGTCCCGACAAATGACAATTTGACATCCACCGGGTGAGTAACTTATGTAATAATAAGTATTGTAGCACATTTCTGCAAACAACTTTGTGTAGATTCTATAGGAGCATATGAGTCATGTTGACCACTAGTGGATATGCAGAATAGGTTGATTAATTATAAATATAAGATGTCTTGTAATTTTGTATAAATGAAATAGAGTCAAGTGACAAATAGCTATCTGATGGATTATCAACATAATTGTAACGGCCTCAACCCCGGGGTCAGTAGTTGACGTCACCAGCATTAATAATAATCAACAGAATATAATCCAAATCATGAATTATACATATCCACGACCCCTTTTACCAAGACCTTTTTCAGGTTTAAGTATGATTTAGGTTACACAACTATCACAACTCAAATTACCTTACACAATCCTGACCACTAATTTAATGCTACAACTCAATAGACCTCATCTGGTCTTAACACAACTACCTCAGAGGAGCCTGGCACGGAAGGAACTGGAACTCAGCCCTGACTAATACGGAAGGATCTCCTAGGCATCTGCAATACATATATAAAATATTCTATAAGGGTGAGCAATCAATTGCTCAGTAGTACCACAATATGAATAACAAGTAAAAAAATGATTTAAAGTAAAGAAGTTATAGGAACAGAATTCCTAACTCGTTAGAAAACAAATAAACATTCATAAACTGGATATTCAAAACTAGCATGCTCTGTAAAATAATAACATAAGTAGTGTGTTGTGTACAATTACCAAAGTTTAATTCTAGCATGCCATTTTCATTTCCAAATCCACTGTATAACTCACTTGTTCCGTTTCAAGAATCACAAAGTCAAGTCAGATACTTACGGATATGTGAAGACAGCTGATCAGGCTATCAACACCAGACGGCTCTAACTGCCATCCCATTTACCTGTTCTGGAACTCAGAGACTAGCTAGGTCTCTAACCTGCTGGACTAATTGGTTATATATTGCGCGCAACCCAATTAGCCTCTTACGCCACTTCAATAGGCCTACTCTGGCCCCTATGTATCCCATATCTGATCATTTTATCCAGTTTTCAAAACACTTGTACCTATCTCATTTCAAAATCATTTATTTTTCCAGCACACATATAAAAATCCAGTTTGCAAATCATTTCATTCGAGATAGGCACCTTTCAAAGTTACACTTCCCGAAAACAATTTGAAAACAGTGATTTATAACTACATGGGATACGTAACTTAAAACGTTTCTGTTTCATTACGAGAATAAAACATTTAGCTATTTATACGTACTGAACCATAAAAGAATGGTCAGGGGTACTTGCCTTGTAGAGCTTTACAACTATCATTGATCGACTCTGAGCCGACTCGGATGGTCAGACTTTATCGTCTAACCACTAGATCACCTTGGATTCGACTTCAATACTCAGGTTCTTTGGTTGAAACCCTACTGAGCTCGTCGACGATCCACTAGGTTATCTTTAGTTCGATATCACTTCAAGAGTCCTTCAACTAGAACCTACAGAGTCGAGATACCCTATTTAGACGACCAAGTATGCTTGACATATCCTCGATACCAATCCTACCCAAATGATAACAATCCAGACTCGTACTCATACATATTACTATAGTACACGTAACATACAGGGTTCATATACTCAAATCATGATTCAATATTCGTTTTCGAAAATACGCATATACTCGTCATTTTAGGAAACAAGTTGTCCGTTATATTTTACAAAATATTTATTTATAACTATTTACATTCGAGTGGTAATTCCGATATTTCACAGGATACGCTCCCGAAAATCGGACAGCGTCTCCTTTGTTTATCGGACTACCCGTTGAATACAATCGACATCCACAGTCACAATTCACAACAACCGATCGACCTTCGCAATCTCAATTCAACAATTAATTCCACTAATATCACAACCACTGATCCAAACTAAGTTATTATTATTTGCGTTTTATATTTATTTATTTTAAAATATTAGGACTCCAAACGCGTCATCACAGTCCACCGCCCGCTCATCAAAATTCATCGCGGACGGAGATAAAATCTGGAGGTACCCAAGTTGGGTTTCCAATCACAGATTTCACCAATAAGAATTCCGAATTATTACCATCTATTAATTCGAATAAATAACGCAATAAATACCGAATTAATTTCATCAATTTCATAACATCAATCAGCTAGTTAATTTAACAGGAAAATAATATTTCTCTATAAAATAACTGAATCAAAACATCACTGAAACACAGGTTACCACGCTTGAGACACGCGCCACCATCAACAGGTTACCTCGCCGACCAAAACCGGAGGCAACCGAAAGTGGAGAAGCATGACACACAGAGAAGCATGGGAATTTAAAACACCCCCAACACACGCACGCACACGGATGTATACACAAAATTCACACACGCCTACCACTCACACACCCCCAAATTTTGGCCTGAAAATGAAAATAGTGGCGGCCGAAAAGCAGAAACAAGGCGGCAAGAAGGAATCACGACCAATCCCCACCTCCCCTCGCGGCTGATACACACATATACATATATATATGTTCGTGTGTATGTCAGCCAAACAGAGGTTGGGCAAGGAATCGCAAACGAAGGGATAGTCGGCGTTTAGCCGGAAGTAGACGGCGGTGAAACAAAAAAAAAGAGAGGAGAGACAGCATATCGAGAGAGATGGAGGAACAGAGATATAGGCACAAGAAATTGGATATACACCAATATGTATATCTGTTCTTAATTTTGATTGTTATTATTTCTTATTTTATTTATTTAATCTGCAAAAGTCTTAACAGTCAAACACGTGGCTGATGCTAATTATAAACAAGACGCGTGTACAATTAACACCCGATGGCCTAATTCTGCACCGCACTTCACAATTTATCGAACCAATGTGTGCATAAAACAAATTCATAAAATTACAAAAATAGTCTTACAATTTTCTAAAAATCTCGAAGTTTATAAAAACATAAATTTCGTAAATTTAAAAAAGTTTTCAAAACGCTGTTTGTACCCGCTTTTTATCAATTAAACAAATCGACCCGCGAGTGAAATTAATCCCAAAAATTACCAAAATAATTTTAAAATTCTCGGAATATTCCAAACTTACATAAATATGGGGTTCCTAATTTTTAAAGAATTCTGGAATTAAATACAAATTTTACAAATAAATGCAATCAGAAAATCAAACAGGGCTAAATTATTGATAGAATATTAATTTCTAAATTTTATAAAATCCCAAAAATAATTATTGTAATTATAAAACCATAAAAACAATTTTAGAGACATTCCAAATATTTATGCAAATAAATTTGCACTAAATTCACTTTTAAAAGTGAAAACGATTCAATACAACTCAATAGTTAATTACACGACCAACCCGGTACACCCTAATTCACATATATATAATAATAAAACAACACCGAGCTGACAAAAGCTATACACATATTTCATTTATTTAATAATTCCATAATTACTTATTTAAATAATACAGAAATACATGAGTCGTTATATCCTTCCCACCTTAAAAAGATTATGCCCCCAGAATCTAATCTAATTAAACAAGTGAGGATATTTGTCAAGCATATCTGAATCTAACTTCCAAGTAAACTCTTCGATTCGAGGATTTATTCAAAGCATACTCACTATAGATATAAACTCTTCCCTAAGGAATCACTCATAACGACCTAGGATTTGGGTCGATCATTCCATGTAGAACAAGTTTGGATGAGAGCCTATTGGATCCTAATCAATGACTCAATTCAAATCAGGAACCTATCGCTTTAAAATTGACACATGGAACACACTATAAATTGCTACAACTGCAACGACAATACTAACTCATGAGCAACTTTATCTATCTTCCTCGATACCTCCAACGGGTACATATATTTAGGGCTCAACTCGCCCCTTCTAATCAAACATAACCAATCTCTTTCAAGGTGAAATTTTGTCAATACCCACAATCCTACTTTTATATCCATACTATTTCTATGCAAATTCGTCTTCTTTCTTTGTCCATCCCAAGCTGCTTCAACTCTTTTCCGAATCAACACCACTAAGGCCTTGGTGCGATGAATTGAATCAAGACCTAACAACATTTCTACTCCCACTTTCTCTCAATAGAGGGGAACTCACACTTATGCTCACACGGGGCTTTGCAGGATAGCATTCCCCTACTAGCATGATACTTATTAATATAGAAAAGCTCAATCAATGATAGATGATTACCTCAGTTTCCTTTTTAGATCCAATATATATATACTCTCAACATATCTTGTATTGCCTGAGTCATCTTTTCACTTTGACCCTTCATCTACGGATGATAGGCGGTGCTTATTTTCAACTTAGTTTCCAAACATTCGAACACCTCCTACTCCTTTCCATCAGTTAAGGCTGGAAAATAATCTCATATACTCACTTCTTATTACCTTCAGATACTCTATCTCAACTCCCACAGTTTCCAATGCCTTTACTAATTCCTTAGAAATCTTAACCACATTTAATCATTTTTCTCTGCACGAGACATAAACTACTACCCAGGCTTTGCTTAGATGGTTGTTAGTGAAATACTCAAAATCTTTTGTTATTTTCAACCAAAATTCATACTTTAAAACTTAGCGTATAATTGCTTCCCTTCTAATTTTCATAGGGAAATCCTGGGGCGTTCTACACAAACTTTCTTAATCCTTAGACAGCTGAGGATGTTATTAATAAATACAATTTGCTTATCCAAGTACTCCTTATACACCATGTTCCTTGATTCCTTATAGACAACTGATGCACTTATTACTCCACATGATATCACCAGAACTTGCAATGCTCATAACTCATATTAATCGCAATCTTTGACATGTCCTCAGGCTGTATCTTAAGTCAATCCCGTAAAAATCACACACTTCTTGAATTAGGTCACATAAGTAATCAATTCTTTAGAGACGTTTATTTTTTCTTATTCGTCATTTTGTTAAACTTCCGATAATCAGTACAAGATCTCATAATTTCATTCCTCTGTCCCAGCAATACCACTGGTGTACCCCAGAAAACTATATCTGGTATACTCACTTCCATTTCTAATAACTTTTACCATTATCAAACTAATTATTTCGTTCCACTGGCCTCCAGAGATTCCAGAGCATTTATTTATTACCCAAAATTCCTCCAACTTAAGTATTCTCTTCTTCGTATCTTTACAGATGGTGGATCTACCTTATATCCTTAGCTTATTATTTCTTTTCTCGCATGATTGGAAGAATTCCTTATATTTCTTCTGCATCCAGAAACTTACCTTACTATTGGCTTCTGTACATTTTACACTTCGCTTCTTCTAAAACCACTCCTTGCCATAATACAGGACAATCAACTCAATCCCAAAATCACATCAAACCTCTCTAGCTCGGAGGGTGTCAGATCAACTGCAACTACGTCAAACTTCTAAACGCTTGATTTCTTGGTTCTTTTGAAAATTCTATCTCTAGCTGAGCTGGATGTTGGCCCTTGGGATGTAATATCTTGAATACCCGTTCTACAACTCCTTGCAATATGCCCATTCTTTCCATAATTACGATACATAACTCCTGGATTTTCTGGATTACATTCCGATGCATAATGACCCTTTTATCCACACTTGAAACATTGCACATTCTTTTTGCATGCACCACTGTGTCTCCCGTCACAGGACTTGCAATCCACTGCTCACTTGACTGACTGGGCTTGAGTGGAAGCAACTGAAGTAGCACTAGTTCTAGCCTGAAATAAACTCTATCTCCGGAATTTCTTACTCATACTCCGGCCAAACCGATTCTCAAATCCTTGTATGGATTCTCTTTAGTCTGCTTTGTCCTTAACACCTTCCGACTTCCTTTTCTTATCACTTTCGTCCTTAACAGTCAACTTCTGGTCACTTTCCATTACCAGGGCGGCCTGAACCATGGAGGAGTATGTCTTGAATTGCAATGCCACAACTCCTATGAGAATTTCAGGCTTCAACCCTTGTTGGAACCTCCTTACTTTCTGAATATCCGTACTTACATACTCAGGAACTAATCGGCCTTAAGATTATCACTTACTTGAATAAGATTGAAAGCTTTCTCCATCTCTTTTAACCATGCTCCAGGAGCTACTAGATTAGGTTCACCTTTAAACTCAGGAGGGTTAACATTCTGAAAGGATTTGAAACTTGCACTTTGATTCACTCCTTCCTGACGCTGCTGCAACAGTAGTTGCTGCTGCTGAGCCTGTTGGATTAACTGCAACTGTTATTGCTGCTGATGCAACAAGTCTAGAATTTCATTTATAGTTGGACCCTCCGCAAAACTACTACTATTTTCTTTAGGCTGGGTAGCTTTCTTAGGTGGCATCTTCCTGGGATATATAAATGAGTTTATTCAAAATATAACAAAATGTTTAATAAAAGATATCACCGTTTAAACGGTGCACCTGTATCAGGAAAATGCTGCCCAATAAAATACCCATATCCTTAATATTGGAGTCCATTCAAAAGAAAGCTAGATTAACAGCACTAACAATCATAGCAACAATGACAATAGCAGAATCAACAATAGTTCAGGAAACTAAAATACAAAGAAATCGAATACCATAGCATAGCTCCTCAATACAACAGCAACTGACCAACTTCCCACCACTACTTAATTACCACAAGACTTGGCTGGCTATATCACCTACCTTTTCTCCAGGGATGATTTCTTATCACCCTCAAGGGATTCATCAATCAATGAATTACTTTTCCTTCCCAAGGATGACTTCTTATCTCCTACCATTAACCTATCTTTCCCAGGGTTAACTTCTCTAAAACTGCATCCTCCACTATCGAATCATGAATCCTCTCTACTATTACCATTTTTGAGATAGCTAGCAACCCGATGTAAAACTTCTATTTCCTCCAGACAGTCAACTCTCGTTTACTTTCAATAAGCAGGACTATCTAATTATAAAAGCTACTGACAATTCACTGCTTCGGGACTTCAAATGAAATTTCAAAGTCAAAGAATTAATCAAATAACAAGGAACAGTGAGGAAGATATAGGTATGACCGAGAGCAACCATACAAGTACATAAGATGGCGAGTCTTAGTACCGCACAGTTCACAATACATAACTTGATGGCGTCCCATCAGACCCTTTTATCAAATAGATAAATGGTCAATTCATATGCATTGTTTGCCCCAATCATCCAAAAAAGTCACTGAGGAAAGAAACAATGTTCAGATAAGAAATTCACAAATAGAAAAGAAAGAATCTGATTTTTAATGAGATCAACAGAACCCTAAGTAGCTTACTTCGGGTTCACAACTTTCTCACAGGAAATATAAGCAACTTATGGAATGGGAAACAATTACTCTCGAAACAAAATACATTTCAAGGAAGAAATAGAAGGGTTCAAAGATACCACCTCCCGTTCTGATCCACATTCACTACAAAAACTTAGCCGTCAAAACAACCCCTGACTATTATCACGCTATCCGAACTCACCAAGCTCACACAATCAGTTTAATAAAATTCCTCGCCATAGAAAATGTGGTACTTAGAAATAACGTGGGTGTCTCTTTAGCTGACACATCAAGGGTCTGCTCCGAAGCTGACTTTTCTCAATCAGACTCGAATTCTCAAAAGGGAAACTAGAAATCTCTATCGGACATTACTAATAATACATATACGGAGGAGACGTACTCTAAACTAGGGCAGTTCCAGTCAATCCTCAACAAAAGTCAGGGTTATACCTTAGAAATCCTTAACTAAACTCTTAGACTCGCTCCTCTGATTGAGTTGTTGACTTACATCTATAGATATACCTTTCTGCACTCATTTGACTCTACTCCTAACCTAAATCAGGGACTCAAACCTGTAGCTCTGATACCAAATGTGACGGCCTCAACCTCGGGGTCAGGAGTTGACGTCACCAGCAATAATAATAATTAACAGAATATAATCCAAATCACTAATTATACATATCCACTACCACTTTTACCAAGACCTTTTCTAGGTTTAAGTATGATTTAGGTTACATAACTATCACAATTCAAATTACCTTACACAATCCTGACCACTAATTTAATGCAGCAACTCAATAGACCTCATATGGTCTGAACACAACTAGCTCAGAGGAGCCTGACACAGAAGGATCTAGAACTCTGCCCTGACTATCACGGATAGATCTCCTAGGCATCTGCAATATATATATAAAATATTCTGCAAGGGTGAGCAATCAATTGCTCAGCAGTACCACAATATGAATAACAAGTAAAAAAAATGATTTAAAGTAAAGCAATAATAGGAATAGAATTCCTAACTCGTTAGAAAACAAGTAAATATTCATAAACTGGATATTCAAAACTAGCATGCTCTATAAAATAATAACATCGGTAGTGTGCTGTGTACAATTACCAAAGTTTAATTCTAGCATGCCATTTTCATTTCCAAATCCACCGTATAACTCACTTGTTCCGTTACGAGAATCACAGAGTCAGATTAGATACTTACGGATACGTGAAGATAGCTGATCAGGCTATCAACACCAGACGACTCTAACTGCCATCCCATTTACCTATTCTGGAACTCAGAGACTAGCTAGGTCTCTAACCTGCTGGACTAATTGGTTATATATTGCACGCAACCGAATTAGCCTCTTACGCTACTTCAATTGGCCTACTCTGGCCCCTATGTATCCCATATTTGATCGTTTTATCCAGTTTTCAAAACACTTGTACCTATCTCATTTCAAAATCATTTATTTTACCATCACACATATAAAAATCCAGTTTGCAAATCATTTCATTTGAGATAGGCACCTTTCAAAGTTACTTTTCCCCAAAACAATTTGAAAACAGTGAATTATAACTACATGGGATACGTAACTTAAAACATTTCTATTCCATTACGAGAATAAAACATTTAGCTATTCATACATACTGAACCATAAAAGAATGGTAAGAGGTACTTGCCTTGCAGAGCTTTACAATTATCACTGATCGACTTTGAGCCGACTCAGATGGTCAGGCTTTATCGTGTAACCACTAGATCACCTTGGATTCGACTTCAATACTCAGGTTCTTCGGTTGAAACCCTACTGAGCTCGTCGACGGTCCACTAGGTTATCTTTAGTTCGATATCACTTCTAGAGTCCTTCAACTAGAAACTATAGAGTCGAGATACCCTATGTTAGACGATCAGGTATGCTTGACATATCCTCGATACCAATCCTACCCAATCGATAACAATCGCGACTCGTACTCATACACATTACTATAGTACACGTAACATACAAGGGTCATATACTCAAATCACGATTCAATATTCGTTTTCGAAAATATGAATATACTCATTTTAGGAAACAAGTTGTCCGTTATATTTTACAAAATATTTATTTATAACTATTTACATTTGAGTGGTAGTTCCGATATTTCACAGGATACGCTCTCGAAAATCGGACAGCGTCTCCTTTGTTTATCAGACTACCCGTCGAATACAATCGACATCCACAATCACAATTCACAACAACTGATCAAGATTCGCAATCTCAATTCAACAATTAATTCCACTAATATCACAACCACTGATCCAAACTAAGTTATTATTATTCGCGTTTTTATATTTATTTATTTTAAAATATTAGGACTCAGAATCGCGTCATCACAGTCCACCGCCCGCTCATCAAATTCATCGCGGACGACGATAAAATCCGGAGGTACCCAAGTTGGGTTTCCAATCACAGATTTCACCGATAAGAATTCCGAATTATTACCATCTAATAATTTGAATAAATAATGCAATAATTACCGAATTAATTTCATCAATTTCACAACATCAATCATCTAGTTAATTTAATAGGAAAACAATATTTCTCTATAAAATAACTAAATCAAAACATCACTGAAACACAGGTTACCACGCTTGAGACACGCGCCACCATCAACAGGTTACCTCACCGACCGAAACCGGCGACAACCGAAAGTGGAGAAGCAGGATACACAGAGAAGCACAGGAAATTAAAACTCCCCCAACACACACACGCACACGGATGTATACATAAAATCCACACACGCCTACCACTCACACAACCCGACTTTTGGCCGGAAAATGAAAATAGTGGCGGCCGGAAAGCAGAAACAAGGCGGCAAGAAGGAATCACGACCAATCCCCACCCCCCTCCCGGCTGATATACACACATACATATATATATATATATATATATATATATATATTCGTGTGTATGTCATCCAAACAGAAGTTGGGCAAGGAATCAAAAACGAAAGGACAGCCAGCGTTTAGCCGGAAGTAGGCGGCGGCGAAACCAAAAAAAAACAGAGGGGAGAGACTGCATATCGAGAGAGATGGAGGAACAGAGATATATGCACAAGAAATTGGATATACACCAATATGTATATCTGTTCTTAATTTTGATTGTTATTATTTCTTATTTTATTTATTTAATCTGCAAAAGTCTTAACAATCAAACACGTGGCTGATGCTAATTATAAACAAGACGCGTGTACAATTAACACCCGATGGCCTAATTCTGCACCGTACTTCACAATTAATCGAACCAAGGTGTGCATAAAACAAATTTATAAAATTACAAAAATAGTCTTACAATTTTCTAAAAATTCGAAATTTATAAAAACATAAATTTCATAATTTTAAAATAGTTTTCAAAACGGAGTTTGTACCCGCTTTTTATCAATTAAACAAATCGACGGGCATGTGAAATTAATCCCAAAAATTACCAAAATAATTTTAAAATTCTCGGAATAATCCAAACTTAAATGAATATGGGTTTCCTAATTTTTAAAGAATTCTGGAATTAAATACAAATTTTATAAATAGATGCAATCAGAAAATCAAACAGGGCTAAATTATTGATAGAATATTAATTTCTATATTTTATAAAATCCAAAAAATAATTATTGTAATTATGAAATCATAAAAACAATTTTAGAGACATTCCAAATATTTATGCAAATAAATTTGCACTAAATTCACTTTTAAAAGTGAAAACGATTCAATAGAACTTAATAGTTAATTACACGAACAACCCGGTACACCCTAATTCACACATATATAATAATAAAACAACACCGAGCTGACAGAAGCTATACACATATTTTATTTATTTAATAATTCCATAATTATGTATTTAAATAATATAAAAATACACGAGTCGTTATAATAGCTACTTGACGGATGATCAACAAAGCTACCCGATAAATGACAAACATGTATCCGACGGATGATCAAATATAGTCCCGACGGATGATTTAATATAGTCCCGACGAATGACAATTTGACATCCACCGGGTTAGTAGCTTATGTAATACTAAGTCTTGTAGCACATTTCTGCAAATAACTTTGTGTAGATTCTGTAGGAGCATATGAGTCATGTTGACCACTAGTGGATATGCAGACTAGGTTGATTAAATGTAAATATAAGATGTCTTGTAATTCTGTATAAATGAACTGGAGTCAACTGACAAATAGCTATCTGACGGATGATCAAATTCAAATATCTGTTGACAGTGACAACACAGTCACATGCGTTGGGTGTTTGCAAAAGGAATGTGGCAGCCTATTAACCAGGAATTTGAGAACAAAGAAGTATTATCATTTCCATTCAATTGTGAAGATATTCAAAGATGCTGGAATAGAGTAGTGAAGTAGCATGTAGTTAGACTAGATATGTTTTGTTTTATTATCTTATCTTATTGTCATGTAAACTTGGTGATATATAAACCAAGTGTAGCTAGTACAACAACAACAACAACAAAAACAACAACTAAGAAAACACAGTTCAAAGAGAGATAGAAAAAGCTGTATTTGTCAAGAATCTCTCTGTAGTTTGTTTGTTCTACTTGTAAGCAGATGTGAGCTATTCAAGCTTCACAGAGTTCTCATTTGATATATATATATATGGTGGATACTTTCAAATCCACGAGAAAGTTTTAAAAGCTTGTCTTTTTATTACTTTGTGTTTTGATTATATAACTATATCATTCCGCAATCTGCAAATCAAACACTTATATATTCATCGAGTTAGAACTGTTTTAAAATCTTAAAAAAAGCGGCCATAATTACATTCAACCCCCCCCCTTCTGTAATTCTTGTTGTATTGTTAGGGAATAACAATTGGTATTAGAGCAAGCTCTTGAAGTACAAAGAGTGTAAAGACCACAACAAACAGCAAGATGAACAAGAAGGATGTTGGAGTTAAAATTCCATTTTTGGACAAAGATAATTATCACCACTGGAAGGTGAAAATACATCTGCATCTTCTTTCCCAAGATGAGGCCTATGTGGATTGCATAGAAAGAGGTCCTCATGTACCGATGAGAGCTACAACTGACAATGAACCATATGTTCCCAAACCCAGGCATGAATGGTCAGATCCTGATATTTAGCAAATCAGGGAAGATGAGAAGGCCATGAATATATTGTTCATTGGAGTTGATGGTGATATGTTTGATAACATCATTAACTGTAAAACAGCCAAAGAGGTTTGAGACACAATCCAAATTATCTGTGATGGTACTGAACAAGTAAGGGAGAACAAGATGCAGCTACTGATTCAGCAATATTAGCATTTTCACTGTGAAGAAAGTGAGTCTTTCACCGATATTTTTAGTAGATTTCAAAAGCTACTAAATGCTCTGAAGTTATATGGAAGAGTCTATCAAACAAAAGACTCTAACCTCAAGTTCCTTAGATCTCTTCCAAAAGAGTGGAAGCCAATGACAGTCTCATTGAGAAATTCTCAGGATTACAAGGAGTTCACCTTGGAGAGACTGTATAGCATCCTAAAAACCTATGAGCTTGAAATAGAGCAAGATGAGAGGATGGAGAAAGGAAGGAAGGAAGAAAGGATGATCCATAGCACTGGTTGCTGAGTTAGAGAAGGAAAAATAGATGAAGGTAGAAGCTATTAAGTCTACATCAAAGGTCTGTGAAAGCAAGGGTAAAGGGCTGGTAGCTGAAAATGAAGGTCACTTAAGCCAAGATGACATGGATGATATTGATGAACATCTAGCATTCCTATCCAGAAGATTTTCCAAGCTCAAATTCAAAAAGAATTTTGGAGCAGCCAATCCAAGTAGAAACATGGTGGATAAATCCAAATTCAAATGTTTCAAATATGGTTTGGCAGGGCATTTTGTAACTGAATGTAAAAAGTCTGATTCTAGTAAGAAGAAGTTTGAGTCTGTTGATTATAAACATAAATACTTTAAGTTGCTCAAACAAAAGGAAAGGGCTTTCATGATACAGGAGAATGACTGGGCTGCAGATGGTTTGGATGAAGATGAAGAAACAAACTATGTCAATCTAGCCCTGATGACCAAGTCTAATAAAAAAGAAATAAGTTCTTCAAGTAATCGGGCAATCACCACTAACCTAGCACATTTATCTAAAGTTGAGTGTAATGATGCCATAAATGACACATCCACAGAATTATATCACTTACGTGTTACACTTAAGTCCCTCACTAAGGAAAATGCTAAAATTAAAGAAAACAATGTATTTTTAAGTGAGGGGAATAATGTGCTAGAGTCTCAGTTTATTGAATTTCAAAAATTGAGAATTGAGTGTAAGATTGCTAAGGATGATTTAACTGAATCCTTGAAGAAAGAAGAGATTTTAAAGAAGCAGCTTGAATGAGAACAGGAAGTTCAAGGTATTGAGTCCTTTTGTGATGCAACCTGAAAGAAGAGTAAAGAGAAGCTTGAGTCCAATTTGGTTGAAGGATTGTTGACAGATGTGGACTCGACGGATGATAAAAGTCATCCGTTGGATAATCAGAAGGATTATCCGTCAAGTGACAAAGAGCCACATATGTCGGCTGTGAGTAAGCCCATTGGCAAAGCTAAACTAGCTAAGTTAAATGAGAAATATGGATCAGTTTCTAAGAACTTTATTCCAGGAGAATCTAGTCAAGTTAAGAAAGACAGGAAAGTTGATGTTGGTCAACTGTCCATCAAGCAATTGAATGACAGATTAAAAAAGATTGAGGTTAAAATAGAAACTAAAAATAAAAATAATAGAAATGGGAAAGTAGGAATTAACAAACATAAAAACTACACACCTGATAAATATGCACCAAGAAAAATCTGTGTGAAGTGTGGTAGTGTTAATCACTTGTCTGGTAATTACAAACTTGCCATGCCTACTCCTATGTCTGTACCTCCCTATTTTCCCAACATGAATGCCATGACTACCTTGCCTATGAATGCTATGTCTGCTCAGAATATGAATGCACAATTTGCTAATATGCCATTTGCACCTAATCCTTATTATACTGCATTTAGTATGCCTCAAATGCCATTTAGCATGCCTTGCTGGAATAACATGTTTGTAAATAGCATGCCTTTTCCTTTTAATCAAAATATGCATGACAATTCTGTTTTAATGACTGGTATTAAAGGTTCAACTCAAATGACCAAGGATGAATCAGAAATTCCCAAGTCAAATGAGATCAAACTTAAGAAACCAAAAAAGTAAGCTAACAAGGTAGGACTCAAGGAAACTTGGGTACCAAAATCAACTTGATTTGATTTTGATGTGTGTAGGGGAAACAAAAAGAATCTTTGGTATCTGGATAGTGGTTACTCAAGGCACATGAATGGAGATTCTACCCTGCTCACTGAGTTCAAGGAAAGAGCTGTCCCAAGTATCACTTTTGGAGATGACAGCAAGGGTTATACTGTGGGATATGACTTGATTTCAAAAGACAATGTCATCATTGAAGAGGTTGCCCTAGTGGATGGTCTCAAGCATAATTTGTTGAGTATCAGCCAGCTTTGTGATAAGGGAAACTCAGTAACCTTCAATTCAGAAGCCTGTGTTGTGACAAACAAAAGGAGCAACAAAGTGGTTCTCACTGGAGTGAGAAAAGGTAATGTGTATCTAGCTGACTTCAACTTACCTAATGCAGAATCTATCACTTGTCTTCTCAATAAAGTAAGTCAAGATAAAATTTGGCTATGGCACAAAAAGCTGTCCCATCTAAACTTCAAGACCATGAATGAGCTTGTCAAGAAAGAACTAGTTAGAGGTATTCCTCAAGTGGAGTTTAGCAAGGATGGATTGTGTGATGCCTGCTAGAAAGGAAAGCAGATCAAAGCATCATTCAGAAAGAAGCTTGATTCAACAATTAAAGAACCTTTGCAATTGTTACACATGGATTTGTTTGGACCAATCAATGTGTTGTCCATCTCAAGGAAAAGATTTTGTCTAGTAATTGTGGATAATTTCTCAAAGTTCTCATGGACATATTTCCTAAAGTCTAAAGATTAATCTAGTGAAATCATCATCAATCACATAAGGCAAGTCAATAATCATCCTGATTTTAAAGTAAGAAGAATCAAGAGTGATAATGGAACTGAGTTCAAGAATTCTAAAATGAGATCATTTTGTGAAGAAAATGGGATTATGCATGAGTTTTCTGCAGCAAGAACTCCACAACAATATGGAGTAGTGGAAAGAAATAACAGATCTCTTATTGAAGCTGCAAGGACTATGCTTGAAGAATCAAAGTTACCAACATATTTTTGGGCTGAAGTTGTGAATACTGCCTGCTACACTCAGAATATCTCTTTGGTTAATCAAGTAAAGTGTATGACACCCTACCAGTTGTTCAAGAATTGGAAGCCAACTCTAAATTTTCTTCATGTCTTTGTCTGCAAATGTTATATCCTGAGGAATCAAGCTGATTAACATGGGAAGTTTGATGCTAAAGCAGATGAAGGAATTTTTGTTGGATATGTTGTGGAAAAGGCATATAGGGTCTACAATCTAAGAACCAACATTGTTATGGAATCAGTATATGTTGTGTTTGATGACAAAAAGATTGAAGGACTGCATGATGGATATTTCCATGAAAGCCTAAAGTTTGATAATGTGGAGATGGTTAGTGATGACAGTGATGATGAAAGTGATCAAGAAACAGTGAATAAGGATAATGCAGAAAAATCTACCACTAATGAAGCATAGAATTCAACATCTGTCGAGTTACAAAATGCTTCATCCGTCGGGAGACAATCTGCCTTATCCGTCGGGAGACAATCAGCTTCATCCGTTGGGACACAAAGTGTATCATCCGTCGAAACATTAAGAGAAGCTAAAAGTTTGAATAGATCACCTACAGAAAGTTCCCCTTTCTCAAATCAAAGATCCACAAACTTATGGGGAGTTTTATTTTATCAAAACTTAGTGTAATAACCCCAAATTTTGGAATTTTTGAAACACGGATGAATAGTAACTTTTGCTGATGATGTTGATTAATGAAAATTATCAGACCACGCTATATAGGAGTACTGTTATGGAAATTCTAAGATTGTATTAGTATTCCATAAAGTAAATAGGTGTATGTAAAGATCGTCAGAATCCAAATTCGAACACTTTGATTTTTCCCGAAAATCCACCAAATACCGAAAGAATTGAGTATAAGGTAACATGATTAAAAGGATTTAATTCAAGGATTATAAGAGAGGATCATAAAAGGAATATAAAATATTGAGAAATGTTTGGGGGAACCCAAGTAATAAGATCCCTGGTATGATCCCTCAAACGATAAACGAGAACGAAAGTTAAGCGAACCGTATAACAGATCAGCGGTCATTAGCCAAGTAATTAGGGGTTAATCAAAGAGGTTAATGGATGATGATATCATCACACCAACAAGAGGAAGACAAGTGTAACAAGATGACATAAGCAGATGACATGAGCATGACAAAGTGGGAAGGATTGGTTGGTTGATTGTGAGCCACACAATTTTTAACATGGTAATAATTTAATTAACAAACAAAAGGTAGCAACCAAGCCAAGGCAAAACAAATCACAAAACACAAATTAGAAGTTGACTTTTGCTTTCCAAGAACAAAAGCTCTCGGCCAAAACCAGAGCAGCAACTTCAAACTACCATATCTCCTTCAATACTCACTCAAATGTTGTGTTCTATAGCTCGTTGGAAAGGTATTGAGATGGCCTACAATGTGCACAAGTCTCGTCCAAATAAGAATGGTAAGACCCTCATTTTTACAGTTCTTTAATCAGATTTTAGAAACTTCAAATCCTAACTTTGTGTTCTTGATTTCTTTGGAAAGATCAAGCTTGTAGGAGGTTAGATTAAGGCTCCCTAAGGCTTCCTAGTAACTTAACACCTACCAAGGAAGGTATCAACTTCAAACCCTAGCTTTGATTTTATGATTTCATTAAGTTTTATTGAAGCATTGTTAGTATTAAGGCTTGATCTTTGATTATAAGTAGTTTTGGTGGATTTGTATTGGTTTTGAATATTGGGTCTTTGATTGGTTGGATAAATTGGTAAAACTTGGAGTTGGGGACTGAGTTTGTAGTATGATGGTTGAATATTGTTTTATTGGTGGTTGTGAGTGAATTGATGATAATTTAGAGTGTTAATTAAATTGGAAATCGCGTAAACATAAACATCATAATGCCCGATTTTCCTTAACTGTTCTGTTCTTAACTTTAGGACCCGTGAACTCATTGAAAGATTCTAACCTTTGCCATGTTTAGATAGTTCAAGTTACGAGCTTCATTTTGATATGTGGTTCGCTTGAATCCGATGTACGGTTTAGGAGAAACGACCATTTTAAGTAACGACGTTTCGCGAACGAACCATTACCCCTCGCCTTACTTTGAAACCTTGGTTAAGGCCCTTAAATGACTAATTGGAGTATGAAACAATTATGTAAAGTGTATTAGGAAGTTGGTAGAGTACCCACGAAAGAATCTCCTTAAAATTCTTAATGGTTAATTTATTAAAAATGGTAAAGCCAAGGGTACTCGAAAGACTTATGTGATTCGTTAAGCTTAGAAGTGACCATAAGCGAACATTAGGGTTCAATTGGTTAAAGTCTAGTTTCTTAAGCGACCGTGGGTTAATTCCGAATTATGTTGTTGTTCATAGGTTATCGGACCCACTCTAAGCTTATGTCTATCCGGGAACACTCAGGCAAGTTTTCTACCCGTTATACTGTTATTGTGATGTAAATATATGTATATGCATTATCTTATGAAAAGTGCATGATTATTATTAGCAAAGTCTTGCGATATATTGGAGCATGTGATATGATATTTATATGCATGCCTGGTTCGTAATCTTAATATCTAATTGTTGATTCAAATGCTTATAAGTTGCATAATACCTATGCTAGAGATAAGCAGTAGTTGCGTATACCATTAGTATAGGGGACCCAAAGGTGAACATTTTCTAAACCGGGAGTCGATGTTCCCGAGTATAATATATATATATATATATATTTTTATATATATACATATATTGATATAGTTTTCAAAACTATTAATCGAATAAGGTTTATTCGATAACTTTATTTTATTTAATGAATATTATTTTGAATATTCATTCGAGGACTTATGATTCCGCTTACTTTATTTAATGAATATTATTTTGAATATTCATGCGAGGGCTTATGACTCCGCTCCTTTTATTAAATATTATTCTTTATTTTATTAAAGAATAATGTTTCGATAATCAAACTTATTTTCGATTATTCAAAAAAAGATCTTACTTTCATATAAGTATATCTTTGGTTATTTATTATTCATTTCAAGTATGAGTCTTAAAACTTCATTATAGGTGTATATATATATCGGGACTTAATGAAGTATCTCGTAACTTCATTATTTATAATGATATTTCAAAGATTGAATCTATCCAAGTCTTTTCTTGTAGTCTCATCTATGTGATGAACTTTTGAAACTGATTATACCTTGAACGGTGGTAGTTCAAGTAGTATTCGGAAAAGATATAAGTATATTGAGTATCTTGTAACTTCATCTTTTCAACTTATATCTGGTTAATGATTATCTTATGCATGACAAAGATTTTCACAAAAACGTTGAGACAAAGTTAGATATATGAGATCACCTTGCAACGATATTTTTATACAGTTATAAACTGGAACTCTGTATATATTATGCATGGAAGAGTACTTCCAAGATTTTGAAAAGTATATATACATATATACTGAATATTTTGCAACTTGGTCGCGATAAGATATCAAACTTGGTTCATTTTTTACTTGACCAAGACTTTCATGAGTACTGTGAGAATGCTCATATATTGTTAATCATTATACATATTATTTCTGTGAGCTTGTTGCTCACCCTTGCTTTCTTCTTTCATCACACAACAACAGATAGACAAGATGAACATGACCAAGCTCCCAATTCGTGAACGGATAGGAAACGTTCTGCAGTTTCCTGTAGGCGTTGATGCCGTTGTGGCTGAGGTAGGAACTACCAGTAGGCTAGGCTTTCAAATTTTGATGTACCAGACTTATATATATTATGAATTGTAATAATGGCAAAGAAAATGTAAATTTATTCAGAAACCCTTTTGAGGTATAATGACTTATAATTGTTGAATAAAATGACTAGTGTTATTTTTGGTATTCATCTCTGAGACTATAACTTGTGGTGTGTGTGTGTATATTGTGGGGTCACAGTACGCAGTGGTTGGTTGTTTATTAAGATTAAGAGTTGTTAAGGGAATTGGAACTCGTGACAACCCGGATCCCCGACCCCGGATTTTGGGGTGTTACAGAAATGGTATCAGAGCCAAGCGTTATAAACCTCAGAGATGATATGATGTTAAAATAATAAGTTCACTAAGATAATAAGGACTCTTGCCAAGTTCATAGTCAGACTACCTAACATAGTACTGACAGTTAAAACCCTTATGGGAACCCTTATAAATATCGTGATAGAAGTGTAGTTCGTTATCATATATGGTAGCGGGACTCCGAACCCTAAGGTTGAGGAGCAACAACGTGATGATGTTTTATTACTTATTGAAGATCAGATTGTGGATCCGATAGAGCGTCCTAACGCAGGATCGGATGATATTCATATTGAGGATGTAGCGGTTGAGGATGTTGTCCTAGAAGGGATTGTTGCTGAGGAGGATCCTGTGGGGGATCCTGAAAAAAATGAATAAAGGACCACTGAGGAATTGATAACCATGGTTAGGGAAACTACTAGAGGTAGGATTGGTCGGTCACTACCGGAGGTTCGTTCAACTTCGTAAAGATAGTAGCCCCTTTAACGCGCTTACTCGTAAGACTGAGAAGTTCGAATGGACAGAGAAATACGAGAACAACTTTCAAGAACTGAAGCAAAGATTGGTGACGGCCCCTATGATGGCGTTGCCGGATGGAAAAGGAGATTTTGTGATGTGTAGTGACACTTCGCATAACGAATTAGGGTGCTTCTTATACAACACAATAAGGTAATCGCGTACGCGTCAAGACAATTAAGGGAATATAAAATTCGATATCCCCACCCATGAGCTTGGGCTCGTGGCAATAGTTTTTCCCTAAAGATTGGAGGCACTACTTGTATGGAGAGAAGTGCAAGATTTACACAAACCATATGAGCTCTAGTACATTTTTACGTAGAAAGAGCTCAACATACGCTAGAGGAGGCGGTTAGAGCTAATCAAGAATTATGATTGGGAGATTATTTATCATTTGGGGAAAGCCAATATGGTGGCTGATGCCCTTAGTAAAAAGGAGAGACTCAAGATGATAATGTCTTTGGGAGAGTTTATAAGAGATTTTGAGAAAATGGAAATAGAAGTGAAGGTAACCAGAGCCGGTACCGAAAAACTGTTTGAGATTGCAATACAACCCGAATTATTGGAAAAAAACATATTGTGCCAGAAAAAGTGATGAATGAAGGCAGAGAGCCAACAAATAGATAAGAGATTAATACAGAGAAAGATGATAAGGGAATAATGAGGTATTCCTACAGAATTTGGGTTCCAAATGTTCAAGAGCTTAAAGATGAGATCTTAGATGAAAGCTAGTTTGAGGAATAAGATTTAGAGCAAACCCTGAACGTGATAGTCAGGGAGGTCGCCATCAAGATAGAAGGAACCCATAACATAATGAAGTGGAAAATGAGGATTTAAAACATATAGGATGACCCCGATTATGGGGAGGAGGAGGGAACGTTCAGACTAAGGAAACAGAAGTCGAGTAAGGAAAGGAGACCCGAGACGGTACTCCTATACGACAATTTATGGACCTTTCTAGACAGAACTTAGACTATTATCCCCAACCACCACCCTGAGGAAACAATGCGGTGAGAAATTCTTTCAGGACCTTTAAGTCGCTAAGCTCTCAGAGTTCCAAGGAACAAGCTGACCCAGTCGAGGCAAGAGCGTGGCTAAAGGAAATATAGGAATCATTTGAGATTTTAAATGATTGACGAATCACAAAAGACTGTTTTTGTCACTTACCCTCCTAAGAGAGAGGCCACCCGCTGGTGAAAGGCCAAGGAAGGCACGGAGCAAGAGATTAGAATAAATTGATTTAAGTTCAGTTAATTGTGACCTCATTTTTAATAAGGATGCTATTGTGAAATTTGGTATAGACTATCGAGATGGGAATGATTAAATAAGATAATCTATCAAGGATATATGACTTGATTTATCCATGGAAGGATGCATGTACCTTTTTAAAGGTGGAATTAAGGATAGAACCTCAGTATCTTAAAATGAATCCTAGGGGAATGCATGAAGGTTGGCATTTCACCCTTAATAGGGATAGTATGAGTTTTGACAGTATGAATTGGAAAGGATTAAGGTAACAACAATCTTTAAGGATGAGTGGAGAAATTTTTCAAAAGTATATAGACAATGGTTCTAGTATTAATAAATGGTATTTTGATATGCCCTGTATTTAGGGAATACAGGAGGAAGAATTGAAGGATAACCTTAGAGGTCTTACAAGGAGAAAAGGTAATATTCAAAGTTCTCAAGAATAGAAATTTTGATAAAGGAAATACGACATAATTATAATAATGCCAGGTGGGGCACGTGTTTAACAATAAGAAAGTATAGATCGACCCAATGAGGGTCGAGATTGGTGAAAACAAGAAGGACCCAAGATAAGAGACGTCCTAAGTATGATCGAGAGTCAGTCATGGTAATGTTCACATCTAAAGACTAAAGCAATGACTTATGGAAAAAAATGGTGATTTTTTTCTTCTCACCAGGACTTAAGAAAAGCATTTTCACATAAGCAGTTATTGAAATGAGGTAAAAAATTTATTTGGAGGCGGTTAAAAAATGACATTGATTGTAAGGAAATTTTACTATCAGGAAAGGTCAAAGAGGTGGCCGACACTTTAAGCGTAAGAGGACAGTTATAAGCACACGTGCCAGAGGAATACAGTGATGATGGTTAAAGCCGTGAAGGTTGTATTATGGTTTGAAAGATTGACATTTCTTCTGATGATTGTACAATACTCAACCATAATAGTAGTTTGGTAAAGATTTAATTCATGTTAGCACTGTAAGCGAACTATCTATTTTAGAAGGTCCTATCTTGAGATAAGCCAGGACCATGTTACGAGAGGACTAAATGAACCTTTGAGCTTCATATCTCCTAATAAAGACATATGGTTAATAATGGTATTAACCTGCTATCATTGCTTTCATTTAAACTCTTCTGAAATTTTATCAGCTTCATATCATATGTGCGTTAAATTTAGGAGTGTTCTTCATGAATCATGAGCGGTGATCATCTTACCTCCTTAGAAGAATTCGATACGACAGGTATGGACTCCGTATGGTTAGCTATTAAGATTCCAAGAAAAACGAATGACTACCGTAGGTCCGTGGTGGACTATAGTAATGCATCAACGATTCTTTGAATAAAGAGCCGATTACAACCGCGAGAGTTGTATGGTAATGAATGTTGAGATTAAGTACCACTAATCGGGTCGTGGTGATGTATAAGTTATCATTGATAGGCTAATTAAGTCGATTATCTACCTATTGAATACTTATTCCTTCTTATCAATAGAGAGTCGTATTACTATACGAGGAAGGTTGCGGTGCAAGCATAAAATTCTAGTAACGAGGAGGTCTAGAATGAAATCCCAGATTCGATTTTCGTTGTCGAGGGAGTTTTAACGGTGATTGTTTATAAGCTCGAGCAAGAGCATGGGTTCATAGAATGATGGACGTAATAGTAAATATTCATGCATGTAAATTGCGATGCTATAATACTTGATGTTGAGATATATACATATATATGTTTTGTTCTCTTGTGACAAACCTCTATAGTTCAGAGGTAGATTCCAAGCCAGATCTTTTGTGGCAGTATTTCTTTATATAAAATTCTCTTCAATTCGTTCTTTTCTTTTCTTATTGTATAAGCTGAGAAGAACAACCCTTCCAGAAGGGGATGTATTGCTGAATGACTATCTATCTGTGTGATAGAAGCATAGTAGGATACCATCTATTGTTTAATTGCTTGTCAAGTACTAAAGGCTGGCCACCTTCTGTACTAACTATGCAATGTAACAAGTGTTCATGATCATAGTGATCTCTCAATAAATTCTTTTACTTCTATATGAAGGACCAAGCTTTCGAAGATGGAGGCATCTAGAGATGAAGTGGTACCAAGTATGGTGGAATTCCGATTCTAACGCGGTCGTGATACTAAGGTTGACGCATTTATTAAAGGGTTATAAAACTCTAGCGAGTAAAGGTATATCTTGAATAGTATTCGGTACGGAAGATAGTAACGCTTACGAACAAGAAAAGAAGGAGTAATGAGAAGCAAAAGCTATAATGCTAGAAGCTATGATGAGAGTCTGTGCAATAGACTTGAAATAATTTGGAATGATCACTTAACGCGGATTGAGTTTTCTTACGGCAATAGATCATATGTCCTTATCGAGATGTCGCCTTATGAGATCCTTGAGGGAAGACAATGTCGATCTCCCTTATGTTAGGATGAAGTTGTAGAGCACAAGATGCTCAGACCCGCAGTAGTCCAAAGGACCGGAGTTATAATAGATCTAATCAGAAGACGGCTGGTAGTAGCCCAAGATGGACATAAGAAGTATGTTGATTTGACTTGAAAGGACAAAGAATAGGAAGTAGGGGACCTAGTTCTGTTATAGGTATTCCCTTGGAAAGGATGGATGAGGTTCGGAAGGAAAGGAAAGCTAAGCCCACGAATTATTGGACCCTTGGATATATTAAGACGTATTGGGAAATTAGCATATGAGCTAGCCTTACCCCCAAACATGTAGCAAGTTCATAACGTGTTCCACGTATCAATGTTAAGGAAGTGTAATTCGGATGCCAGACAAATAGGGGCATTTGAACGCATAGACATGCAACCAGACGTAACCTATATGGAGCAACCAGGAAGCGGTATAGATTGAAAAGGAACAAGTGCTTAGAAGAAGGGTTATCAAACTAGTCAGAGTTTGATGGTAGAACCACAATGTAGGAAAATTTACTTGAGAGTTAGAAAGTACAATGCTAAGAGAGCATCCCTATTCATTTTCTATCCGATTCCGGGACGGAATCCTTTTAAGGAGGGGAGACTGTAATAACCCCAATTTTTGGAATTTTTGAAACACGGATGAATAGTAACTTTTGCTGATGATGCTGATTAAGGAAAATTATCAGACCACGCTATATAGGAGTACTGTTATGGAAATTCTAAGATCGTATTAGTATTCCATAAAGTAAATAAGTGTATGTAAAGATCGTCACAATCCAAATTCGAACACTTTGATTTTTCCCGAAAAACCACCAGATACCGAAAGAATTGAGTATAAGGTAACATGATTAAAAGGATTTAATTCAAGGATTTTAGGAGAGGATCATAAAAGGAATATAAAATATTGAGAAAGGTTTGGGGGAACCCAAATAATAAGATCCCGTGTATGATCCCTCAAACGATAAACGAGAACGAAAGTTAAGCGAACCGTATAACAGATCAGCGGTAATTAGCCAAGTAATTAGGGGTTAATCAAAGAGGTTAATGGACGATGATGTCATCACACCAACAAGAGAAAGACAAGTGTAACAAGATGACATAAGCAGATGACATGAGCATGACAAAGTGGTAAGGATTGGTTGGTTGATTGTGAGCCACACAATTTTTAACATGGTAACAATTTAATTAACAAACAAAAGGTATCAACCAAGCCAAGGCAAAACAAATCCCAAAACACAAATTAGAAGTTGACTTTTGCTTTCCAAGAACAAAAGGTCTCGGCCAAAACCAGAGCAGCAACTTCAAACTACCATATCTCCTTCAATACTCACTCAAATGTTGTGTTCTATAGCTCTTTGGAAAGGTATTGAGATGGCCTACAACTCTTGTTCATAAGTCTTGTCCAAATAATCATGTTAAGACCCTCATTTTTACAGTTTTTTAAATCGTACTTTTAGAAACTTCAAAACCTAACTTTGTGTTCTTGATTTCTTTGGAAAGATCAAGCTTGTAGAAGGTTAGATTAAGGCTCCCTAAGGCTTCCTAGCAACTTAACACCTACCAAGGAAGGTATCAACTTCAAACCCTAGCTTTGATTTTGTGATTTCATTAAGTTTTATTGAAGCATTGTTAGTATTAAGGCTTGATCTTTGATTATAAGTAGTTTTGGTGGATTTGTATTGGTTTTGAATATTGGGTCTTTGATTGGTTGGATAAATTGGTAAAACTTGGAGTTGGGGACTGAGTTTGTAGAACTGATGGTTGAATATTTTTGTATTGGT
Source organism: Apium graveolens (assembly GCF_009905375.1). Lineage (NCBI taxonomy): Eukaryota > Viridiplantae > Streptophyta > Magnoliopsida > Apiales > Apiaceae > Apium > Apium graveolens. The sequence goes on along the minus strand of NC_133649.1, from coordinate 192,017,161 downwards.
GGTTGTGAGTGAATTGATGATAATTTAGAGTGTTAATTAAATTGAAAATCGCGTAAACATAAACGTCATAATGCCCGATTTTCCTCAACTGTTCTGTTCTTAACTTTAGGACCCGTGAACTCACTGAAAGATTCTAACCTTTGCCATCTTTATATATTTCATGTTACGACCTTCGTTTTGATATATGGTTCGCTTGAATACGATATACGGTTTAGGAGCAACGACCGTTTTAAGTAATGATATTTCGCGAACGAACCATTACCCCTCGCCTTACTTTGAAACCTTGGTTAAGGCCCTTAAATGACTAATTAGAGTATGAAACAATTATGTAAAGTGTATTAGGCAGTTGGTAGAGTACTTGCAAAAGAATCTCCTGAAAATTCTTAATGGTTAATTTATTAAAAATGGTGGAGCCAAGGGTACTCGAACGACTTATGTGATTCGTTAAGCGTAGAAGTGACCATAAGCGAACATTATGGTTCAATTGGTTAAAGTCTAGTTTCTTAAGAGACCGTGGGTTAATTCCGACTTATGTTGTTGTTCATAGGTTATCGGACCCACTCTAAGCTTAAGTCTATCCGAGAACACTCAGGCAAGTTTTCTACCCGTTATATTGTTGTTGTGATGTAAATATATGTATATGCATTATCTTGTGATAAGTGCATGATTATTATTAGCAAAGTCTTGCGATATATTGGAGTATGTGATATGATATTTATATGCATGCCTGTTTCATAATCTTGATATCTAATTGTTCATTTAAATGCTTATAAGTTGCATAATACCTATGCTAGAGATAAGCAGTAGTTGCGTATACCCTTAGTATAAGGGACCCGAAGGTGAACATTTTCTAAACCGGGAGTCGATGTTCCCGAGTATAATATATATATATATATTTATATATATATTGATATAGTTTTCAAAACTATTAATCGAACAAGGTTTATTCCATAACTTTATTTTATTTAATGAATATTTTTTTGAATATTCATTCGAGGACTTATGACCCCGCTTACTTTGATTAATGAATATTATTGTGAATATTCATTCGAGGGCTTATGACTCCGCTCCTTTTATTAAATATTATTCTTTATTTTATTAAAGAATAATGTTTCGATAATCAAACTTACTTTCGATTATTCAAATAAAGATCGTACTTTCATATAAGTATATCTTTGGTTATTTATTATTCATTTCAAGTATGAGTCTTAAAACTTCTACTTCAATTATTTTTATAAATATTATCCTTTATTGTAATATTATTTAAATAATAATATTCTTATATTCTCAAACATATCGGGACTGCTTTATTTTATTAAATCAGCGTTACTCCAAACATTCTTAAAAAATGTTTTCGAGTCTTCAAAATGATTTTTAACAGTTAGAGCGGATCCCAAAACTCGTTTTCAAATTTAAGATCTTCCTTTCGAAGGGGACTTGAATACTCGCTTAAAATCTAAAGGATCCCGCTCTGTGGTATATTTATATTCACAACGAGGTTGCTGTTTTGATATATGAATTGATTATTTACCCAACGTTCGGGAAGTAAGTCCATCTATTTAAGTCGACATAAGCAACATGGGCTCAGTGGGCGTCCATGAAAGTGTAAGTGGCTCACTGGGAGTCCATCAATGCGTAAGTGGCTGAGTGGCAGTCCGGCATAGGTCCTAATGCGGCCAGGGTGATGACCAGTTGGGAATTCGTCCATCTACTAGTAGAAAAGTTTACTTATTGGTATCTTTGCCTGATCAGCAAGATATCAGGTTTATGCCAAAGTTTTCTCCATTCCAAATTCATTGGATATTGCAACTCTGTTTATAATTTTTATAACAGAGGTTTTCAAGGAGTGTATGAAATGTATATATATAGGTGTATATATATATCGGGACTTAATGAAGTATCTCGAAACTTCATTATTTATAATGATATTTCAAAGATTGAATCTATCCAAGTCTTTTCTTGTAGTCTCATCTATGTGATGAACTTTTGAAACTGATTATACCTTGAACTGGTGGTAGTTCAAGTAGTATTCGGAAAAGATATAAGTATATAGGAGTATCTTGTAACTTCATCTTTTCAACTTATATCTGGTTAATGATTATCTTATGCATGACAAAGATTTTCACAAAAACGTTGAGACAAGGTTAGATATATGAGATCACCTTGCAACGATATTTTTATATAGTTATAAACTGGAACTCTGTGTGTATTATGCATGGAAGAGGACTTCCAAGATTTTGAAAAGTATATATACATATATACTGAATATTTTGCGGCATGGTCGTGATAAGATATCAAACTTGGTTCATTTTTTACTTGACCAAGACTTTCATGAGTACTATGAGAATGCTCATATATTGTTAATCATTATACATATTATTTCGGTGAGCTTGTTGCTCACCCTTGCTTTCTTCTTTCATCACACAATAATAGATAGACAAGATGAACATGACCAAGCTCCCAATTCGTGAGCGGATAGGAAACGTTCCGCAGTTTCCTGTAGGCGTTGATGCCGTTGTGACTGAGGTAGGAACTACCAATAGGCTAGGCTTTCAAAATTTGATGTACCAGACTTATGTATATATTATGAATTGTAATAATGGCAAAGAAAATGTAAATTTATTCAGAAACCCTTTTGAGGTATAATGACTTATAATTGTTGAATAAAATGACTAGTGTTATTTTTGGTACTCATCTCCGAGACTGTAACTTGTGGTGTGTGTGTGTGTATTGTGGGGTCACAGTACGCAGTGGTTGGTTGTTTATTAAGATTAAGAGTTCTTAAGGGAATTGGAACTCGTGACAACCCGGATCCCCGACCCCGGATTTGGGGGTGTTACAGAAATGGTATCAGAGCCAAGCGTTATAAACCTCAGAGATGATGTGACGTTAAAATAATAAGTTCACTAAGATAATAAGGACTCTTGCCAAGTTCATAGTCGGACTACCTAACGTAGTACTGACAGTTAAAACCCTTATGGGAACCCTTATAAATATCGTGATAGAAGCGTAGTTCGTTATCGTATATGGTAGCGGGACTCCGAACCCTGAGGTTGAGGAGCAAAAGCGCGATGATGTTTTATTACTTATTGGAGATCAGATTGTGGATCCGATAGAGCGTCCTAACGCAGGACCGGATGATGTTCACATTGAGGATGTATCGGTTGAGGATGTTGTCCTAGAAGGGATTGTTGTTGAGGAGGATCCCGTGGGGGATCCTGAAAAGAATGAATAAAGGACCACTGAGGAATTGATAACCATTGTTAGGGAAACTACCAGCGGTAGGATTGGTCGGTCACTACCGGAGGTTCGTTCAAGTTTGTAAAGCTAGTAGCCCCTTTAACGCGCTTACTCGTAAGACTGAGAAGTTCGAATGGACAGAGAAATACGAGAAGAACTTTCAAGAACTGAAGCAAAGATTGGTGACGGCCCCTATGATGGCATTGCCGGATAGAAAAGGAGATTTTGTGATGTGTAGTGACGCTTCGCATAAGGAATTAGGGTGCTTCTTATACAGCATAACAAGGTAATCGCGTACGCGTCAAGACAATTAAGGGAATATAAAATTTGATATCCCCACCCATGAGCTTGGGCTCGTGGCAATAGTTTTTCCCTAAAGATTGGAGGCACTACTTGTATGGAGAGAATGCAAGATTTACATAAACCATAAGAGCTCTAGTACATTTTTACGTAGAAAGAGCTCAACATACGCCAGAGGAGGCGGTTAGAGCTAATCAAGAATTATGATTGGGAGATTCTTTATCATTCGGGAAAAGCCAATGTGGTGGCTGATGCCCTTAGTAAAAAGGAGAGACTCAAGATGATAATGTCTTTGGGGGAGTTTATAAGAGATTTTGAGAAAATGGAAATAGAAGTGAAGGTAACCTGAGCCGGTACCGAAACCCTGTTTGAGATTGCAATACAGCCCGAATTATTGGAAAAGAACATATTGTGCCAGAAAAAGTGATGAATGAAGGCAGAGAGCCAACGAATAGATAAGAGATTAATACCGAGAAAGATGATAAGGGAATAATGAGGTATTCCTACAGAATTTGGGTTCCAAATGTTCAAGAGCTTAAAGATGAGATCTTAGATGAAAGCTAGTTTGAGGAATAAGATTTAGAGCAAACCCTGAACGTGATAGTCAGGGAGGTCGCCATCCAGATAGAAGGAACCCATAACATAATGAAGTGGAAAATGAGGATTGAAAACATGTAGGATGACCCCGATTATGGGGAGGAGGAGGGAACATTCAGACTAAGGAAACAGAAGTCGAGTAAGGAAAGGAGACCCGAGACGATACTCCTATACGATAATTTATGGACCTTTCTAGACAGAACTTAGACTATTATCCCCAACCACCACAATGAGGAAACAATGTGGTGAGAAATTCTTTCGGGACCTTTAAGTCGCTAAGCTCTCAGAGTTCCAAGGAACAAGCTGACCCAGTCGAGGCAAGATCCTGGCTAACGGAAATATAGGAATCATTTGAGATTTTAAATGATTGACGAATCACAAAAGACTATTTTTGTCACTTACCCTCCTAAGAGAGAGGCCACCCGCTGGTGAAAGGCCAAGAAAGGCACGGAGCAAAAGATTATAATAAACTGATTTAAGTTCAGTCAATTGTTTTCAGGAAAGTACTTCCCAAGGTTATGGAGATAGTGTAAAAGCTTTAGAGCCAGAACAAAGGCAGACGAGTATGATGAATTATGAATCTCAGTTGTAAAAGTTTTCAAGATTCGGTCTGAGGACACGAATCCAGAATGACGGGATGTTTGAAATCAATGCTTATGTTGTGTTGGTTCATGAAATAATGTTAAGAGAAAGGAAAATAAAAAGAAACTGAAGTGGAAAGGAATATAAAGGCAATAGAGTTTGAGGAATGATAAGGGAGTTGGGTATGAGGAAACCCTAAAGACTCGTAGCAATAGAAATAGAAAAGTATGTAATCGTCAGGATGAGGGTGATTCACCATGAGTTAAAATTGATGGTTGAAGGCATAAGAGATACATATATTTTATCCCCTGTAAGTTGGGAGGATTCGAGGAAACCTTGAGATAGTTTGAAGGATAAATAATGAGACACAGATAGACTGAGGAGACAAGGAAGTAAGAAATTAGGAAAATTGGATGAAGGAAGTGACCTTCAAGAATGTGAAGTGTAAGACCGGTGGCTTGATACCCAGAAAGGGAGACGCCGGGTATGAAAGATATCCCAACATTGAGATGACTGTTGAGATAAAAAACAAAAGTAAATAAGGAATTATTAAGAAGAAGTTCACGTTGAACACGACCAATATCTTCCAGAACATCCCTATTGTCATTACCAAATTAGGCAAGCAAAGCGAAAAAAAAACCGTTGTTATCTTTTGGAGGCCATATTGGTTGACCTCATTTTGAATAAGGATGCTATTTTGAAATTTGGTATAGACTATCGAGATGGGAATGATTAAATAAGATAATCTATCAAGGATATATGACATGATTTATGCATGGAAGGATGCATGTACCTTTTTAAAGATGGAATTAAGGATAGAACCTCGGTAACTTAAAATGAATCCTAGGGGAATGCATAAAGGTTGGCATTTCACCCTTAATAGGGATAGTATGAGTTTTGACAGTATGAATTGGAAAGGATTAAGGTAACAAGAATCTTTAAGGATGAGTGGAGAAATTTTTCAAAAGTATATAGACAATGGTTCTAGTATTAGTAAATGGTATTTTGATATGCCCTGTATCTAGGGAATACTGGAGGAACAATTCAAGGATAACTTAGAGGTCTTACAAGGAGAAAAGGTAATATTCAAAGTTCTCAAGAATAGAAATTTTGATAAAGGAAATATGACGTAATTATAATAATGTCAGGTGGGGAACGTGTTGAACCATAAGAAAGTATAGATCGACCCAATGAGGGTCGAGATTGGTGAAAACAAGAAGGACCCAAGATAAGAGACGTCCTAAGTATGATCGAGAGTCAGTCGTGGTAATGTTCACATCTAAAGACTAAGGCAATGACTTATGGAAAAAAATGGTGATTTTTTTCTTCTCACCAGGACTTAAGAAAAGCATTTTCACATAAGCAGTGATTGAAATGAGGTAGAAAATTTATTTGGAGGTGGTTAAAAAATGATATTGATTGTAAGGAAATTTTACTATCAGGAAAGGTCAAAGAGGTGGCCGACACTTTAAGTGTAAGAGGACAGTTATAAGCACACGTTCCAGAGGAATACAGTGATGATGGTTAAAGCCTTGAAGGTTGTATTATGGTTTGAAAGATTGACATTTCTTCTGATGATTGTACGATACTCAACCATAATAGTAGTTTGGTAAAGATTTAATTCATGTTAGCACTGTGAGCAGACTATCTATTTAAGAAGGTCCTGTCTTGAGATAAGCCAGGACCATGTTACGAGAGGACTAAATGAACCTTTGAGCTTCATGTCTCCTAATAAAGACATATGGTTAATAATGGTATTAACCTGCTATCGTTGCTTTCATTGAAACTCTTCTGAAATTTTATCTGCTTCATGTCATATGTGCGTCAAGTTCAGGAGTGTTCTTCATGAATCATGAGTGGTGATCATGTTACCTCCTTAGAAGAATTCGATACGACAGGTATGGACTCCGTATGGTTAGCTATTAAGATTCCAAGGAAAATGAATGACTATCGTAGGTCCGTGGTGGACTATAGTAATGCATCAACTTTTCTTTGAAAAATGAGCCGATTACAACTGCGAGAGTTGTATGGTAATGAATGATGAGATTAAGTACCACTAATCGGGTCGTGGTGGTGTATAAGTTATCATTGATAGGCTAATTAAGTCGATTATCTACCAATTGAATACTTATTCCTTCTTATCAATAGAGAGTCGTATTACTATACGAGGAAGGTTGCGGTGCAAGCATAAAATTCTAGTAACGAGGAGGTCTAGAATGAAATCCCAGATTTGATTTTCGCTGTCGAGGGAGTTTTAACGGTGATTGTTTATAAGCTCGAGCAAGAGCATGGGTTCATAGAACGATGGACGTAATAGTAAATATTCATGCATGTGAATTGCGATGCTATAATACTTGATGTTGAGATATATACATATATATATGTTTTGTTCTCTTGTGACAAACCTCTATAGTTTAAAGGTAGATTCCAAGCCAGATCTTTTGTGGCAGTATTTTTTTATATATACAATTCTCTTCAATTCGTTCTTTTCTTTTCATTTTGTATAAGCTGAGAAGAACAACCCTTCCAGAAGGGGAGGTATTACCGAATGACTATCTATCTGTGTGATAGAAGCCTAGTAGGATACCATCTATTGTTTAATTGCTTGTCAAGTACTAAAGGCTGGCCACCTTCTGTACTAACTATACAATGTAACAAGTGTTCGTGATCATAGTGATCTCTCAATAAATTCTTTTACTTCTATATGAAGGACCAAGCTTTCGAAGATGGAGGCAGCTAGAGATGAAGTGGTACCAAGTATGGTGGTATTCCGATTCTAACGCGTTTGTGATACTAAGGTTGATGCATTTATTAAAAGGTTATAAAACTCTAGCGAGTAAAGGTATATCTAGAATAGTATTCTGTACGGAAGATAGTAACGCTTACGAACAAGAAAAGAAGGAGTATTTAGAAGCAAAAGCTATAATGCTAGAAGCTATGATGAGAGTCTGTGCAATAGACTTGAAAGAATTTGGAATGATCTCTTAACGCGGATTGAGTTTTCTTACGGTAATAGATCATATGTCCTTATCGAGATGTCGCCTTATGAGATCCTTGAGGGAAAATAATGTCGATCTCCCTTATGTTAGGATGAAGTTGTAGAGCGCAAGATGCTCGGACCCGCAGTAATCCAAAGGACCAGGGATATAATAGATCTAATCAGAAGACGGCTGGTAGTAGCCCAAGCTGGACATAAGAAGTATGTTGATTTGATATGAAAGGACAAAGAATAGGAAGTAGGGGACCTAGTGCTGTTATAGGTATTCCCTTGGAAAGGATGGATGAGGTTCGGAAAGAAAGGAAAGCTAAGCCCACGAATTGTTGGACCCTTGGATATATTAAGACGTATTGGGAAATTAGCATATGATCTAGCCCTACCCCCGAATATGTAGCAAGTTCATAACGTGTTCCACGTATTAATGTTAAGGAAGTGTAATTCGGATGCCAGACAAATAGGGGCATATGAACGCATAGATATGCAACCAGACGTAACCTATATGGAGCAACCAGGAAGGGTTATAGATTGAAAAGGAACAAGTGCTTAGGAGAAGAGTTATCAAACTAGTCAGAGTTTGATGGTAGAACCATAATGTAGGAAAATTTATTTGAGAGTTAGAAAGTGCAATGCTAAGAGAGCATCCCTATTCATTTTCTATCCGATTCCGGGACGGAATCCTTTTAAGGAGGGGAGACTGTAATAACCCCAATTTTTGGAATTTTTGAAACATGGATGAATAGTAACTTTTGCTGATGATGCTGATTAAGGAAAATTATCAGACCACGCTATATAGGAGTACTGTTATGGAAATTATAAGATCGTATTAGTATTCCATAAAGTAAATAAGTGTATGTAAAGATCGTCAGAATCCAAATTCGAACACTTTGATTTTTTCCGAAAATCCACCAGATACCGAAAGAATTGAGTATATGGTAACATGATTAAAAGGATTTAATTCAAGGATTATATGAGAGGATCATAAAAGGAATATAAAATATTGAGAAAGGTTTGGGGGAACCCAAGTAATAAGATCCCGGGTATGATCCCTCAAACGATAAACGAAAACGAGAGTTAAGCGAACCGTATAACAGATCAGCGGTCATTAGCCAAGTAATTAGGGGTTAATCAAAGAGGTTAATGGACGATGATGTCATCACACCAACAAGAGGAAGACAAGTGTAACAAGATGACATAAACAAATGACATGAGCATGACAAAGTGGGAAGGATTGGTTGGTGGATTGTGAGCAACACAATTTTTAACATGGTAACAATTTAATTAACAAACAAAAGGTAGCAACCAAGCCAAGGCAAAACAAATCACAAAACATAAATTAGAAGTTGACTTTTGCTTTCCAAGAACAAAAGCTCTCGGCCAAAACCAGAGCAGCAACTTCAAACTACCATATCTCCTTCAATACTCACTCAAATGTTGTGTTCTATAGCTCTTTGGAAAGGTATTGAGATGGCCTACAACTCTTGTTCACAAGTCTCTTCCAAATAATCATGTTAAGACCCTTATTTGTACAGTTTTTTAAATCGTACTTTTAGAAACTTCAAAACCTAACTTTGAGTTCTTGATTTCTTTGGAAAGATCAAGCTTGTAGGAGGTTAGATTAAGGCTCCCTAAGGCTTCCTAGCAACTTAACACCTACCAAGGAAGGTATCAACTTCAAACCCTAGCTTTGATTTTATGATTTCATTAAGTTTTATTGAAGCATTATTAGTATTAAGGCTTGATCTTTGATTATAAGTAGTTTTGGTGGATTTGTATTGGTTTTGAATATTGGGTCTTTGATTGGTTGGATAAATTGGTAAAACTTGGAGTTGGGGACTGAGTTTGTAGTATGATGGTTGAATATTGTTTTATTGGTGGTTGTGAGTGAATTGATGATAATTTAGAGTGTTAATTAAATTGGAAATCTCATAAACATAAACGTCATAATGCCCGATTTTCCTTATCTGTTCTGTTCTTAACTTTAGGACCCGTGAACTCACTGAAAGATTCTAACCTTTGCCATTTTTAGATAGTTCATGTTACGATCTTCGTTTTGATATGTGGTTCGCTTGAATCCGATGTACGGTTTAGGAGAAACGACCGTTTTAAGTAACGACATTTTGCGAATGAACCATTACCCCTCGCCTTACTTTGAAACCTTGGTTAAGGCCCTTAAATGACTAATTGGAGTATGAAACAATTATTTAAAGTGTATTAGGCAGTTGGTAGAGTACTCGCGAAAGAATCGCCTTAAAATTCTTAATGGTTAATTTATTAAAAATGGTGGAGCCAAGGGTACTCGAACAACTTATGTGATTCGTTAAGCGTAGAAGTGACTATAAGTGAACATTAGGGTTCAATTGGTTAAAGTCTAGTTTCTTAAGCGGCCGTGGGTTAATTCCGACTTATGTTATTGTTCATAGGTTATCGGACCCACTCTAAGCTTAAGTCTATCCGGGAACACTCGGGCAAGTTTTCTACCCGTTATATTGTTGTTGTGATGTAAATATATGTATATGCATTATCTTGTGATAAGTGCATGATTATTATTAGCAAAGTCTTGCGATATATTGGAGCATGTGATATGATATTTATATGCATGCCTATTTCGTAATCTTGATATCTAATTGTTGATTCAAATGCTTATAAGTTGCATAATACCTATGCTAGAGATAAGCAGTAGTTGTGTATACCCTTAGTATAGGGGACCCAAAGGTGAACATTTTCTAAATCGGGAGTCGATGTTCCCGAGTATAATATATATATATATATATAAATTTATATATATATATATTGATATAGTTTTCAAAACTATTAATCGAATAAGGTTTATTTGATAACTTTATTTTATTTAATGAATATTATTTTCAATATTCATTCGAGGACTTATGACTCCGCTTACTTTATTTAATGAATATTATTTTGAATATTTATTCGAGGGCTTATGACTCCGCTCCTTTTATTAAATATTATTCTTTATTTTATTAAAGCATAATGTTTCGATAATCAAACTTATTTTCGATTATTCAAATAAAGATCGTACTTTCATATAAGTATATCGTTGGTTATATATTATTCATTTCAAGTATGAGTCTTAAAACTTCTACTTCAATTATTTTTATAAATATTATCCTTTATGGGAATATTATTTAAATAATAATATTCAGATATTCTCAAACATATCGGGACTGATTTATTTTATTAAATCAGCATTACTCCAAACATTCTTAAAAAATGTTTTCGAGTCTTCAAAATGATTTTTAAAAGTTAGAGCGTATCCCAAAACTCGTTTTCAAATTTAAGATCTTCATTTCGAAGTGGACTTGAATACTCGCTCAAAATCTAAAGGATCCGGCTCTGTGGTATATTTATATTCACAACGAGGTTGCTGTTTTGATAAATGAATTGATTACTTAACCAACGTTCGGGAAGTAAGTCCATCTATTTGAGTCGGTATAAGCAACATGGGCTCAGTGGGCGTCCATGAAAGTGTAAGTGGCTCAGTGGGAGTCCATCAATGCGTAAGTGGCTGAGTGGCAGTCCAGCATAAGTCCTAATGCGGCCAGGGTGATGACCACTGGGGAATTCGTCCATCTACTAGTAGAAAAGGTTACTTATTGGTATCTTTGCCTGATCAGCAAGATATCAGGTTTATGCCAAAGTTTTCTCCTTTCCAAATTCATTGGATATTGCAACTTTGTTTATAATTTTCATAACAGAGGTTTTCAAGGAGTATATGAAATGTATATTTATAGGTATATATATATCGGGACTTAATGAAGTATCTCGTAACTTCATTATTTACAATGATATTTCAAGAATTGAATCTATTCAAATCTATCTTGTAGTCTCATCTATGTGATGAACTTTTGAAACGGATTATACCTTGAACGGTGGTAGTTCAAGTAGTATTCGGAAAAGATATAAGTATATTGGAGTATCTTGTAACTTCATCTTTTCAACTTATATCTGCTTAATGATTATCTTATGCATGACAAAGATTTTCATAAAAATGTTGAGACAAGGTTAGATATATGAGATCACCTTGCAACGATATTTTTATACAGTTATAAACTGGAACTCTGTGTACATTATGCATGGAAGAGGACTTCCATGATTTTGTAAAGTATATATACATATATACTGAATATTTTGCGATTTGGTCGCGATAAGATATCAAACTTGGTTCATTTTTTACTTGACCAAGACTTTCATGAGTACTATGAGAATGCTCATATATTGTTAATCATTATACATATTATTTCGGTGAGCTTGTTGCTCACCCTTGCTTTCTTCTTTCATCACACAACAACAGATAGACAAGATGAACAGGGTCAAGCTCCCAATTCGTGAGCGGGTAGGAAACGTTCCGCAATTTCCTGTAGGCATTGATGTCGTTGTGGCTGAGGTAGGAACTACCAATAGACTAGGCTTTCAACTTTTGATGTACCAGACTTATGTATATTATGAATTGTAATAATGGCAAAAAAATGTAAATTTATTCAGAAACCCTTTTGAGGTATAATGACTTATAATTGTGGAATAAAATGACTGGTGTTATTTTTGGTATTCATCTCTGAGACTGTAACTTGTGGTGTGTGTGTGTGTATTGTGGGGTCACAGTACGCAGTGGTTGGTTGTTTATTAAGATTAAGAGTTGTTAAGGGAATTGGAACTCGTGACAACCCGGATCCCCGACCCCGGATTTTGGGGTGTTACACTCAGTCACACATCAAGACAACAATGAGGCTTCTTCATCTAGAGCTAATCTACCTCAACAAAGAAAATGGGCTAAAGATCACCCTTTTGAGCTCATCATTAGTAATGCATCTTCTAGAGTTCAAACAAGAAGAGCAACTCAAGAAGAAAGTATGTATAGCAGCTTCCTATCTAAGCAAGAACCAAAGAAGGTAGAAGAAGGTTTGTTGGATCCTGATTTGATTTTAGCTATGCAGGAGGATTTTAACCAATTTAAGAGGAACAAGGTATGGAAGCTGGTACCCACACCTAAAGGAAAGAATCCAATTGACACCAAGTAGGTATTCAGAGATAAGATGGATGAAAATGGTATAGTGGTCAGGAACAAAGACCGATTGGTTGCTAAGGGCTACTGTCAATAAGAAGGAATAGATTTTGATGAAACCTTTACTCCTGTTGCAAGACTTGAAGCCATCAGAATCTTCTTAGCCTATGCAGCTCATGCCAATTTAAAAGTCTATCAAATGGATGTCAAAAGTGTTTTTCTGAATGGAGATTTTGAGGAGGAAGTCTATGTTAGTCAGCCTCCTGGTTTTGAAGACCCAAATTTTCTATAATATGTCTACTATATTTTGAAGGCACTTTATGGACTGAATCAAGCACCTAGAGCCTGGTACGACACTTTCTCAAAGTTTCTTTTGGAAAATCACTTCACAAGAGGTACTGTTGATAAAACTCTATTCTTTAGAAATGTTAATGGCTCTAGTATACTTGTTCAAATCTATGTAGATGATATTATATTTGGTTCTATAGATGAAAAACTTTGCAAAAAGTTTGTCAAATTGATGCAAAGTAAGTATGAAATGAGCATGATGGGAGAATTAAATTACTTTCTTGGTTTACAAGTTAAGCAAGTTAGTGATGGAATATTCATTAGTCAAACTAAATATATTCATGAACTTTTAAAAAAGTTTGAACTAATGGATTGCACATCTGCAAAAACTCTCATGGCCACTGCAACTAAGCTTGAACTAAACACTACTGAAAAGTCTATGGATATTTTAAGCTATAGGGGCATGGTTGGCTCACTTCTGTACTTAATAGCTAGTAGGCCAGATAAAATATTTGCTACTTGTCTTTGTGCTAGATTTCAGGCTGATCCTAGAGAATCTCACTTCGTAGCTATTAAGAGAATTTTCAGATATCTCAAGGGAATACGAAAACTTGGCATTTGGTACCGTAGAGATTCTGGTTTTGATCTAACTGGTTATTCAGATGCAGATTATGCAGGTTGTAAAATAGACATAAAAAGCACAACAGGAACCTGTCAATTTCTAAGGAACAAGCTTGTGTCCTGGTTCAGTAAAAAGCAAAATTCAGTTTCTACTTCTACAGCTGAAGCTGAATATATTGCTGCTGGTAGTTGCTGTGCACAAATTTTGTTGATAAAAAACCAATTGTTGGACTATGGTCTACAAGTGGATAGAATTCCCATTTTCTGTGATAACACAAGTGCAATTGTCATCACTGAAAATCCAGTGCAGCATTCAAAAACAAAGCACATAGACATTAAGTACCATTTCATTGGGGAACATGTGATGAATGGTACTGTGGAACTTCATATTGTTCCAAATGAAAAGCAGCTTGCAGATATATTTACCAAGCCACTTGATGAATCCACCTTTTCAAGGTTGGTAAGTGAGTTAGGTATGCTTAATTATTCTTGAATTATTTCATATATTTTTTTACAAGTTTTAATGCAGCCAGAAACTTAATTGATTTTTCTGTTTTGGATGAAATTTTGGCTAAGTAAAAATTTACATCCTGACGGATGCTCATTATCCATCGAGTGTGATCATCCGTCAGAATATTATTCGCTAATAAAAATCATTTACTTTTCTGGATTATTTCGTAACCTGACGGATAATTGATTTATCTTCATCCGTCGAATTATCTCAATCTTAGCCGTTAAAACTCTGAACGTTATCTATCGAGTATACAGTTTGTAAGCACAACACGATGGATAAGTGACAGAATTTTTATAGTTTATTTATTTTTAAACGGCTATTTTGGGCTATTTTGATTAGTTACTTTATTTCACTTTATTATTTTTGACAGTTTATTTCTGAGATAGTATAAAAGCAGAATTCATTTTTATTCTACTCTTTTATCATTCTCAATCCAATTGCTCTAACTTCCTTTCTTCTCTAAAGCAAATATTCTCTCTGCAAATTTCTCATTCTCTAACAATGGCACCAGTAGTCAAAATCATGTCTCAATCTGGATATATCTATGAAAAGAGCAACTTCGCAGCGCTTGTGAATAAGGAGATACCTCTATCTGGAGACTTTCACAAGATGATGGATTTTGTGAAAAGTTGTAAACTTAATTATGTTATGCTGGAATCACCCACAATCTACTGTGAATTTATGGAGAATATATGGACAACTGCCGTGTACAACTCCACTGACAAGACCATAACATTCACTCTCAAAGGAAAGCAGTTTTGCATTAACAGTGACATTTTCAAAGCATGATTTAGGATTCCAGATAACACTGCTACTGTTCCATACACATACATTGATATAGTTAACATGCTAAATTCTATGGGCTATGCACTTCCTACTTCTAAGTTAAGTGAAATTAGGAGGTTAGGTCTTATAAAGGAATGGAGTTATCTGTGTGATGTGGTAACTAAAGTATTTTCTGGTAAAATTAGCAATTTTGACTCTATTAACATCTCCATGCTTTACAGGCTAGTTACTGATAAATACTTTAATTTCAGTGACTTGGTCTTGTTTGAGTTACGTTATAAGTTAGGGGAACTGAATAAGAGAGGTAAAAGTGTCTACTATGCTAGATTCTTTATGATGCTTGCTAACCATCTTATTGAGGATATTGTTGTTGAGAACCCAACCAACAAGCTGAATTTTTGGGTTCAAGAAATGAGAGTCATTGCTGACCTCAACAGTGCAAGTCATCACAAAGAGGTGCCCCTCCATTACTTTCTAATCATGGAGGGACCTCAGGTAAGTGAGGTAAGTACCACTGTCTCCACTCTTCCGACCTCACACATTTCTTTGCCTTCTAGTGTAGCTATGGCATCTGTGTCAATGACCCAACAGATGCCTACCCAAGCTACCAAACCGGCAATTTCAAAATCCAAAGCTAAGAAAGCCCCCTCTGGTTTCTTTCAAAAGAAATCAGTTGTAAAATCCACTAAACACAAAGAGGGGAGTGTGAAGGAGAGTGAGCAAGGTGAGGGACAGGGTGAAAATCAAAGAAACCCTAAATGTGAGGGCTGGTGAGATGAGTTTACCCAAGCCAAGCCACACCACAGTTTCCCAACAAACTGTGGTTGTTAATAAGGAAATAAACTCATTTCCAGTTTCATCCTCCCAAAAGGATGTTACTATTGAAACAAGCTCCCAACCAGGAGCACAGACCAAGAGGGTTAGGGACACTAGTTCACCACAAACTTATGCTAAAAAGAAAATATCAAAAACATTTGAGGATGCACATGGTACACACACAGTGCAAACTGGTGCTAAAGACCCAATCACTGCACCTTCTCAAAGTCAGATTGATGTGACTCCAATAAATGTGGAGTCACAGCCAAAATCTTTAACAATTGAAGCACCTGATACACCAAATTCATCCACACACTCACTGGATGTTGACATGATCAATACATCAGTTCCAAATTCTCCATCTTAACTCTATTGGAGAAGCCAAAAATCCAAGCAAGTGAGCATCATCTTATAGATGATTTGTTGGCTCACTTGCCAATTCTTTCTGAGTTTATTGAGACATCTGTGCCCAAATTTTCATCAATCTGCACAGAGTCTATAATAGTCTCCACTCCAAACTCATTCATTTCTTCTATCCCGGTGGATATCATTCATCCGTAGAGTAGTGATTGTATCCCGATGGATGTGCCAAACAGCAGTCATCCGTCAGATAGCCAAACTATTAACCTGATGGATATTCCTCATCTGTCGGGAGTCTCTACACAACTTCAAATTTCTTCAATTATCACAAGTGCAGAGGACTTAGTAGTAGTACAATCACTCTTAGGACTGAGGGAAAGGAGTGAACTGAGTGAGAAGCTGGGTTGCTCCCAGGCAAAAGGAGAGAATATGAGTGAACAAATGCAGTCCATTTCTTCAGGACTGGCAAAAGTGAGTGAGAGGAGTCCCATCTTAGATGGTGAAGGTGAGGGTGTGAGGGTGGCAAGCCAAGGGGAGCCCTTGATGCAAAAAGGGAGAGATATTGAGAAAAATGCAGGTACAGGAGTGATAAGGATGGACACCATTGCAAGTGGGTCAATGAATGTCAGTGATGCAGAAAGGAAAAGACTATTTCAGTCATAGATTCTATTTCCCTAGATGCTGAGACATTTACTCATCCTGTTACAGCTTATCCACTAGCTGTATAGGGCAATGAGGAGGCTGAAAGGATGCTTAATTTGGTGCATACCACTCAATCCATGCAAAGAGCTAAGGATGCCATCAAAGCCATGCCACCTAAAGCTGATGATGATATAGACTATGGCACTAGTGAATCTGAAGATCTTTTTGGAGATGATGATGAGGATAGTGAAGAGCCCATGGATATAGGGGGAGTAGTAGGAACCAGCTCTAGATTTGGCCTGCCATCTTGGGCATTCTCCAAGGAATGCGATCTTCAACATTTCAAGATCACTCTCATCCATCAAATCCAGGAGACATATAATGCTTTTCAATCTACAACAAATGCTGGCACCAGGATGCTCGTACATGAACATCTCAATTCTCTACAAATGCATCAAATCCAAGGTTTTCAACACAATCAGGACGTCACTTCTATCAAGACTGAGATTGATCAAGTGAAGAAGGATATTTATGAAAGATTGGATGCTAAACTTCCAGAAGCAACAATGCTTGATATTAAGAGACAACTAAGGAAGAACTCTGATCTTGCCACAAAAGTGGAGTCCTTGGACAAAAGGATGACTGCTATGGAAGCTTCTCTCACAGCTATACATCTACATCAAGCACAGCAAACTTAACTGCTGCAACAGCTGGTGGCTGCACAATCTTCTTCCTCCACTCTACTTGATGATAACAAAAAGGGGGAGAAATCATTATCTCAAGTCAGACAAGCAGAGCCATCTAGTGAGGGGGAGAAAGTGGTAAATGTACAAATCAGCCAAGTAATTGTTCTAGAAATTACTCTGCCAAATCCACCAGTATTGGACAGCAAGTCAAAGTCAATTCTTAAGATTCTTGAGATTGCAGCTGTGGAGACGGAACTAGATGATAAATGGAGAAAGATAGATGCAGAAATTCAACAAAAGGTTGGGCCAATTCAGAAATCAGACAAAGTATTCAATCATCACTCTCAAGTCAAGCAGATTTCTGTGAATGAAATGAGTATGAATTATCTAGAAAAAGGCCAAACATCTTGCATCAAATCTCCAAAAGAAAATCTTATCATGAATCCTAAAAGAAATTACTCAAGGTTTTCAGAAAAAAATCCTATGGATATTGTGTATGAGACACCTAGGCCAGATGGAAAGAAGCTGTTGGCTAGGTCAATTGTATTTTTCAAGGATCCTACTGATTCAGCACTTAAAAGAAGAATTGCCAAGATTTACAGAAATGGTAAAGAAATCTGTGTGGTGGCTGGACACCCTCAATTTGTAGAAGCTAAAAAGGAAGAGAAGGAAAGAATCAGGCAAGAAAATAAGCAAGCTGCCTTAGATGTTAAGAAGCTCAAACAAAAGAAGGAGCAAGAATCTATTTTGGCCAAACTTCAAGCTGTAAAGACTACAACTGAGATTTCTACACAACCATCTGTAATTGATGAACCTCAAGATCAGAAAGTACAAAATGAACCACAACAGAAAAGAAGATTCAGATACAAGCTCCACTCTAAAAGAAAATTGGACTTCAGTGATGAGGAAATGGAAGTCTACATTCCCAAAAAGTCTACAACTTCAACTCATACATCAAAACCCTCAATGGTATTTGAAGAATTCAAGGTGGTGGATCCAACAAGGAATATTCATGGTGAGCCCATAATTTTAAAGAATGAGCCAGTAGACTGGGATAGTTTTCCAATTCATGAACTAAACTTTCCAATCTTCAACAAGCCAAAGAAAACAAAGACTAGAGTAAGAAAGAAAGTGAAGCCTGTGACTCTCAGATCCAAAACCCTAACAAAATCTCAATCTACAGTCAACAAGGGAGATCTGTTATACATTTGTGACATCAAGGAGTTCTCTGATATAAACCTCTACTTAGATGAATTGGAAGAAGTAAGAGGGATTGATGTGCATAAACATATCCCTGAAAGGCTGGTATTCAAATATGAGGGAGGGAAAGAGATCATATGGCCACTCCATGGGATTCTTCAAGAAAGTCAATCTGTTCTGATTAAAGTCTTTTCATCCTTCAAGAAGAAATTTGGGTTCAATATAACTGCAAGGAAACTAGTTTTAAAGAGGATAGAAGAGCTAAGGAGTAATAAATCCAAGGATGCACTTTCAAAAACTCTAACAATTCCCTTCACATGAAAAAGAGTGCATTTGAGGCCTTATTGGCTGATGGAATTCATGGATGATAAGGGAGTTAGAAGATTCTTCAGACTGGATGACCAACTGAGTATCTCTAGCAATGAGACTCTTTTGGAAATGCAAGAAATGTTAGATTTATCTGAAGTTGATTAACTTAAATTCCACAGACAACTCTAAAGTCAGATAGAACAGAACAACAGGAGGCTTGGGAAGAAATCCAGACAATCAAGGAAATAAATTTATCTGCTCAGGCTAGAGGAGCACCTTGACAATGATTGTCAGCAACTTCTTTGTATACTTTGCTTTGTTCAATTTTCAGTAAATTTTGTAGCACTTATCAGTTTTATCTACTATTTTTATTCTATATCTTTAGGATATTTTGTTATCATCAAGTTTCTCTTAATTTATGGCTACAATTCCAGTAGACATAAATTGGGGGAGATTGTTAGGAATATGTTGTGAACTTGATGATAAATTAAACAAAACACCTTAGTAGATTTAACTTAGTGAATTTTGTTGCGCTCGACAGATGATCAAATATAGTCCCATTGAATGATTTAATATAGTCCCGACGGATGACAATTTGACATCCACTGGGTGAGTAACTTATGTAATAATAAGTATTGTAGCACATTTCTGCAAACAACTTTGTGTAGATTCTGTAGGAGCATATGAATCATGTTGACCACTAGTTGATATGCAGAATAGGTTGATTAATTGTAAGTATAAGATGTCTTGTAATTCTGTATAAATGAAATAGAGTCAAGTGACAAATAGCTATCCGACGGATGATCAACATAGCTACCCGGTGGATGATCAACAAAGCTACCCGATGGATGACAAACATGTATCCGGTGGATGATCAAATTCAAATATCTGTTGACAGTGACAACATAGTCACATGCGTTGGGTGTTTGAAAAAAGAATGTGGCAGCCTGTTAAGCAGGAATTTGAGAACAAAGAAGCATTACCATTTCCATGCAATTGTGAAGATATTCAAAGATGCTGGAATAGAGTAGTGAAGTAGCATGGAGTTAGACTAGATATGTTTTGTTTTACTATCTTGTCTTATTGTCATGTAAACTTGGTGATATATAAACCAAGTGTAGCTAGTACAATAACAACAACAAAAACAACTAAGAAAACACAGTTCAAAGAGAGATAGAAAAAGTTGTATTTGTCAAGAATCTCTCTGTAGTTTGTTTGTTCTACTTGTAAGCAGCTGTGAGCTATTCAAGATTCACAGAGTTCTCATTCGATAGTGGATACTTTCAAATCCACCAGAAATTTTTTAAAGGCTTGTGTTTTTATTACTTTGTGTTTTGATTATATAACTACTTCATTATGCAAGCTGCAAATCAAACACTTATATATTCAGCGAGTTAGAACTGTTTTAAAATCTTAAAAAAAGTAGCCAGAATTACATTCAACCCCCCTTTTGTAATTCTTGTTGTATTGTTAGGGAATAACATACACATTATTACAAACTATTTATTCAAAAAGTCTGACACACTAACTTATTCAGCAACTCATCAGACCGCATATGGTTTTATACTAACTACCTTTGAGGAGCCGGGTCCTGAAGGGGCTGAGACACAGTTCTTCCAAGGTCTGATCGGTCTTCTTGGCATCTGCGATATATTTATATATAACAGATTGCAAGGGTGAGCATAATCGCTCAGGAGTACCAACATATGAATATCAACATAAAATAGTAATGTAAACAGTTATAGGAACAGAAATATATATCAATATGAAATCCGCAATGTGTAAATCATTTTGAGCATCAGTAAATAAGAAAAGCTGAGATAACTGGATATTACTTACTAGCATGCTTTTAACAAAACAAACGTAGTTGTGTGTTGTTTAAGTACCAGAGTCCAATTTTAGTATGTTATTCACATTTATAAATCCACTGTATCAATTACTTAATCCCCTACGGGAATCATAAATCTAAATCAAATACGTAATGGATATGTGAAGACAGCTGATCAGGCTATCAACACCAGATGGCTCCAACTGCCTGAAAGAGATGTGTCCTAAGTCCAATCATTTAGGATGATTTAGGAATAACTTTTATGTAATCTTTTTTGATTTCATTGATATTAATAAAAGACTTGTTTTGGTTTTATTGCGGGCTTTATCTATTTAAGTGTTTAAATAAGATATACCATAGTTTAGAGTAAAGCTTTTTATGGATTATGATGAGATCATAATAATGAGACCTAAAAGATGATAACTCTAAACTTAAATATTTCCTGGTCGTAGGATTACTAACTGGTAATTAGTAATCCGCAAAGATCGGTACATATTATGCTTGCTTCATTATGAAGGATGTCTGTTCTCATAGACATTTATGTGGTGACACTATAGCTAGTATGTAGGTGATTATTATAGAATAAGTTCACTGAACATGACTCACACAGCTGAACAAATGATGGAGTTCACTCACATGTCAGCAGTTGTTCACATAGTTATAGTTGTATAAATATCCTTAGACTTGAGGTCATCATAGTCATCTTGTGTACACTGAACTATACTTTGGTTTAGTTCTTAGTCTCCAGGGACAATTATAAGGGCTCTACTGGGTATAGAAATTTGTACACGAAGATAGTGTATGATCAATAAAGGATCTACCCCTTCCAGTGAAGGAAGAGAATGTTCAATGCTGATCCACTTATGCTAGTTCAGGAATCTCTGGCCAGAGTGAATGAAATTAAAAAGGAGTTTCTAATTTATATTAAATAGAACTAAGCATAGTGAATGGGAAAGCAAATGATTAAATAATATAGGCTTGACACAAGTTCCATATCTTGTATTTAATCGTGACATTACAGGGTAGAAGGAATTGATTGTACGGTAACTACTCACTAAATAGGTTCTTGGTATTTTAAGCAGTGAATTCGTATTATCCGGATAGTCGCGATATGCTGAGAAGTATCCCTCACGATGTAGAATAAATATGATTAATTTATTAATTAATCATATTTAATAAATTAGAGAATTTATATAAATAATGATAAAATAGTTTTATTATTATTTATTTCTACTACCGGCTTAATATTGAACCTACAGGGTCACACCATAAAAGAGAATGATTTAATGGTGGATGAATTAATTAATAATGGCTGGTAATTATTTATTTATGAAATAAATAATTAATTAGCAGATTTAATAATTGATTAAATGAGATTTAATTAATTCTTAATATTATTAATTAAGAATTTAATTTTGGAAATTAAATCAAGTGAGAGAATTATTTTTCTAAAGTGTTTAGAAAAGGGATTAATGATTAAAAGGTGTTTTAATTATTAGTTAATTGGTTAATAAGAATAGGGTTAATAATAATAATATTTTATGGAAAATTTTCAGCTGAAAATTTTGCATATAAATATACTATTATAAACCCTATTTGCCTCAACCCAAATAAAAACCCTAATTCTAAAGTAGAAATAGAGGGAGGCAACTAATTCTCTCAACTTCTTCCTCCTCCATTACATTGATCTCTTGGTGGATGCCGGTGGAGTACTTCACACTTGAGGAGCAGCTGCTAGGGATCTCCGCTCATCGTACTTGGATCTCTATTAAAGACCTCCATTTTTCCATTAACGTAAAGTTTCTTAATGTAAACATACTGAACTACGAATTAAATATTTTTTTCGCATGGATCCTGCGAAGGGTTTCGTTTTTTTTTTAAGATTTAAATTTACGTTTTCGTTGCGTTTATGTGCTAAAAACCCTTCAATGGCATCAGAGCTACTTGTAAAAAGTTTTTAATTCGTTTATGTGTTTAACTATTTTCGATATATGAGCATGTACGTGATTCGCCATGATTTGATGTTGATATAATATGCTTATATATGTATGGTTTTGAATATATGATATTCTTGTGAGTTGTATAATCATAAGATGATTATATAATCTGTATATATACTGATATATACATGATTTATGTTTGTTCTAATTATGAGAATCATATTAGATACGGATTCTGAATTGGCTGCTGCAGATTTGCTGAAATCTGGGTCAGGTGTCCGATTTACGCAACTGAATACCCTATTCCATAGGTAAATGAACGTCTGAACAAAACTGATAGCAAAAGCTATCAATGACTCGTCTGTAAGGCATTTGACGTAGTTTACTGCCCGTAAACAGTGATTCTTCTTTTTCTGATTTGATTCTGATTTTTTTAATTTTTGTCATATTTTTTTTATGATTAGATCATGGATAATATGATATGTTAAGATCAGATTTTGTGTTTTAACATGCTTTTATGTGTTGTATGAGCATGGTGGATGGTTATGACCTTTTGACCTTAGTGTAATGGTTTTGGTTTTGGTTTTAAATACGACTTGCATGTCGTCAATCTTTGTAATCATAAATCTCGAATGTAACTCGAGTTATTCTTGTAAGTTCATTAGATTAGTTTTACTTTCAATCTATGTAATGTAATTGAAGACTCGAGAAGGCTATCCAATGGAGGTGATACAAAGAAGAAGACGAGGCATACAAGAAGTCTAAACAAAGAAGAAGTCTTATGTAATAAGTAGTTGTATTTATTTCCATCACCATATTAGATTGACCTTGATCTTTATCATGAGCTTGATAAAGATCACATAGGATGGGGCAATAACCAAACACATTTACTTTATTGCACTTTACATTTACTTGTTTATTTAATTTTATATATGAGATATATGCCTATGTTTACCATGCGATGATAGATTTAGGTGAACTTACATCAATATAAGGCGTGCTCTAAAAAATCTAGAATATGAATTGTTTCTTGCCTTAACAATAATATTATGAATACAATCATGAGATTCTTGTGTTTGTGAAACATGTAATTAAATATAAATTTTCAATATTGAGAGAAAGGATAATTCTGTCAAAAGCAGATTTTTATTTGTAAGAAAGGGGTATTAAGTGACGCCTCTTGACAGTGATCCCACCGATCTGGGAATCATCTGATTATCGATTATTGATTTAAAATATTTAATTTAAAAGGAAGAATCTCTTTATAATATGATTATGATTGTAACATAATATAATCCTTCTAAAATTAAATAATATCAAGTACTAATTGGCCAATGACATAATGGGCTTGTGTCGGTCATAGCCTTCCAATATGGTAGAAAGTGGTTCTTATTTTTAAATCATTGTCATTTCGTGCTACAGCTGAGGGCTTTGATTTCAAAATAAGAAATACTTGTCTATTACATAGAGATGTGTACATTGAATTAGAATCTAAAGGTCGTTACGTGCTACAGCCGTGGGCCGTTGGAGACTGATTCAATTGTACGAAAAGTTGGGTTAGACTTGACTTAGAATATTGAGTTTGTCGTGCTACAGCCATAACTCAATTATTCAAGAGGGTAAAGTTTTATTAGGGAATAACATAAGATGTAATTGACAAGAGTTGTCTGCCTATTGAACATCACATGACGTTTCGTGCTACAGCCGAGGTTGTGTGATGGAATGTAAGATCCTTATTCCCACTAGCATTATGAATGCTTAATTTTCACTTAGGGGTTGTATAAATTAGATAAACTAGTGGGAGCCACTTATGAATAAAGACCCGATTCATATAGTGTCTTGAAATGAAATTGAATATTTGCTAAGTGTTGTTATGTGTTCATCATTTACAGATTTACTATATTTGTTATGTCTTCTACACTATCACTCCGGAGTATACTAGATGTTCACAAGTTGACTGGTCCTAATTTTGCTGACTGGCTTCAAAACTTGAGAATTGTTCTCAGGGTTGAGAAGCTGGAATATGTGCTTGACTCACCTAAGCCTACTGAACCTGCTAGCGATGCACATAATGATGAACATGTTGTGTATCGAAAGTGGATAGATGATGCAAATGTTGCTCAATACATCATGCTAGCTTCCATGAACATTGAGCTACTGAAGCAACATGAGCATATGGATGCTCACACTATCCTTATGCATCTACAAGAGTTATATGATGTGGCAGGGAGGACATCTCAATATGAGATATCGAAGGAACTGTTCGGTTGTAGGATGTCTGAGGGATCATCCGGGAATGACCATGTACTTAAGATGATCAATTCGATTGAACGTCTTGGACAACTTGGTTTTGCCATGGATGGGGAGCTGAGCCAAGACTTGGTCTTGCAATCACTTACGAGTTCGTTCTCGCAGTTTGTTGTGAACTTTCACATGAATAAGCTGGATGTCAGCCTGCCTGAACTCCACAACATGTTGAAGACCGCGGAATTAAATTTTCCCCTAAGAAGAGTTTTGTTCTTCTAATTGGTGAAGGTTCCAATCCTAAGAAAAGGAAGAAGAACCCTTCCAAGAAGAAGAAAGTAGGTGAGAAAAAGCCGGTTCCATAAAAAGGCTGAAGACCCCAAGAGCAAAGCTGTTCGCTTTCACTGTAACAAGGTGGGGCACTGGAAGAGGAATTGCAAGGTTTACCTTGCAGAATTGAAGAAGAAGAAGGGTAGTGAGACTACCGCTTCTGATTCAGGTATGTTCATGATCGAAGTTATATGTCACTAAGTCAAATTTCTACTTGGGTATTAGATACAGCCTGTGGTTCTCATATTTGCAATTCATTGCAGGGACTAAGGAGAAGTAGGACTCTTGAAGAAGAGGAGGTGATTCTACGGATGGGAAATGGAGTCAAGAGTTGCTGCTGAAGCTGTAGGATCATTTCATTTACATATGCCTACGGGCAAGACTATTGTTCTAATTAATTGTTATTTTGTTCCCTCGATTGTGAGGAATATTATTTCTATTCCATGTTACACTTGGCTGGATTTTCGTTTGTTATTTAGAATAATAAATATTCAATTCTTAGAGATAATGTTCTTTATGGAAGTGGTATTTTAAATAATGGTCTGTATGTATGTGACGTAGAGCATAATTTACTACAAATTGAACATACTAATAAAAGAAAAAGGGATGATGAAAATCTCACTTTCTCGTGGCACTGCGGACTTGGTCATATTAGTGAAAATAGACTGCGGACATTGCATAAGGAAGGGTTACTTGACCCCTTTGATTTTGAATCATATCCTACATACGAGTCTTGTCTATTGGGTAAAATGACCAAATCTCCATTTAGTGGACATGGAGAGAGGGCTGCAGATTTTCTAGGATTGGTACACACAGATATGTGGACCAATGTCTACGCAAGCCATGGGTGGATTTTCATACTTCATTGCTGTCATAGATGATCGATCT
The DNA here is from genome assembly GCF_009905375.1 of Apium graveolens. NCBI lineage: Eukaryota > Viridiplantae > Streptophyta > Magnoliopsida > Apiales > Apiaceae > Apium > Apium graveolens. Next base: position 191,990,972 of record NC_133649.1, on the reverse strand, counting down.
AGATTCAGATATGTGTATTTGATGAAATACAAGTCTGAAGCCTTTGAAAAGTTCAAAGAATATAAGTATGAAGTGGAGAAACAAACCAAACATAGTATTATAACTCTTCGATCAGATCGAGGTGGTGAATACTTGAATGGAGAGTTTCTAGCTTATCTAAAATAAAATGGTATAGTCTCCCAGTGGACTCCTCCATATACTCCACAGTTGAATGGGGTATCTAAAAGGAGAAATCAAACTTTTTTAGACATGGTTCGGTCCATGATGAGCTATGCGAATCTTCCAGTATTCTTGTGGGGTTATGCATTGGAAACCTTAGCATATTTACTGAATAAGGTGCCTTCCAAATCTGTTCCTCAAACTCCATATGAGATATGGAAAGAAAGGAAACCGAGTCTTAAACACGTTAAGATTTGGGGATGTCAAGCTTATGTCAAGAAAGTTGACCCAGATAAGCTGGAATCTCGATCTATAAAATGTAATTTTGTGGGATATCCTAAAGAGACTTTAGGGTATTACTTTTACACTGATCATCGGGTGTTTGTCTCCAGACATGCTACCTTCTTGGAAAAGCAGTTTATCCTTGAAGGAAACAGTGGGAGCAAAATTGAACTTGATGAAGTTCAAGAAGCACAAACTACTACGGATCAAGTGGAAACACCTTTTCAGACTGAACAACCTTCTGTGGAACAGCCCATTCGTAGGTCAGGGAGAGTGTCTCGCCAACCTGAGAGGTATTATGGCCTTGTCATTGAGAATGACAATGAGTTGTCAATCATTGATGATGACGACCCTGTGACCTATAATGAGGCTATGAGTAGTGTTGACTCAGAGAAATGGCATAGTGCCATGAAATCCGAAATGGAATCTATGTATACCAACCAAGTATGGACTCTGGTTGAGGCGCCTAAAGGTGTTAAGCCTATTGGGTGCAAGTGGGTATACAAAAGAAAGATTGGAGCAGATGGGCAGGTGGAGACCTATAAGGCCAGGCTCGTGGCAAAAGGATTCAGAAAAAGGCAAGGGATTGACTTTGATGAAACATTTTTGCCTGTAGCCCTGTTAAAATCAATTCGGATTTCGCTTGTGACTGCTGCTTACTACGACTATGAGATCTGGAAAATGGACGTGAAAACGGCCTTCCTTAATGGGAAACGTGAAGAGGAAGTGTATATGACACATCCAGAGGGTTTTCTTTCCAAGGGAAATGAACACCTAGTGTGTAAGCTGCTGCGAACCATATATGGTTTAAAGCAAGCTTCTCGTAGATGGAACATCCGTTTTGATGAGACAATCAAAGAGTTTGGTTTTATCAAAAACATAGATGAACCATTTGTCAACAAAAAGGTTAGTGGGAGCGCGGTAACATTTCTTGTATTGTATTGAAAGAGGAGACGTCAAGAGAGTTGACACACATAACAACGTAGCAGACCCACTCACAAAGCCACTTTCTCAAAGTCACTTTGATCGTCATAAAGACAAGATGGGTATTAGATACCAGAGTGATTGGCTTTAGTACAAGTGAGAGATTAAAAGAGATGTGTCCTAAGTCCAATCATGTATGATGATTTAGGAATAACTTTTATGTAATCTGTTTTGATTTCATTGATATTAATAAAAGACTTGTTTTGTTTTTATTGCGGGCTTTATCTATTTAAGTGTTTAAATAAGATATACCATAGTTTAGAGTAAAGCTTTTTATGGATTATGATAAGATCATAATAATGAGACCTAAAAGATGATAACTCTAACTTAAAAATTTCCTGGTCGCAGGATTACTAACTGGTAATTAGTAATCCGCAAAGATCGGTACATACTATGCTTGCTTCATTATGAAGGATGTCTGTTCTCATAGACATTTGTGTGGTGACACTATAGCTAGTATGTAGGTGCTTATTATAGAATAAGTTCACTGAACATGACTCACACAGCTGAACAAATGTTGGAGTTCACTCACGTGTCAGCAGTTGTTCATATAGTGATAGTTGTACAAGTATCCTTAGACTTGAGGTCATCATAGTCATCTTGTGTATACTGAACTATGCTTTGGTTTAATTCTTAGTCTCCAGGGACAATTATAAGGGCTCTACTGGGTATAGGAATTTGTACACGAAGATTGTGTATGATCAATAAAGGATCTACCCCTTCCAGTGAAGGATAAGAATGTTCAATGCTGATCCACTTATGTTAGTTCAGGAATCTCTGGCCAGAGTGAATGAAATTAGAAAGGAGTTTCTAATTTACATTAAATAGAACTAAGCATAGTGAATGGGAAAGAAAATGATTAAATAAGATAGGCTTGACACAAGTTCCATGCCTTGTATTGAATCGTGACATTACAGGGTAGAAGGAATTGATTATACGGTAACTACTCACTGAATAGGTTCTTGGTATTCTAAGCAGTGAATTTGTATTATTCGGATAGTCGCGCTATGCTGAGAAGTATCCCTCACGATATAGAATAAATATGATTAATTTATTAATTAATCATATTTAATGAATTAGAGAATTTATTTAAATAATAATAAAATAGTTTTATTATTATTTATTTCTAGTACCGGCTTAATATTGAACCTACAGGGTCACACCATAAAAGAGAATGATTTAATGGTGGAGGAATTAATTAATAATGGCTGGTAATTATTTATTTGTGAAATAAATAATTAATTAGCAGATTTCATAATTGATTAAATGAGATTTAATTAATTCTTAATATTATTAATTAAGAATTTAATTTTGGAAATTAAATCAAGTGAGAGAATTATTTTTCTAAAGTGTTTAGAAAAGGAATTAATGATTAAAAGGTGTTTTAATTATTAGTTAATTGGTTAATAAGAATAATCAATTAAAGGGTTAATAATAATAATATTTTATGGAAAAATTTCAGCTGAAAATTTTGCCTATAAATATGCTATTATAAACCCTATTTGCCTCAACCCAAATAGAAACCCTAATTCTAAAGTAGAAATAGAGGGAGACAATTAATTCTCTCAACCTCTTCCTCCTCCATTACATTGATCTCTTAATGGATACCGGTGGAGTGCTTCACACTTGAGGAGCAACTGCTAGGGATCTCCGCTCATCGTTCTTGGATCTCTATTAAAGACCTTCATTTTTCCATTAACGTAAAGCTTCTTAAGGTAAACATATTGAATTACGAATTAAATATTATTTTTCGCATGGATCCTGCGGAGGGTTTCGGTTTTTTTTTAAGATTTAAATTTACATTTTCGTTGCGTTTATGTGCTATAAACCCTTCACTGCCATCCCATATACCTGTTCCGGAACTCAGAGACTAGCTAGGTCTCTGACTTGCTGGACTAATCGGTTATGATTTGCGCGCAACCGAATTAGCCTTTTACGCCACCTCAGTAGGCCTACTCTAGCCCCTATGTATCCCATATATGATCGTTTTATCCAGTTTTCAAAATACTTGTACCTATCTCATTTTAAAACCATTCATTTTAACAATGCACGTAAAACTGATTCACAAATTATTTTCATTCGAGATAGGTACCTTTCGAAGTTACTTGTCCCCAAAAACAGTTGCAAAACAGTGATTTATAACTACAGGGGATACGTAACTTAACGTTTATGTTCCCTTACGGAAATAAAATAACAGTCTATTCATACGTATCGAACCATAAAAGAATAGTCAGAGTACTTGCCTTGTAACGCTTTCGGAAACCCTAAGTAGCTTTTACGCTGACTTCGGTCCTGGCGATACTCGACTGGGATCTACAGTAACAGAATACCCTAATTAGTTATACCGACATGCTTGATATCCTCGAATTCTAAAAACCCAATTCGATAACCCGACTCATATAATAATTATACACGGAATCACATAATATGTAATCACGTAGACATAAACATTTTATATTATAAAATACGTTCCTCGTATTTAAAATAAAGTTTTAGAAAAATTTTGACAGCGACTCCTCTATTTTTAAGCCTTCCCGTCGAAACATAATCGACGTAAATCCCAACAAATCACAATCCAATTTTTACCATTCCACAATCACTCACGCACAAAATTAATTATACGACTTATTTATTTATTTTATAAAATTAAGACTCGGATAATGATCATCACGGTCCACCGTCCGCTCGTAAAAAGTCATCGCGGACGGCGGCAAAATTTCGATAATTCTCGGGTTTCCAACGCGAAACTTCGCCAATTATTCCTTAAAAATCATTCCGCGTAAATAATTAATATCATAAATATTAATCAAAAATCCTACATAAATAATAATAAAATAATCAAAAATCCCAAACTGAACAAGCAACACTGTCGAGCACAACCACCATCTCCATCGCGCACACATAGCCTCACGGCCGCCACACACACGCAACACAATTACAAACACACACACAACACAAACACACACACACAACGAGGCGCGTGAGGAACAGAAGGGGGGTTGTGTTTGTTTAGTTTTTTTCTCTTTTATTAGCTGCACAACATGTATCACAATTAAAAGGATACGTGTCAATTCATTTGTATATGAATTTGACACGTGTCGGAACAGTATCCGGGGGCCCGAATTTTGCAATTATCGAACCGTTGCGACATTTAAAACGATCTCAGATTATCATGAAATTCATCTTAAAATATTATAAATATCCCAAAGTTAACGAAAATGTAAATTTTAAAATTTTTAAACAAACTTTGGGTGAAATCAATCCCAAAAATTTCCAAAATAATTTTAAAATTCTCAGAATATTATAAACTTCATAAAATACGAGTTTCATAATTTTTGAAGAATCCTTGAATTAAATACTGATTTTACAAATAAATGCAATCAGAAAATCATTTAGAGATAAATAATTAATCAAATATTGATTTCTCAAATTTATAAAATCCTAAAAATAATTATTAAAATTATTAAATTATAAAACCAAATTTAGAGACAATCCAAATATTTATGGAATTAAAACTGTAATAAAACCACTTTTAAAAGCGTAACAAAATAATATAACTCAATATTTAATTATACACTCCAATCCTTAACACCAATAAATCACAGATAATTAATAAAAACCAATATATAACTGTCAAACCCAATACATATATTTTATTTACTTATTTATTCAATAATTACACTTTAAAATAATAAAAATATACGAGTCGTTATATCACTCCTCGCAGATTGAGGGATGGCAACTCTCATCTGAAAAACAAGTGTGCCCCTACTAGCTTCGTTGATAGGGAATAAAATAAGGCCTGAGTATGTAATTAATGTTACATTAATTATACCAGAATTGGGCTGAAAGTTAGGCCCATTTGAAAGGGCTCAAAACCCTGAATATTAAATAATTTCGTAATTAATTAATAAGGGATAAGTCAGCTGATAAGATGAGTCCTAGTTGGGAAATAAATCCTTGTAGATTGGCCTCCAAGGAACCTCGTGGGATAAGGAATCAGCTTCCTACCTCTTAGGACTCCAAAGTCCATTCTAATTCTGAGACTTGACCACCAAGTCTCCTAACCCAAGTCCAATTCAAGGATTTTCAACATCTATATAAGGGGCCTCACCCCACAAATCAGAACTACGTTGTTGACTTGATCCTTGGCAATCATCAAGGTACGTAGGCACCTTGTTAAGGAAGATCAAGTCACGGGACACAAGAGCAGTCAAATTGAGCCTTGAAGCTAACGAACCCTAGCAGTAAGTACAGCAATTAATATATCCTAGTTTTTAATCCATAACATTTAGCGCCGTCTATGGGAAGTTCAACAACAACTATGGCGAGAACACGGAGAGGAAGCAGCGTCGTTGAAGGAGGAACACGAGCGGGGACAACCCAAATGATTTCATCAACGGTGGAGGTACCTCCGTATTCAACCTATGCCACCACCCAAGGAGGAGCCCAGGTAGAGACAACTGAACTTCAACCTCAAGACGATTCCCCCAGCTCCTCAAGGGACGAGTCCCTAACTTCAACAGCTATATACATCGGTGAATTCTTGACCCGTTGGGTATGAATATTCAACTATTCTGACAACTAACCCCCCTTATGGGATGTCCCTTTACCCCGAGATTGGAGGAAGTGGATATACTGGACGGAGTGAAGCACGGGGGCAAACACCCCCCTACATACAAGGTTTGGCTCCTATCCCGGAGGATCAGAAATTTTCTGGTCCTTATACTGAGAGAGACTCCGAATCTTCGGATGATGAAGTAGCCCCAAGAAGGAGACGTGCTGGCAAATAGCCGATGCCTGATGGTAACCAACATCCCAGGAGCACCCGAGGGACGAATCCCCAAGAAGTACAAGAGAGAATCAATGCTCACGAGGCTGAGATTCAAAGGCTAAAACGTGACTTAGAGGCGCACCGGGCTCCCAAACCCCCACTACCACCTAGGGGGAGAAATCCTCCTCCAATCATAGACATGGATGGTCCGTCACAAAGGACTGTAGTCCTAAGAGCTGATCCAAGCAACCTTCTCCCCCTTGGAGATCCTGATGATCCTACTCCACCATTCACTGAAGAGATAATGAGTGCCCATATCTCAAGGAAGTTCAAGATGCCCACTATCAAAGCTTATGATGGCACTGGAGATCCCTCTAATCATGTTAGGACATTCTCTAATACACTATTGTTACAGCCCATGAATGACGCTATTAAGTGTCGGGCCTTTCCTTAAACCATGTCGGGAATGGCTCAAAGATGGTATAGTGCATGAGAAAAGTTTAGCATCCCTCTTTAGTATTGTGCAGGGAGCAAAGGAATCCTTGAGAGTCTACCTGAATCATTTCACAATGGAAGCTTTTAAAGTCCTGGACCTTGATGACAAGGTAGCTATGATAACACAACAACAGGGAATTAGGGATGAGTTTTTCAAGATGTCATTGGCCAAGCGCCCCCTGAAAGCATGTTGCAGCTCCAAGATAGGGTCGGCAAGTACATCAAAGTGAAGGAGAGCATGAGGAAGACAATAGTAAGTAACGAGCCCACTGGAGGAAAGAAGCGGAAAACTGATCTGGAATATATCATTAAGGACAAGTATCCTAGAATTGAGCAAAACCATGATTCAACCCCAAAGAAGGGAGGACCTGGGCAAAAGTTCATTGAATATGCTAAGCTGAATGCTCCTAGAAGCCAGATCTTGATAGAAATCGAGGAAGATCGAGATATTTATTGGCCTAAACCCTTGAAGGCTGATCCTACCAAATTAGATAAGAGCAAATATTGTAGATTTCACAAAGATGTTGGTCATGAAACCGATAAGTGTAGGAAACTGAAAGATGAAATAGAGTTCCTCATTCGAAAAGGAAGATTGAACAAGTACACTGGGAAGGAGGAGATAGGAATAACAATGGGAGAAAGAATTTTGAAGATCGTAGGAGGGACCAAGATGATCAGGGGAGGAATCCCCAGCCCAGGGGACCGGTTATAAATGCAATCTTTGGAGGACCGCGACCCCGAGGGCTTATGATAAACATAATTTTTGGAGGACCAACTGCTGCTGGATTATCCAGGAACTCCAGGAAAGTATATACCATAGAGGTTATGCATATTGTTGGGGAAGCCTCGAAGAGGGCCAGGACAGGAGTAACAATGGAATTTGATGATTCTGACTTGGAGGGTGTGAAATTTCCTCATGATGACCCGCTAGTCATAACACCAATAATATGGAACAGCCCGGTGAAGAGGGTCCTTGTAGATAATGGTGCTTCAGTGGATATCTTGCTCCATGACACCTTTTTAAGGATGGGTTATAATGATTCTCAAACCGATATGCCGATATATGGATTTGCGGGATGGAGTTCCCCGTGGAAGGGATAATCAAGTTTCCAACAACCATAGGTCCGGAACCAAGGCAAGTAACCCAGATGTTGGACTTTGTGGTGGTGAAGGCTAGTTCAACTTACAACGCCATCATGGGAAGAATAGGGACATGCCTTCAAGGCAGTTCCTTCTTCCTATAATTCAGTTATGAAGTTTCCCACCCGGAATGGGATTGGAGAAGAGAGAGGGGACCAAAAATTGGCTAGAAGTTGTTATGTGGCCTCTCTGAGGGCAGATGGAGTTGGGGGCAGGTTCCGCCTATTAAAGATCTGGATATCCGAAAAAATGATGAAAAAAGAGGGAAGCCTGCAGAAGACTTGGTTTCGATTCCTTTGGCTCCCGAGGATCCTAAGAAAGTTACCTTCGTTGGAGCAACACTAGAGGAGCCCCTTAGAGGGAAGTTGGTGAAGTTTTTGCAAGAAAATAGTGATGTGTTTGCATGGTCGGCAGCTGATATGCTAGGTATAGACCCAGAACTGATCACTCACAAGCTGAATATGGATCCAAATCGGAAGACAGTGAAGCAGAAGAAAAGAAGTTTTGCTCTAGAGAGGCAAGAAGCTATGAAACAAGAAGTATAGAAGCTCTTAGAGGTTGGTTTCATCGAGAAGATACAATTTCCAGAATGGTTAGCAAACCCTGTGATGGTAAAGAAAGCTAATGGGAAATGGAGGATGTGTATGCATTTCACTTATTTAAATGATGCATGTCCCAAGGACTGTTTCCCATTGCTAAGGATATATACATTAATAGATGCTACTGTTGGACATGAAATGCTGAACTTCATGGATGGATTCAGTGGATACAATCAAATCAAGATGCACAAGGATGAAATCCAGAAGGTATCATTCATCACCGACTTTGGTGTTTATTGTTATCTTGTTATGGCAATTGGTCTCAAGAATGCAGGAGCCACCTATCAAAGGTTGGTAAATAAGATTTTTAAGGATCTTAATGGCAAGACCATGGAAGTTTATGTCGATAACATGTTAGTCAAGAGTCTAGTAAAGACTGACCATATAACCCATTTGAGGGAAGTTTTTGAGGTCCTGAGATACCACAAGATGATGTTAAATCCTGCAAAGTGTGTTTTCGGAGTGGGATCTGGGAAGTTTTTGGGATTGATGGTCTCCAAGAGAGGAATCGAGGCCAATCCCGATAAAATAAAGGCAATCCTAGACATGGAGCCACCAAAAACTATCAAAGATGTTCAAAAGCTCACCAGAAGGGTTGCTGCATTGGGGAGATTCATCTCCAAGTATGGGGACAAGTGCTTGTCGTTCTTCAAGTCCTTGAAAAAGGTTAAGGATTTTGTATGGAGTGAGGAAAGCCAGAAGGCATTCGAAGAATTAAAGAAATATATGGCTCAGGCCCCGCTGTTGGCCAAGCCAACTCTGAATAAAGTTTTATACTTGTACTTGGCCGTTTCAGAGAATGCCTTGAGCGATGTACTGGTTAAGGAGGAGCTTAAAATCCAGAAACCCGTATACTATATTACCAAAATTCTGCATGGAGCTGAGTTGAATTATTCAACTATTGAGAAGTTTGTTTTAGCCTTAGTAATGGCTTCAAGAAAGTTGCGTCCCTACTTTCAGGCTCATCAAGTTGAGGTACTAACAAATTAGCCCCTGAGAAATATTATTCATAGTCCCAAGGCTAGTGGGAGGCTGATCAACTGGGCAATAGAGTTGGGAGAATTTGACATCAAGTATAAGCCGCGAACGGCAATAAAAGCCCAGGCATTGGCTGACTTCGTGGTGGAATGTACCATACCCAACCAAAAAGTTGGGGGGCAAGAAGATACTATACCTCAAGACAAGGAAGTTGATAAGGGGGAAGAGAAAAGGATGATAAGGAGAAGGAATATTGGGTTCTCTATTTTGATGGAGCATCAAAAACAAATTCAAGTTGAGCAGGGTTAGTTTTACAAAGTCCCGATGGGTTCTTGATTGAATATGCTATGAAGTTAAACTTTCCAACCACAAACAATGAGGCAGAATATGAAGCTCTGATAGCTGGCCTCGGCCTAGCAGTGACACTGAGAGTTAAGAACTTGAAGATCTGCGGAGACTCGAAGTAGGTCATATCTCAAGTGAAGGGAGAGTTTGAGGCAATGGATGATACAATGGCTAAGTATGTTCGCCTAATAAGAGCTGTGATGACTTAATTCGATGAATGCCATGTTGAACACGTCCCAAGAGAGGAAAATGCTAAGGCAGATGCCTTGTCAAAGTTTGCTTCATCCGAGGTAGAGGAAAGTTCAGGAAGTGTATACTTCCGCGTACTGAAGACACAGAGCATTGATGTTAAGCTTGTAGGTCCTATAGGGCTGGGGACGTTATGGATAGATCCCATTAAGGCCCATATTCAAACAGGTTGGCTGCCAAATGATGTGACTGAAGCACGGAAGTTGGTTGTTCGAGCACTGAGATATTCCTTGATCAATGGGATTTTGTACAAAAGATCTTATATGATTCCTTAATTAAGATATCTCAAGCCCGATGAGGCACGCTTGGCTCTTGAAGAGGTACATGAAGGTATCTATGGGCAACACTTGGGGGGCAGAGCACTGGCTCATAAGATAACCCATTTAGGCTTCTATTGGCCAGAGATGATGGCCGATGCCAAAGAGTATGTGAAGAAGTGTGATCGATGTCAGAAGCATGCACCTGTCCTTCGACAACCCCCTGAGATGTTAACCTCCATCAACACTCCCATCCCCTTTGCCATGTGGGGAATGGATATACTTGGACCTTTCCCCATGGCCATGGCACAAAGGAAGTTCCTGATTGTAGCCACTGATTATTTTACTAAATGGATTGAAGCCAAGCCTTTGGCCAAAATTACAACTAAGCAGGTTGCACAATTCATGTGGGAAAACATCATGTGCCATTATGGAATTCCCCGTATCCTGGTTACCGATAATGGAACACAGTTCAATAATGAGGAATTCAAGAAGTATTGTGAGGAGAATGAGATTGAGTTACGATTTACCTCCGTAGCTCACCCACAAGCCTATGGGCAAGAGGAAGTGGCAAATTAAATAATCCTGAATGGACTAAATAAGAGGATCGAGAAGTCGAGGAATAACTGGGTGGATGAAATACTCCCAATACTATGGGCCTATAGGACTACCTGTAGAGTCACGACTGGAGCAACTCCCTTCATGTTAGCATATGGGGCAGAAGCGGTTGTTCCTGTAGAGATATCACATTGGTCTCCCAGGATTCAAGCTTTTAATGCTGAGGAAAATGAGAAAGGGCAAAGATTAGCCCTGGATCTAATTGATGAAGTACGAGATGAGGCACATGTGAAGATAGTGGAATATCAGAAGAAGGCTTCATTCTACTACAACCTAAGGGTTAAGGAAAGGTTCTTCAAGCAAGGTGACCTGATTCTGAGGAAGGTGGAAGCTTCTGGTGTTGGGAAGAAAGGGAAACTTGTCCTAAATCGGGAAGGGCCATACAAGGTCAAAAGTGTTCAAGGAAGAGGAACCTACAAGCGACTATGGATGGTTTTGAAGTCCTGAGAACTTGGCATGCACACAACCTGAAGATTTACTCTGTGTACAATGGTTAAGCACGATTCACACTTGTCAAGATTACAAGTAGGTTCAAAAGCACCTTGAAGCTTTGCTTGCTTAGGATTTACATGTTTTAGTTTTATTTTGAGGTTTATTAAGACTTGTGTGAGGGATGAATCCCAACAGTTTATGAAATTTAAAAAGTTTTCGAAATATGTTTAAATCCCTGTGGCATGGCAAGTAAACTAAGTGTATGAGATGAAAGCATAAAGTTCGATAAATAAAATTGGTTCAAATAAATAGTACAAAATCTGATAAATAAAGTCTCAAAGGCAAAGTAAAATAAATAAGCCACGCAGGGCTAGAAAAGCTCTAAGGAGCAGAGGTGCCCTCAACATCCAAAGGGTCGTGTCCCATGTAGTCCTAAAAAACCCAGGGAACACCGAGTCGTCCCTCACCCTCATAGACTGGGTGAACTCCTCCGAGTTCAAGTAGTTGTCGATCGCCTTGTCCTTCCCAGCCCTTAGCACAACTAGCTCAGCATTAGACTCTCCGAGCTCTTCCTCCTTACGCTTCAACTTTCACACCAAAGAAGCGTACTTCCTATGCTGCTTCCTAAAGGCATTGTCAGCTTTATTCGAAGCCCTCTTCCATGATTCAGCTTGCCTCACGGCGCCTTGGAAGTAGGCGTTAGACTGAAATGAAACAATAAACAAAGGTATAAGGCAAGTGAATGCTACAAGTAAAAAGAGAGTAAAGTTATAAGAAAGAGTCATACCGAGGCCAAGGACTGAGCTCCTATAAGCTTTATTCTCTCCAGGTCTGGGGCAGCCACAACATTAGTGAAGTCCTTGGGGGTTACACCGTGGTAAGACCAATCACAAGCATGCTTTGTGGATCCAACCACAGTATCCCCTCAGCAGAATCCCCAAAGAGGCTGGAAAGCACCAGTGGCAGCAGAGGCAGGAGCAGCGGCAGAGATAGGGGTATTTTGGGCTTCAGTTCCCTCAGCAGAAACCTCCACCATGGGCTCCTTATGCTTCCTTAAGAAGCTAGGCTCTGTAGCCTTCCCCTGGGTGTCCAGTCTCACAAGCCGAACCTTCTTCATCCTCGCGGTCTCCTCAACAGCAGACACGTTATCCTCATTAATTTCCTTAGCAGCTGCAAAAACAAGAGAAAAACAAAAATAAGTGGTGTCAATAATGCATGGAAGAGAGCAAAAATAAGAAGGGAAGAAAAATACCCTGTTAAGAAACTGAGGAGAGCCCCACTTGAATAAGGGAAAACTCCTCTAAAAGAGTCCAGCTAGTAGTGGCACCATCATCCCGGGTGAGCTCATCATAAACGATAGTTTCCTCGGGGGTTAGGTTAATGGATTTGAGGCTACCATCGCTAACCTTCCCGAAGGAAGATCTGAAGAGGGTGCCCCAGTCCCCATTCTCCCACCTTAACCCGACAAAACTACTCCTCCAATGTTGGTTATTATTGGGAATGGAAGCACTATTAAAAATATGTTTACACTTGGGCCTTTGTTTAATGTAGACCCAACCATAAAGACTCTGAGAACTGTTATAACACTGGAAGATTTTCCTAAAAACTTGTACTGATAAAGGATAACTTCCCCTAAGATAACAAACCATGCCTTATAGTGGGATATCAGCCCAGCCATTGGAACGAAATTAAAACATAAAATGTTCCTCCAGGCGTTTGGAGGAAGCTGACAGGGGTTAATTTGCAAGTCTGTAAGCAAGTGAGGGATGAAATCGTGGAAAGGAAACCTAAGCCCGGCCTTAAGCGCATCTGTGTAAATGAAAAGAGTGTCTAGTTTCCAGTCGCAAGTACGATCACCACGGCTAACAGGAACTAACCGAAGGGGAGGACGAACGTTATAAAGTGCGTTCATTTTTTCAAAATCTATATTATGCCAGGTGTTGCAATAACCAAACGAATCAAGATGTTCATTAGAGGGGTTCTCATCCCCTCTTTAATCATATCTAGTAAAGACATGTAAGACGAGCGAATTTCAATATCGTTACCTCGTTTCGAAGCTGAGGCTACCTTGGCCGCTCTCTCAGCACCCTTGTCTGCCATTAATGGAGGAAAAAGAAGGCTTGGAAGCTTGGGGAAATGAAAAAATGGCCGGAAAATTCCTAGAGGGAGGAGTGTTGAGAGTGTAAAGAGGAGAGTGTTTGAGGGTTTGAGGAGTGATATGAAAAGTGTGAGGAGATCACACTCCCACGTCACTCTTATATAGACACTTGGAAGGCAAGTTGGGCCTGGAAAAGCCCATTTGGGCCCAAGAAAAGAACCTTCTGGAAGAATCCAGAAATATCTAAAAATAAAATTTGGAAAATCCCAGCAAAAACCTCATAAATTCCAGAAGATTCTGGAAATTAGGCTTAAGAACGGAGGCCCAGCCCAAAAGTTATTGGGCCTGGGGTATGAAAAGCCGAGTGTAAGGGCCCATGATAAAAATGCATAAATGGAACCTAAATATTTGAATTGAAGGCCCATGTAGAGTCCAGAAAATAATGGGCCCAAGGAAGCCCAATTCAGAAAAAGCCCAGCAAAGGGTTCAATAAATCAAGCCCAAGTTATGGGCCCAGGATCAATACAAAATGCCCAACTTAAGCCCAGAATAGGGATGGCCCAAAAGAAAAGCCCAAAAAATAGATGGGCTAAAATATATATATATATATATAAATATAAAAAATCCTGACCCAATTTGATCAGGATTCTTATTGAATTTCTCGTCGAATGTTTGAGGTCGAAAACGCCTTCGACCAGGGCTAGAAAGAAGGGCTAATTCGGTTAAAAAAATAAATCCTCTCCTAAAAGGACGGAATCTTGGTCAAAAAAGGGTGAAATCCTGATCGAAATTCGACCAGGAAACCTAGTTGAATAGTTCTGCCCGAAACCACCTTCGACCAGGACGAAAAGGAAGGCATTAATTCGGTCAAAACCAAGATCCTGACCGAATTCGGTCAGGATTCTCGTCGACCACTCCTCCTCAAAAACTACTTCGACCTGGGCAATATGGAGGCTAATTCGGCCAGGATCCTGGTCGAACAGGAATCTTGGTCGAACTGTATATAAAAAAAGAGAAAAAAGAAAAATTGAGGAAATTGAGGAAATTCCTTAAAAGATTTTATGAAAAAATGAATATTCTCAGAAAGTGAGGAATAAATCCTGAAAATTAAGGGAAAATCCCAAAGTTAAGAGAAAAATTGTTGGAAATTAAGGTAAATTCCTAGAAAATGAGGAATAAATCCTGAAAATTAAGGAAAAATCCCAGAATTAAGGGAAAAATCCTGAAAATTAAGGAAAATCCCAGAATTAAGGGAAAATTCCTGAAAATTAAGGAAAAATCCCAGAATTAAGGGATAAATTCCTGGAAATTAAGGAAAATTCCCATAAATAAAAGAAAAATTCCTGGAAATTAAAATAACTCCTAAATAGTAGGAATAAAGGCAAATCATTGTAAATGTGTAGGTCGTTCCACACTTTACGCAAAAACGATATCCTGTAAGGGAACGAATGAACTTAACTTCTGCGAAACCTTGTCATTGTTTCCCAAAAGTTGGGGGGCAAATGATAGGGAATAAAATAAGGCATGAGTATGTAATTAATATTGCATTAATTATACCAGAATTGTGCTGAAAGTTAGGTCCATTTGAGAGGGCCCAAAACCCTGAATATTAATTAATTTCGTAATTAATTAATAAGGGATAAGTCAGGTGAGAAGATTAATCCTAGTGGGGAAATAAATCCTTGTATATTGGCCTTCAAGGAACCTCATGGGATAAGAAATTAGCTTCCTACCTCTTAGGACTCCAAAGTCCATCCTAATTCTGAGACTTGACCACTAAGTCTCCTAACCCAAGTCCGGTTCAAGGATTCCTAACATCTATATATGGGGCATCACCCCACAAATCAGAACTACGTTTTTGACTTGATCATTGGCAATCAGCAAGGTACGTAGGCATCTTGTTAAGGCAGATCAAGTCACGAGACACAAGAGCAGTCAAATCGAGCCTTGAAGCTAACGAACCCTAGTAGTAAGTACAACAATTAATATACTCTATTTTTTAATCCATAACATTTATCCGCCTCCAGCTCTCTCCTAGCCTCATCCAATCTGATACCATTCATGTAACACCCACAGATCTGGGGTCAGGGATCCGGGTTATCACGGTCGTTTTTTCCATTAATATCTCTTAACTTAAATTAAAATAAATAACTGCATGTTGTGACCCCACAATAATACACACTCCACAACACGTTATATTCTCAGAGATAAAATTGAAATAAGTAACAGACATTGAATTGCACAAGTTAAAAGTTACTACAACCCCAAAATGATTACTTAGTAGGTTTACATTTATTTTCCATTATCCAACATAAGTTATATTTATACATAAATGGATTCCCAAAAGCTGAACGCCTAAATTACGGATAGATCTACCTCTGCAGCAAGGGTGGCTAAGATATCTGCGGGTAGACGTGGGACACTTTACACGCTCTTGGGGTGGGTCTTCTTGGGTCTGGCCATCTTGCCTAGCTATTGTTGTGTGATGAATGAACAAAGCAAGAGTGAGCGATACATCTCACAAAATAACATGTATATTACGAATAATAATACAAAGTATCTTTATCGATGGTTTTTATGAAAATCTTTATGCATAAGATAATCATTTACTATATATAAGTTTAAATGACGAATTTACATAATACTTCAATACACTTATATATCTTTTCAGAAAAACTACTTGAACTACTATTGTTCAAAATATAATTAGTTTTCGAAAGTTCATCTTATCGATGAAGTTACAAGGTAAAACTTGTATAAAACATTTTCGCAAATACTCTTGAGGGCTTTTATCCACTAAAGGAAACTCAGTAGTCAAGTCCTTATTAAGAGATGAAGTTACGAGATACTTTATTTTCAAAACACCATTTTAAATGCTTGACCATGCCAACACTCATCGGTCACCCAGCCATAGCCTTTCTATCGGGGTGCTCTGGATAGTGTTGCAGAAATATCCAAACTAGATGTTGAACTCATTACTGGAGTTTTCCCCGCTAGGAAGACAACTTACGATGATCAGTCGCAGTAGTTCAACCCCACAATTTTCTACATGTAGAGGAGAACAATCGGACTTATTTGTCGACCGAACGTTGGACTCCTAGGGAATGGACCGTCTCAACGGAACTTCCGGGCCATTTGGGCCAATAAAATAAGGTTGGGTCGGTGCCACTCGGCCACTTACGCTACTCCTAGTTCAGATGAAATCCATGACTCTAAAACGTAAAGCTCGTCTCCCTTTTCCCCAAGTAAAACTGTTGATACCGCTCCACCAAGAAGTCGTATCTAGTTGGAAAGGAAAACTCACCAATATTTCTCAGGCAATGCCTGTTAATGGATTAGACTTGTTCCAAGAATTTACTTCCCGGGTGTTGGGTAAGTAATCAAAAACTTTTTTATTTATTCAGCAACTTTGTTGCGAATATAAAAATACAACACTAAGCAGGATCCCCTATTTTTGAGCGAATATTTAAATCCCCTTCATAAAGAAGATTTAAACTTAAAAATGGGGTTTGGGGTCCTCTCTATACTTTTAAAAATGGTTTCGATAAAGTTTGAAAATAATCTCTAAAAATATTTAAAGTAAGAATGATTTAAATAAAATCAATTATTTTCCAAATCACTAGGCGAAAATCGAAACATTATCCTTAAAGAATATTATTTAATAAAATAAGCAGAGTCATGAGTCCTCGAATGAATATTCAAAAATAATATTCATTTAATAAATAAAATAAGTTTAATAAGTAGAATCTCTATTCGAATAATTAAAATAATCTTTGATCGTAACAAAAATCTTAAATGAATAGTCATAAAATAATATTCACTTATAATTTAAAAATATCGAATAAATATTATTCGATTAATAATTTTGAAAACTAGATAAAATATACTCGGGAATATCGCCTCCCAGTTTAGGTAAAATGTTCAACTTGTATTCCCTACTCTAAGGGGATACACAAAATATCGCTAAATATTAGCATCGGTGTTATGTAAGCTCTACTTTAAAGCAATTATATTTGACAATGAAATATCATGATTTCAAAATATGCATGCATATATATGTATATATCATATCAACATGCTTACCAAAACATAAAGTTAGATTTTGAAAACACTATTCATCCTAAACTTTGATGAATTGTTTAGCTATGAAACCTTTGGAATTAAAAGCTCAAATTCATAGCATATCTAAGTTATAAAATTTCGAATCCATATAAACAAACCTCTATATTTATTCTTGAGTGGAGCTAGGGTTTTGGAAATTTTCTCTTTGCTTTTTCTTGTAAAAGCCGAGAGCAAAGTGGTGGGGGGAAGAGAAGAAAGCTTCTTGCTTGTTGCCTTGGTAATTGAAATGAAATTATTAGTTATGGCTTTAACCTTGGTTATTTGGTTGATTAAAATGCTTGGCTAAGAATCATCAATGGCTAAATATCTTGACCAATGCTTACATCATCAAGCTTACATCATCATTTAACCACTTTTCCTTCTCCTATGGTTTGATGATGTCATCCCCCTCTAATCTCTTTGATTAGTACTTAATTTCTTGATTAATCTCCTTTTTATTTTCTTAAGCTTGATCCTTGGTCGCTTATTTGTTTTAAGGTTCGCTTAATTCTCGTTGCCGTTGATCGTTTGATGGATCATAATCGGGATCTTATCATTGGGGTTCCCCTAAGCCCTTCTTAATATCTTATATTCCTTTAATGATCCTCTGTTAATCTTTAAATTGATTTTCTTTCAATCATGTTAATGATCCTCTGGTGGATTTTCGGGAAAAATAAAAAGTGTTCGAATTTGAATTCTGACGACCGTTACATACACCCATTTACATTATGAAATACTAATACGATCTCATAATTTCTATAACACAACTCCTATATAGCGTGGTATTATATATTTCCTTAATAAGCAAAATTTACTATTCATAAGGGTCTCAAAATTTACAAAAATTGGGGTTATTAATTATAATACTATTTGTTGATAGATACATGTCGATATATATACATATTTCCGAGAATTTTTGGAGGAAGTATTATCATAATGTGAGTTGACTGTTGTCAACAGATCAATATTTAAAGAGAGAGTTCCTTTTGACGTTATAGTCGAAATATTTAAAATAAGTCGAAATAATATTTTTCAACGATTTGAAAGTACTATAACAAATTTCTGAAATTTAGTAAATATTGCAAAATAAGATTTATGATTTTTAATCATGTAAAATCCTTTAATAAATATTTAATATTTAAAGAAGAATTATTAAATTATTAATTCTCGAGTAACTCTCTTTTAAATGAATATTTGAAATAATATTTCTCAACCGATTTATGTTTAATTAAATAATCATCTATGAACACTTCTTCTTTTAAATGAATATTTGAAATAATATTCATCGGTTAAATAATACATAAGTTGAGGGAATACAATCATTGGAAATCATTTAATAAAAGTTCGAGTTATCTAATAAACCGCAAGGCAATCAAGTCCCTTAGAGTATTTACTTTAATAATAAAATATATAAGGAATTATTAATCCAAAATGTCTTCGGAATACTTCCGGGTTTTTAAGTAAATTATACAGACCGACTCTCGGTCTAAATATACATATCACGCTACTCGCTAACGTTAACATATAATATGATACTTTACTAAATCATAATCAACTTTATCTTAAAATATTTCGTCTTTTAAATTTAGGGTAATCATGACATCATGCACATATACATTAATTTATTTCCACAACACAACGGTAATCATAAGTAGGGCTCGTAAACTTGCTTGGAGTCCAAGATACGTTTTCCGACTTTCACTCGTTCCGGTTTTCTAATCAACAAATATCATAATCTTAATCACTATTCCTAATCCCATCAATGATTTATTTTACTAATAAGTGTAATACCTTACAATTTTAGATATTCGACCTACTCAAAATAACTATTAACCCTTTGGTCGAAATGGACAGTCAAAGTGATATCCTAGAGTTGACTTTACCGAATGTTACTATTACACGACTTGTATTCCAACATTTTTAATAAATCAAAAAATTAATATTTAGATAAAAAAAACCACCTCAAGGGGATTTTTGAGTGTTTATAATATTTATCATAATTTGTTTACCTTTAAAACATGAATTTAAATAGGTTAAAAACATTTTAAAAGTTTGGTGGAGTTTTACTACTCATACCTCTTTCACTAAAATGTTGTTTTCTCTCAAATAGTTAACTCAATCGACACACAATTTTTGCGTGCATGATCTAGAAAACATTTAAAACAATGTACTTGAAAATATTTTTCTGGTCAGATGGGTGAAATCCCGAAGCACCGGGTTTTATGCAGTGGGTTGCATTTGGTGTTCTCACTCCGCGCGACCTCGTCTCCGAGATTTTTATAAAATCTAAAGTTGCATAACTTGAGCTAAACCTTTTATAGGGTCTTAATGAATCTATAACCCAAGCTCTATCAAATTTTCGAAAGTTTTGAACATTTTTAAGTCGATCATTTATACTCTCAAAGTTGGTAATCCGTAGCAGTTTTTATCGTATAAGACGTGTTCGCTAAAATCTTTTTACCATACTTGTCTTGATCAAGTTTTCTAGTAGTTGCCATCAGAGTCTTTTTAGGTGTTGAATCTTCCAATTTATATTTTTTCAGAAAATATCTAATGTAGTTTATTTGACAATTAAAGATACCATTTGGCTTCTTGTTAGGTCACACAACACTGTAGAAGGGGGTTGAATACAGTGTAATATACAATCAAATCGATTTAAAGCACAAGTAACAGAAAACAGATGTATTTGATATAATAAACTCTGTTACAATGGAACTGTTCTCTCTCAGTGATGAACAAATATTATGAGAGCTGCTAGGTTACAATTGTATGATCTTCTCGATGATCGTAACTCTTATAAAGTAAACCTATGTCTGTGTTTATATAGACACACAATTACAAGATAACTTCTAATTGATATAGAATATAATTTTGTCTCCTAAAATATATCAACCAGATATCTTATATAATTCTTCTAGTCCTCTAACTCTTTCCATGCATATCTTTTCCTTGTATTAGTCTCGATCTTCTTTCCTGTAAATCAGCTTCCTTCCTTAACTATTAGTCCTCCAGTACTTAAGTTCTGATATCCATCTTCTGATATTATCTTCTGATAATCTAAGTCCTGATATCCTTAAGTCCTGATTCCAGTAAGAACTGATATTTCCTGTTAGTTAAGATCTGAAAACTAAACATGAAACATATTAGACTTGACATCTCAAATATATCCAACACTTCTAAACATGAAACCAGTCTTGCTTTATTCCTTGTAATTATGTCATCACTGTCAGTTTTATTTCTGAACACCCATTTTGTACCAACAACTGATCTGTTCTTTGGTCTTGGCACTAGGGTCCATACTTTATTTCTTTCAAATTTATTTAACTCTTCCTGCATTTCTTGCACCCAATCAGCATCTTGAAGAGCTTGTTCCACTTTCTTCGGTTCAGTCTGAGATAGAAAAGAATGATAGAGACATTCATTTGAAGTTGCAGTTCTAGTTTTGACACCTGCTTCAGGATCTCCAATGATTAAATCAGGTGTATGTGCTTTGGTCCACTTTCTTGCAGATCGAAGTTGATCTCTAGAACTGGATCCTTACCATGATCCATGTTGTCTCCATTAGCATTTTCTGATGCTCCCCCTGTAGTTATGCTCTCTGAGACTTCAGAATTTGAATTTGATTTTTCAGGAGTTGAAGAATCAGAACTTCCAAAATTATCAGAATTTGGCTCATTAGAATTAGATGAATCTGAACTTGAAGAGCCAGTGACAGGTTCTGATACTTCTCGAGAGTCTTGATATGTGGTAGGTTCTTCCGCTTACTCCCCCTGGACATGTGTATTTTCCTTTGGAGTTATTACCACAGTTTCAACGACATCATAACTTAATACATCAGAACTTACATGATCAGGATTTAAGTCATCAGAATTTCCAGAATCAGAATTTAAATCTTCATTCTCAAATCTCAGTTAATCATGATCATCGAAATCTTCAAGTCCAGTAATCTTCTTATCATCAAAAGAGACATTGATAGATTCCATGACAACTCTTGTTCTTAAATTGTAGACTCTGAAGGCTTTTGTGGAAAGTGGATATCCGACAAAAATTCCTTCACCAGCTTTTAGATCAAATTTTGACAGCTGTTCAGGATGAGTCTTAAAAACAAAACACTTGCAACCAAATATATAAAAGTATTTCAGATTTGGCTTCTTTTTCTTCACCATCTCATATGGTGTTTTTCCATACTTGTTTATAAGTGTAGCATTTTGTGTAAAACAAGCAGTTTGCATAGCTTCAGCCCAAAAATAGGTTGGTATATTTGCTTCATCAAGCATTGTTCATGCAGCTTCAATCAGAGTCCTGTTCTTTCTTTCTACAATTCCATTTTGATGTGGAGTTCCAGGTGCAGAAAATTCTTGTTTGATTCCATGATCTTTGCAGAACTCTTTCATGATTGAATTCTTGAACTCAGTGCCATTATCACTCCTTATTATTTTAACAGAATCTTTGATCAATTTATCCAGCTGTTTGACATGCTCAGTTAGAGTAATTGCAGTTTCATTCTTCTTCTGCAAAAAATACACCCAAGTGTACCTTCTGAACTCATCCACTATAACCATAGCATATTTCTTCTTTGTAATAGACATGACATTGACTGGACCAAATAGATCAACATGCGGTAGGTGATAAGGCTCAAGAATTGATGACTCGGTTTTGCTCTTGAAAGAAGATTTTCTTTGTTTTGCCTTCTAACATGAATCACAAAGGCCATCAGGAGCAAATACTGTTTTTGGCAGTCCTCTCACAAGATCTTTCTTTACAAGCTCATTTATATTGTTGAAATTTAAATGAGAGAGTTTCTTGTGCCAATTCCAGCTTTCTTCAATTGATTCTCTACTCAACAGACAGATTGTAGAACCATCAATACTTGTTGAAAGTCTGGCTTCATAAATGTTACCATGCCTGTATCCTTTCAGAACCACTTTGCCTATTGAATTACTTATAACTTCACAGTGTTCTTCAAAGAAATCCATATGATAACCTCTATCACATAATTGACTTATACTTTTAAGTCCTGAGACAAGAGCTACTATTTCAATGATGACATTCCCAAGATTGATCTTGCCATATCCCAGAGTTTATCCAATGTTGCTATCTCCATAAGAAACTTCCGTGCCAGCTTTCTCCACAAAATCTGATAGCAGGGCTTTATTTCCAATCATATGTCCTGAACATCCATTGTCCAGAACTAGGATGTTCTTCCTGTTACCCTGCAATCACAAAGACCACTAATGATTAGTTTTAAGGACCCATACTTGCTTGGATCCTTTGGCCTTTTTAAGTTTGTTAACATTTGCAGCGGATTTAACATCAGAGTTTTCTGCTAAAATTTTTCTTATCAGTATTAACAGTATCAGACTTTGCATCATACTTTACACTAGAAGGAATTAAAGCAACTTTCTTCAAAGAAGTTTTTATCTGATAATAATCATAGTACAAACTATGATATTCCTTATAAGTATAAATGGAATTCCATGTACTACCACAATGAAAATAAGGATTTTGTGGCTTAAAACCTAACAAAATGACTTTTAACTCCTGACTTAGAAGGTAAGGAGTTTATATTCTTATTCTTCCTGCAAAAAGAAGCCAGATGGTTAGAGTTTCCACAGTTATAGCATTTCTTTCTAGGATCATTAGGAACAGGCATATAATTGTTGCTTTTATTCACTCCTTCCTTTCCATTCCTTTTTTCCTAGCTGCCTTTACCTTTTTTACACCGGTAATCTCTTTCAGCTTATGTTTAAGTTGCTTCTTTGTCATTAAGCCTATGTTAACTTCAGTTGGTTTATCATGTTCTAATTTGTCAGAAGTTGACTCTGCTATCACTTCTGTCTCAATATCTTTCATCTTTTCAGAATCAGACTTTATAGTTTTAGCTACAAATTTAACAGGATTTACCTTTGGCTTAGTAGTCTGTTTAACAATAATTGGCTTAACTTGTTCAGTTCCTTTTTCACTTTTCTCATCTCCATAACCTAAGCCCTCTTTCCAGTTCCCACTACTTAGTATATTCTGAGTTGTTCTGCCAGAGTTAGTCCAAGTCCTGATAATCTCTCTCTCCTTTTCTAACTCAGTTTTTAGAGATTTATTCATTTTTAGCACTTCATTGCTAACATAGAAAGCATCATCTCAATCCTTCTGAGTTTGATGGAACATAACTAACTCTTTTTCTAAATAATCATTCCTCTTTTTAAAAGCAAGATTTTCAGAAGTTAATCTTTCACATGTTAAAGTTTGATCTCTATAGCAAATAAACATGGTTTTAAGATATAATCTCAACTCAATAATATCATCAGTATGAAAGGCATAAGTTGTTTGAGGTACCTTTAACTCAGCAGCATCAGAACTTCTATTAGCATTAGCCATCAAGGCATAGTTCTCCTCGTCTTCAGAATTTGAAGTGTCTGTCCAGCTTTTCTTCTTTATGACAAGAGCCTTGCCTTTGTCACTCTTTCCTTTCTTGTAGTCAGGAGATATTTGGCATTTCTCACCACAGTTGTAGCATTTGACATTCGAGTAATCTCCTCTGTCAGACTTTCCTCCTTTGCCTTCAGATTTTCTGAAGCCCTTCTTATCAAAACTTCTACCTTTCCTTGAAAACTTTTTTCCCCTTCTGAATTTCCTGTATGCTATCTTTGTGATACCCTTCACCATAAGAGCACACAGCTTCATCATCTCTTCATCAGCATCTACTTCAGGTAGACTTTCAGTTTCTGAATCATCATCATCAGAACTTGATGATTCTGAATCAGACTTTATGATGAGAGCTTTTCCTTTTCCTTTCTTTGAGACAGCCACTTTGGGGGATTCCTCCTCAGTATTAAGAGCAACTATTCTTGACTTTCTCCCATGTCTCTTGCTTCTTTAATCCATCTCAAGTTCATAAGTCTTGAGTATTCCATAAATTTCATCAAGAGTAGTTTCATTAAGAGCATAGTTATCTCTTATAATAGTAGCTTTCAAATCCCAACTTTCAGGAAGAGCTAAAAGGAATTTTAGATTTGAATCTTCAATGTCATATTCCTTGTTCGCCAGTGACAGATCATTCAAGAGTTTGACAAACCTGTCATATAAGTCCGTTAATGACTCATCATTTTTTGAGTCAAAATGCTCATACTCTTGAGTGAGTATAGTCCTCTTGTTTTTCTTATTGCATCAGTTCCCTGACACCGTGTTTCCAAAGCATCCCATATCTCCTTTGCAGTCTTGCATTGAATTACCCTATTTGACATGACATTATCAATGGCACTATGCAGCAAATGCCTTACCTTTGCATCCTTGGCAATAGATGAGATATCTTCAGCTGTGTATTCACTTTTCTCCTTTGGTATGGTCTTTGCTGGATGATCTGCAACTACAACAGAGAGCTTGGTTGGCTTATGCGGTCCTTCATAAATTCTGTCAAGATATTCTAGATATGTAGCTTCCAGAAACATAGCCATCTTCACTTTCCATATGGGATACTCAGAAGGTCTTAACATGGGAACCCTGATAGTCTCATATCGACTATGGGGTTGAGTCTTTGGAGTTTCTTCAGTTTTGGCGGGCTTGGTTGGATTTTCTGCTTCTTCAGACATAATTGTTTTGTATCTTTACTGTATGTGTATTAACAGAGAAGCTTTGATACCACTTGTTAGGTCACACAACACTGTAGAAGGGGGTTGAATACAGTGTAAAATACAATCAAATCCATTTAAAGCATAAGTAACAGAAAACAGATGTATTCGATATAATAAACTCTGTTACAATGGAACTGTTCTCTCTCAGTGATGAACAAATATTACGAGAGCTGCTAGGTTACAATTGTATGATCTTCTCGATGATCGTAACTCTTATAGAGTAAACCTATGTCTGTGTTTCACAGTTACAAGATAACTTCTAATTGATATAGAATATAATTCTATCTCCTAAAATATATCAACCAGATACCTTATATAATTCTTCTAGTCCTCTAACTCTTTACATGGATATCTTCTCCTTGTATTAGTCTCGATCTTCTTTCCTATAAATCAGGTTCCTTCCTTAACTGTTAGTCCTCAAGTACTTAAGTTCTGATACCCACCTTCTGATATTATCTTCTGATAATCTAAATCCTGATATTCTTAAGTCCTGACTTCCAGTAAGTCCTGATTCCAGTAAGAACTGATATTTCCTCTTAGTTAAGATCTGAAAACTAATCATGAAATATATTAGACATGACATCTCAAATATACCCAACACTTCTGACTCACTTGAAGTCCAAGGAAGAAAATCAACTCACCCATCATACTCATCTCATACCTACTCTGCATAAGCTTAGAAAATCTTGCACAAAGTGCATCATTCGTAGACCCAAACATAATGTTGTCAACATAGACTTGCACAAGTAAGATATCATGTTGTACAAGACATGCATGTGCTATAACAAGACTAAGTCAAATTGACATCCCTAAGTAAGTTGTATGATAATCTAAGTTGGCATTTTGTATTGTATCACTTAAGTCTATAAAAGTGTAAATGGATTAGACTAGAGTATTTCTCTATAAACAGTCTCAATCCTAAGAGTAAACTCTAGAAGAAGATCATGAAGATCACCTCAGAGAAAGTGTGAAGAAGCTTGGAATTTAATAAATCTTTTTTAGGAAAAACATTCTAAGACAAGAAATCTACAAGTCACAGCTTAAGTCTTATGGAGAAGTCATTCGAGAACTCCAGAATGACTTTTTGAGAAGTCAAGGAAAGTTTATAGAGAAGTCTCAGAGATTTCGACAAGATAAATGAAGATATGAAGATTGGAGATATCGACAAGTTAAATTATCATTAGAGATCTCAGAGATATCGTTAGGTCAAAATATCACTAGAAATCTCTGAGATATCAACAAGTCATTTCTGCACTAGAGATCTCAGAGATATCGACAAGCCAAAATGAATATTTGAAGATTAGAGACCTCGACTAACCTAATTCTCTTATAAAGAACTCAGAGACTTCGATAAGTCAAAATAACTATAGAGTATTAAGAGATCTCGATAAGTCATTATACTTATTGAGATGTCGAGTTCTCTATATGACAAACTGCAGATCTCGATATAAAACTCAAAGTACAAAATGCATATCAGTTAAATATCCAGGATTATTAATCAAAAAACAAATCAATCACTGATTAGAAAAGTCTACAAAAAGCAGCTTGAAGAGTACAAGATCAAAGGCCAAGATTAACTGATAAAGTAAAGTCACAGACATGCACTATTTGCAAAGATACACTAAGCCAGAAATAGAAAGTTTTAGTTAACTTAAAGTAGGGTTTAGTACATACTATTGCATTCTGTGTAAAACCTGTGTTTACTGTTCTATAAAGCAAACACTGGATGCTTTGTTTTAGTTATAAGAAAATAGATCTAGAAAATCTTATAACTCTTTAGAGAGAAGGTGAGTTCTTTATCAACAAAAAACCCAGGAATTTGTAGCAAGACATACTTGATTTTAATATAAAATTAAGTGAGTTTTGAAAGATAATGTTTTCATGTGCATGGTTTATTATTCCTGTTAAAGCATATTATCTCTACAAGACATATTACTTTGTTCCACCATTTATAATAGTTCAAAAAGCTGAAAATAACCTGAAACACATTCATCCCCCACCTTTTGTATTGTATTCATTACCTAACAAGTGGTATCAGAGCAAAATCTGAAAGCAAACAGATTAAAGATCTTGGAGGAATGAATACACAGAAGCTTAGAAGTATCAAAATTCCTACCTTTGACAGATCTAACTACACACTATGGAAAAAGAAAATGATGTTGTTCATCAGAATGGAAAATCCATTAACATTCAGAACCTCAAGAATGGGCCTTTCACCCCATGGTAAGAGTTGAGGAATCTACAGATAGAGACATGATTATGCTCCTAAAGATCCTTCGAAATATACCGAACCTGAAAAAGAAAAAGTCTCTCTGGATAACGGCTTGCACCTGATCTTGATAGAGTTGACACAGCCAAACAGATTTGGGAAAAAATAGAGATCTTGTGTAAAGGAATAGAGGAAGTTAGGTCAAACCAAAGGAGGATTCTGGTTTCTCAGTATGAGGGGTTTATGGCTAAACCAAAAGAAGGAATTACAGAAGTCTTTGAAAGGTTCAATAAATTGATAAATGACTTGCAGCTACATGATAAATATTATGAGGCTAAGGAGGTTAACCCAGAGTTCCTGCTAGCTCTTCCTGACAATCTTGAACAAAAGATATCAGCTATTAGAGAAGGAAAAGATTTAAGCAGAATGACTTTGGAAGTTCTATATGGAATCTTGAAAACTTATGAACTTGAAATGCTATAAATAAAGTCATTAAAAGCACACCATTATCATGTTATTGATGGTCCAAGTGCTTTGATTGTGAATGACAGAGAAGAAAATGAAGATGATCAAGTTCTAGTTGTTCAAACTATGGAACAAAAGAACAAAGGACCTTAGAAGCAAGTTGTATTGGAGCTGGAGGAAGATGAATATTATACCTTGAATGAGCTAGATAAAATGGACCAATCCATGGCTTACTTGGCTAGGAAATTCTCCAAAATAAGAGTCAAGAAGAAAAGGTTCTTCAAGAGCAAGGGACAATCTTCCAACATAAACAATTGGAAACCAAAAGCTCAGTACAATTCAGTTAGCAAAAGTGGCTACAAAATAGGATTTGTGGACAGATCAAAGATAAGGTGTTTCAACTGTGATGAGTTGGGTCACTTTGCTACTGAATGCAAAAAACCTAAAAAGGTAAAGAAGGATAAAGCTTACTTGGAACTGGAAGCAAAGTTTAAAGCTCTCTTGAAGAAACAGTCTGGAAAAGCTTATATTGCAGAAAGAAAGAGTTGGGATGATACTGATGTTGATGATGAGGATGAAGAAGTTGGAAACTATGCACTAATGGCTTTTGAGCATGGAGAAGCATCCACTTCAAAATCAAAGGTACCAACTCTAACCACTATTGATTTAAATGCTAGTCAATATAAGGAGACTGTGGAAAAGATGAGTGTGGAGATGTTCCATATACACACTAGCTTAGTAGCAGCTACTGAGGAAGTTAGTAGGCTAACAAAAGCTAATGAGAATCTTGAGAGTGAGAAGCAAGAGATGGATCTACTGCTTGTGGAGCTCGAGTCAGTCAAGCAAGAAAATAAATATTTGAAAAACAAGCTGGAGTGTGCAAATGAAATCGAAGTTGTGTTAAGAGAGAAGATTGAAAAGAATGAGGTGAAACTAAAATCATTCAGGAATGCATCTGAGTTGGTTGGTCAGTACCATGAGAGGAACAAGCCATGTTCTAACATAGCTATTGATCTTGATTATGATGCTTTTAATAGTAACAAGAAAGATGTAGGTGGTAAAGGAAAAGCAACATACAAAGAAGATGTCCCAGCTATGCTGAGAAAGGTTGGTTCACCTATGTTCAAAGCATGTGAAGTATATTTTAGTAAAAACTGAAGATACAAGAAAGAAAAAGAAGAATAGAAATGGGAATATTGGGATAAACAAGAGCAACAATTTTGCTTATGTTGCAGATGCTCCAAGAAAATAATGTCAAAAATGTGTCTCTGTGAATCATCTAACTCACCTTTATAAAAAGGTTGTTAGTAAGCCAGGAGTGGGAGCATGCAAGTATAATAAAGAAAAAACTGAAGATCCCTGCTCATTCTGTGACAATTTTGATTGCATACCTTACAACATGAAAGTAATGACAAGTTGCCACAAGCTGAGAGTTGATCTTAAGGAAATCAATATTGAGTCTTCATCTAAAAAGGACAATGCACATCACTCAATAAAGTCTATTCTTTCTGAATCATCAAACTCTAACTCCATCAAATCTATTAACAAGAGAATAGTACCCAACACTGTTTGGGTTGCTAAAGACACCGATATTCATTGTATGAAGGGTAAAGAAAAGAAAGTCATATGGATCATAGACAGTGGATGATCAAGACATATGACAGGTGATATGGCCATGTTATCACTGTTTGAGGAGAAGGCTGGCCCATTAGTGACTTTTGGAGACAACAGCAAAGGTTTCATAATGGGATATGGCAAATTAATTTCTGGAAATATTGTCATTGAAGATGTAGCGCTGGTAGCTGGTCTTGAAGTGAATCTCCTTAGTGTTAGTCAATTTGCAGACAAAGGATTCAAGGTCTCATTTGACAAAGGAGAATGCATTTTTATCATCAAAAATACTGGTGAAGTTGCTCTGACAGGAGCAAGAAAAGGAAGCTTATTTGTTGCAGACTTAGACTCAGCAAATAAGGATGAAATTTGTTGCTTCTACACCAAGGCGTCTGTTGAGCAAAGCAAGTTATGGAATAAGAATATTTCTCACTTAAATTTCAAGGCAATCAATATTCTAGTTAAAAAGGAGTTGGTGAGAGACATGCGTAATCTGGAATTTGCTCAAGATGAAGTCTGTCATGCTGGTCAAAAAAGAAAAATAAAGAGATCAAGTCATGTTAGGTAATGAATACAACACCGGGGGGTGAATGTATTTTTGACAATTTTAATGGCTTTTTAATTTACTTAGACTTGGTGAACAAAGTAGACAAGAAATGTAACAATATTATGTTAACTAAACTGAAGACAGTGACACAAACTTTCAAAACTCACTTAATTTTATATAAAAATCAAGCTAGTATTTTGCTACAAATTTATGGGTTCTTGGTATGTTAAAAACTCAGCTTCTCTCTTGAGAGTTACAAGGTTTTCTAGATCTATTTTGTTACTTATTAAAACAAAGCATCTAGTGTTTACTTTATAGAACAGTAAACACGGGTTTTACACAGCATGTAATAGCATGTACTAAACACTATTTTAAGTTAACTAAAACTTTCTATTTCTGGCTTAGTGTATCTTTGCATATCGTGTATGTCTGTGACTTTACTTTGTCAGTTAATCTTGGCCTTTGATCTTGTACTCTTCAAGCTGCTTTTTGTAGACTTTTCAAATCAGTGATTGATTTGTTTGTTGATTGATAATCCTCGATATTTAACTGATTTGCATTTTGTACTTTAAGTTTTATATTGAGATCTCCAGTTTTTCATACAGAGAACTTGACATCTAGATAAGTACAATGACTTATCGAGATCTCTCATTACTCTATAGTTGTTTTGACTTATCGAAGTCTCTGAGTTCTCTATAGGAGAATTTGGCTTGTCGAGGTCTCCAATATTTATGTCTTCATTTTGTCTTATCGATATCTCTGAGTTCTCTAGAGAGGAAATGACTTGTCGATATCTCAGAGATCTCTTGTGATATTTTGACTTATCGATATCTCAGATATCTCTAGTGATATTTTAACTTATCGGTATCTCAGAGTTCTTTAGTGAAGAAATGACTTGTCAAAATCTCCAATCTCCATGTGTTCAATTTGGCTTGTCGATATTTCTGAGACTTCTCTATAAGCTTTTCTTGACTTCTCGATAAGTCATTCTAGAGTTCTCGAATGACTTCTATATAAGACTTAATCTGTGACTTGTAGATTTCTTGACTTAGAGTAATTTTCCTAAAACAGAATTATTCAACTACAAGCTTCTTCACATTGCCTCTGAGGCATGATCTTCATGATCTTCTTCCAAAGTTTATTCTTAGGCTTGAGACTGTTTACAGAAAAATACTCAAGTCTAATCTATTTACAATTTTACAGACTTAAGTGATACAATATGTGGCGCCCCAAAATCCGGGGTCAAGGATCTAGGAGGCCACGCCATCCTGAATACTATATAACACTTATCTCGTATAACAATATATAAATACTCACATTTTTACAACCCCACACTTATCACACACACACACACACTTATAAGTTATTGTCTTGGAAACGAACCATTCATTACTAGAGTAAATCAATCCACAAAGTGATTATTATTATAACCCAAAAGTAATTAAGTCTTACCGGGGAAATAACCTTTAAGTAAGGTTAGTCCATCGGCCAAATATTCGTTTCTTATTCATTATCTTACATAAATCATACTTGTAAATAATCCGTACTAAAAACAACTGAAAACCAATCCAGCTTATTCGGTCTACCTGTGGTACAGCACCAAACATCCTACGGAACAGCTGGCCATTTCCTACCCATTTTATAACGACTCGTATATTTCTGTAATATTTAAATATGTAATTATTGCGTAGATAATTAATAAAGAAGTTATAGTATTTATGGTCTCTGTGTTTAATTATTATTGTTTATACGTGATTGCTGGTTTGCGTGATATGTTTTTATGATTAGCTGGTGTACAATGTTATTTTTGTTTCAATTTTAAAAAGTGATTTTATGACAATTCTATTTCTAAAATTATTTGGGTTATCTCCAAAATTGTTTTTATGATTTTATAATCTTGCTAATTATTTAAGGGATTTTACAAAATTTACAAATCAATATTTTGTTATTTATTTATTCTTCAATGATTTTCTGAATTCATTTAAATTGTAAAATCCATATTTAATTCTTGGATTCTTCAAAAATTATGAAACTCATATTTTATTATGTATACAATATTCTGAGAATTTTAAAATTATTCTGGTAATTTTCGAGATTAATTTTACTCGCGTGCTGTTCCGTTATTTCATTTAATGCGGGTATAAGTTGTGTGTGTAAAGTGCTTTAAAATTATGAAAATTTTATTTTTATTAACTTCCGAATAATTCGAGAATTCTGGTATAAATTTTGTAAATTTTTCGGGATGTTTTAGCCAGTAGCTGGTACGTTATTTTAGTCAGGAACGAACCAAATTTTTTGTAAAAGCAGGGCAGGGACACGTGTCAAATGGTGGTTTCTCCTATTGATATGTGGCTGCAATTGGGTTAATCTAATAAAATAAAGAAAGAGGAGGAAACCTCCCCCTTCCCCTGTTCTTGACCCCGTTCGTCTCTCTCTCTCTCTCGGAATCTCTCCGACTCTCTCTCAAATCTCTTCCTCCCTCTCTCTGTAACACTCTCTTCTCACCTCTCTTTCTTCTCTCTTTCTTCCAATTCCTCGTTTTCTTTTTTCTTCCGCCGTTGTTCTGCGGATTTCCGGCCGCCGTATTCGGTTTCCGGTGGGTTCCATTTGTGGTCG
The DNA here is from genome assembly GCF_009905375.1 of Apium graveolens. Classification (NCBI taxonomy): domain Eukaryota; kingdom Viridiplantae; phylum Streptophyta; class Magnoliopsida; order Apiales; family Apiaceae; genus Apium; species Apium graveolens. The sequence goes on along the minus strand of NC_133649.1, from coordinate 191,958,388 downwards.
TCCTTATATATATACATACAGTGTTATTTGTATGTGCATGTGTGTGTTTATTTGTGTGTGAGTGTGTGTGCACAGTGTGTGCATGTGTGTGTTTCCAGTGCGGTGGCGCGTGCCGTGGTGTGTGCACGTGTTTGTGCAGTGTTGTGTTGTGTTGGTTAGTTGTATCTTTGTCCCTGTTGTTCGGTTATTGATTTACAAATTTTGATTTTCTGCAGAATTTCGTTGAGTGATTTTTGATATTAAATTCGGTGGGTGCAGAAAAATGATTTTTTTTAAAAGAATCGGTGAAATTATTTGGAAACCCATATATTTTCGGGCACTAATAATTTTGCCGCCGCGCGATGAATTTTTACGAGCGCGCGGTGGACGGTGATGACCCTGTTCTGAGTCCTAAATATTTTAATAAATAAAATTTGTATAAATTGATTTTGGGACTAAAAATTTAGTTATGAGATGATTCGAATTAATTTTGTTGGGATTTGACCTCGATTGATGTTTCGACGGGTAGGCCTATAAACAGAGCAGTCGCTGTCCAAATTTTTATAATAATTACCTTAAATTATAAATCAAGTATATATAACTCGTTTAATACAAATTAACCCCTGATGTTATGTGCACTATTATCGCGTATATGTTATTGTTATTAATATACATGCGAGTCGGGGATTATGTCGTTGGGTAATTAATTAGTGAGGAAAGTCAAGCATAATCGGTTGTTTAACCTAGGTTGTTTCGATTTCGTAGGTTCGAGTCAAAGGACCCAGTAGTTGAAGTCAATTAGAGTTAAGCCAGAGTTAGTGCAAAGCTTCGCAAGGCAAGTACCCCTGAACTAATCTTTTGCAGTTCAGTATATATGAATAGTTGTTGATTTAAATTATGTACTGGAACAGAACTTTTAAGTTACGTATTCTCCGTATTTAAATATGTTTTACTAAATGAGGTTTTGGGGAAAAAGTAACTTCTGAAAATGTCTATCTCTAGATTGTGATTAAAATTGAAAAAGGGCTTTTTAGAATGTGTGTTGTAATCGTTTAAAAAGAGATAGGTGTAAATGATTTTGGAAACTGGATAAAAATAAATCAGATATTGGATGGTCAGTGGCGTAAGAGGTTTGTTATTAGGTAACGGCCCAGCATGGTTGCGTAAGAGGCTAAGTCGGATGCGCGCATTGGTAGGCCGCTTAGTCCAGCATGACAGAGACCTAGCTGGTCTCTGAGTTCCGGAACGAAATTTGTGGTGGGATAGACTGATCAGTTGTCCCTAGAATTCATCCTCTTTTATATCTGATAAAGGTTTAATGGTTCCCGAAATGGAACAAATGGTTTATAGTCCCCGTAACGGGATAGGTGATTTGTGGGTCCAGCAATGGACAGTGGTTTTGGAAAGGAAATAGCATGCTAAAATTTAACTCTGGTATTTTTACACAGCACACTACAGATGATGTTATTTTGCAAAGCATGCTAGTTTTGATATACAGTTTATACCTGTTTTACGGATTTTTCGTATATCAGTTTACTATTTGTTCCTATACTATTTTATACATCCTGTTACTGGTTATTCATATAGAGGTACTGTTGAGCAATGGATTGCTCACCCTTGCAGCTTGTTTTGTATTTATTTGTTGCATTTGTCTAGAAGACCAGGTCAGCGTAGAGGCCATCACAGTTGGTATCAGAGCTACAGGTTCAAGTCCCTAATTTATGTTAAGAGTTGAGTCAGTAAGGTGTAGGAAGTATGTCCTATAGTGTGAGTCAGCAACTCATGTCGAGGAGCAACCTTAAGTGTCAGTCGAGGGTTTCGACGGCGTTACCCTGGCATCTATTAATATTTTAAAAGACTTGCCCTAACCTTGTTATGTCTTTCCTGTATATTGTTATGATTGGCAGTGGCCTATAGTGATCTCCAGTTCTCCTTCTCGGGGAAACCCGTCAGACTCAGATGATTCAAATTCTGAGCGGACCTTGGATGTTGTAGCCGAGGAGACTCCCATTCCTCCTCCACCTGTTCCTCCAGTTGTATCAGGAGGTGTGTCAGGACCTAGTATCCGTCCTCGCTGGGTACGAAGGTTAGTGTTGGCTGTTAGGGATTTCCCTCCAGGATGTGGTCCCAGTTCCTCCACCTCGAGACCACATGTTCCTCCCTCTGTTCCTTCAGGTGCATACTCCCCGATCCCTTACCATGTTCACCGAGCGGTGAATCAGTTTTTATCAGAGAGCAGAGCCCAGGGTTAGCAGCTCAGCTTGACCAGATTCCAGTCGGGCCTTTCCAGGGTATTCCTGCCCCTTCCCCAGATGTGCAGGAGAGAGTATGATCCTTGACTCAGGCTATAGTAGAGAGAGCTCTGACCATTGACCATTTCATTAGCTCCGAGTTTAAAGTTGTTCAGTACCAGGATCTCGTGAACTGGTTGGTATTGAGTTAGGATCCATTGGTGGCAGTGGCAGTGGCTAGATTAGACTTGCTGCAGTGAGATACAGAGCTTGGAGTTAGTTGTAGGAGTTTTGTAGATGCTTTTCTTATGTATGTTTTTATGTATTGTAGCTTGTATTAGGCGGGGCTGCTATGACAACCAATTTTGTTGTGTACTTAGTATATTATGAGTGTTGTACTGTAGTTGTTAGATGGATTTGTACTGTTGTTGTACTATTATTTTCTGATGTTACGGTTATCGGTTTTATTTTATTGCACTTTTGTTATTGCTGTTATTGTTATTGTTGAATTTGTTGCTGGATTTGTTGAATTTAGTTATGCATCATGAGTGGACCCCAAATAAACAAGGAAGGGAATATTTAATTGTGACCGCATTCTCCTGATGCATAAAGCTATTGCTACCCGGGGGCACAATTTTCATATAAAACCTTTTTGTTGTGTTTCAGGAGAATGCCTCCCAAAAAAAATTTCCCGTCCAATTCCTCCAGCAGGAACTCTGAAGGGGGCCCTGTCATGGATGGATTACTAGATTTGCTACGCCAACAGTCTAATCAGATGGCTCAGCAGCAAGAACAATTCCAGCAGCATCAACATCAATTCCTACAACAGCAGCAACAACAACAACAATTTATACAACAACATCAACAAATCCAACAACAGTTACAGCTTCAACAACAACCCCAGCCAAGAGAGTTGAACCAAACTGTTAGTTTCAAGTCTTTCCAGTCAGTTAAACCCCTAGAGTTTAAGGGCAAGGTAGACCCGATTGCTGCTAGAATTTGGCTTAAAGAAATGGAGAAAGCCTTCACCCTTATTCAGGTGAGTGATGATTTTAAGTCAGATTATGCAAGTTATTTTCTTAAAGGTGAAGCAAGTTTTTGGTGGGAATCTGCACGTGCCTTAGAAGGAGAAGGCCCTGTTTCTTGGGCCAGATTTACGGAGTTGTTTCTAGAAAAGTATGAGGCCAAGTTTACAGAGTTGGCTCGACTAGCCCCTAGATATGTGAACACCGAGATTCAGAAAGCTAGGAGATTTCAGCAAGGACTAAAGCCGGAAGTTCGTAGTGGAGTGGTGGCCCTACAACTTAAGACGTATACCTCTGTAGTTCAAGCCGCCCTGGTGATTGAGAGTGATCAGAAGTTGGCCTCCAAGGAAAGGGGTGATCGGAAGAGAAAGTTTGAAGGTGGTACAGGTAATGCAGACCAGGAGGAATCTAGTCAGAAGTTCACAAGGAAGTTTGGCCGGAATAAGAATAGGAGGTTTAGAAGGCAAGGCATGGCTCAGACAAATTCCGGTGTCACCTCAGTTGCCTCCGCCCCAGTCCAGTCAACCAGGCCAGTTGTGGATTGTAAGTTATATGGTAAAAAGCTTAGTGGTCAGTGCCGGAAGGATGTCCAATGTTTTAAATGCGATAAAAAGGGTCATTATGCGTCAGAATGTAACCCAGGAAATATCGGAGTCACCTGCTTCAAGTGTGGTAAGGTTGGGCACATCTCCAGAAACTGCAAGACGGCTACTCAAGGTAGTGTAGGAGGAAATGAATCTCAAGGACCAGCAACTAGCACAGCAAGAGCCAGAACCTTTAAAATGACCAAGAAATCTAATGCTCAAGATTCAGATGTGGTTGCAGGTACGTTTTCTTTAAATTCTGTGCATGTTAAGGTTTTATTTGATTCGGGAGCATCTATGTCTTTTATATTTAAAGAATGTGTAAGTAAAATGAATTTGATGTTGGAAAATCTAGATAAGCCCTTATCGATAGAGGTAGCTAATCAGGATAAAGTTTCAGTAAACCAGTTTTGCCCTAGATGTCAAATAGAAATTTGTGGGCATCTCTTTTTGGTGGATTTAATACCTTTTCAGTTAGGAGAGTTTGATGTAATTTTAGGAATGGATTGGTTGTCTCAGTATAAGATAAATATTGATTGTAAGAAAAAGAAAGTTTTATTATATTCAGAAGACGATAAAAGAATAGTTTATCAAGGACAGAAGCAGGACAAGAAATTTCTTTCTATCTTGGAAGCGAAGAGGTTATTGAGACAAGGAAGTGAAGCGTATTTAGCCCATATTATGGACATTGAGAAGAGAGTACCCGGATTGGAGGAGATTCCAGTAGTTAATGAATTTTTAGATGTGTTTCCAGATGAGTTACTAGGATTACCACCAGATCGGGAGATTGAGTTTTCTATTGATTTGATTCCGGGAGCAGAACCAGTTTCAAAGGCACCTTATCGTATGGCTCCAGTAGAAATGAAAGAACTAGCTAAACAACTTCAGGAACTTTTGGATAAAGGGGTAATTAGACCAAGTGTATCCCCATGGGGCGCGCCAGTGTTGTTTGTAAAAAAGAAGGATGGAAGCATGAGATTGTGTATTGACTACCGAGAATTGAACAAGTTAACCATCAAGAATAAGTATCCTTTACCCAGGATTGATGATTTATTTGATCAACTGAAGGGAGCATGTTGTTTTTCCAAGATCGACTTAAGATCGGGCTATCATCAGTTAAAGATCAAGCATGAAGATATACCGAAGACTGCTTTTCGAACCAGGTATGGCCATTACGAGTTTCTAGTGATGTCATTCGGGTTGACTAATACGCCAGCAGCTTTTATGGATTTAATAAACCGGGTATATAAGGAGAACCTGGATAAGTTTGTTATTGTATTTATTGATGACATCTTCATCTACTCAAAGACCAAAGACGACCACGCTGGACATCTAAGGATTGCATTACAAAGGTTGAGAGAAAAATGATTATATGCTAAGTTCTCAAAGTGTGAATTTTGGTTGGAGGAAGTCCAGTTTTTAGGTCATATAGTTGGTAAGGATGGTTTTAAGGTAGACCCTGCAAAGATTGAAGCGGTATCCAGTTTCTGTAATATTTAAATATGTAATTATTGCGTAGATAATTAATAAAGAAGTTATAGTATTTATGGCCTCTGTGTTTAATTATTACTGTTTATACGTGATTGCTGGTTTGCGTAATGTGTTTTTATGGTTAGCTGGTGCACAATGTTACTTTTGTTTCAATTTTAAAAAGTGATTTTATGACAATTCTATTTCCAAAATTATTTGGGTTGTCTCCAAAATTGTTTTTATGATTTTATAATCTTGCTAATTATTTTAGGGATTTTACAAAATTTACAAATCAATATTTTGTTATTTATTTATTCTTCAATGATTTTCTGAATTCATTTAAATTGTAAAATCCATATTTAATTCTTGGATTCTTCAAAAATTATGAAACTCATATTTTATTATGTTTATAATATTCTGAGAATTTTAAAATTATTCTGGTAATTTTTGAGATTAATCTTACTCGCGTGCTGTTCCGTTATTTCATTTAATGCGGGTATAAGTTGTGTGTGTAAAATGCTTTAAAAATTATGAAAATTTTATTTTTATTAACTTCCGAATATTTCGAGAATTCTGGTATAAGTTTTGTAAATTTTTCGGGATGTTTTAGCAAGTAGCTGGTATATTATTTTAGTCAGGAACGAACCAAATTTTTTGTAAAAGTAGGGTAGGGACACGTGTCAAATGGTGGTTTCTCCTATTGATACGTGGCTGCAGTTGGGTTAATCTAATAAAAAAAAGAAAGAGGAGGAAACCTCCCCCTTCCCCTGTTCTTGACCCCGTTCGTCTCTCTCTCTCTCGGAATCTCTCCAACTCTCTCTCAAATCTCTTCCTCCCTCTCTCTATAACACTCTATTCTCACCTCTCTTTCTTCTCTCTTTCTTCCAATTCCTCATTTTCTTTTTTCTTCCGTCGTTGTTCTGCGGATTTCCGGCCGCCGTCTTCGGTTTCCGGTGGGTTCCATTTGTGTTCGTCCTTATATATATACATACGGTGTTATTTGTATGTGCATGTGTGTGTTTATGTGTGTGTGAGTGTGTGTACACAGTGTGTGTGTATGTGTGTTACGAGTGCGGTGGCACATGCGGTGGTGTGTGCGCGTGTTTGTGCAGTGTTGTGTTGTGTTAGTTTGGTTGTATCTTTGTCCCTGTTGTTCGGTTACTGATTTGCAAATTTTAATTTTCTGCAGAATTTTGTTGAGTGATTTTATGATATTAAATTCGGTGGGTGCGGAAAATGATTTTTTTTAAAAGAAACGGTGAAATTATTTGGAAATCCGTATATTTTCGGGCACCAATAATTTTGCCGCCGCGCGCGATGAATTTTTACGAGCGCGCGGTGGACTGTGATGTCCCTGTTCTGAGTCCTAAATATTTTAATAAATAAAATTTGTATAAATTGTTTTCGGGACTAAAAATTTAGTTATGAGATAATTCGAATTGATTTTGTTGGGATTTGACGTCGATTGATGTTTCGACGGGTAGGCCTATAAACAGAGGAGTCGCTGTCCAATTTTTTCTAAAAATACCTTAAATTATAAATCGAGTATATATATTTCGTTTAATATAAATTAACCCCTGATTTTTCTGTGCACTATTATCGCGTATATGTTATTGTTATTAATATACATGCGAGTCGGGGATTATGTCGTTGGGTAATTAATTAGTGAGGAAAGTCAAGCATAATCGGTTGTTTAACCTAGGTTGTTTCGATTTCGTAGGTTCGGGTCAAAGGACCCAGTAGTTGAAGTCAATTAGAGTTAAGCCATAGTTAGTGCAAAGCTTCGCAAGGCAAGTACCCCTGAACTAATCTTTTACAGTTCAGTATATATGAATAGTTGATTTAAATTATGTGTTATGACCGGCATTTTTCGTGTAATATTATTTGTGGTTTTGATATAATATTAATGACGAAAGTAAATATGTTCAATGATTGCGCATTTGTGTTAGTGAGAATTTCTGCATTATAAAATTTTTAAGTATAGTACATGATTTTTTTCAAAGTAAAAGTTTAATTATTTCCTTTATTTTTGAATTATAAGGAATATACTAAGCCTTGGAGAAATTTTCTTTCAAAAGATACTTTGTTCACAAATTTTGAAAGTGGTTTTATAAAATTTCTAAAAATCCAAATTATTTTATGGTATAAATTTTATAATTTTCGAACTTTTATTTTATTATATAAAAATAAATCTTTGAAAAATTGTTGCTTGATAATTATCAAATTACATGAATATCCTTACATGCAAACTCTCTTCTATTCAACTAACACTACACCATAAATGGCCTATCGCAACGTCCCCTTCAAGAAATGTTACTTAAAATGTTACCCTAGATAAGATACTTACGAGCTAATTTAACATTGTGTTTTTTGTGTTACCTTAGCCAGAAACGTAGCGTTGCATTAGATAGAAAGTGTTGCGGCTTGTAATATTTTTGTCAAAATTTACCTTAGAGTATTAAAACGTAATTTTTTTTTAAGATTAAATATTAATTTAAATTTATTTTTAAAAGATATAAGCTGATATACAAATTTAATAAATGAGATACATGATACATAAATCTTTTATATAACATTTTTCTAAAATAATAAATTATAAAAATTTGAGATAGGAATTTTAGAAGTAATAAAAAATTTAAATAGTATAAATTCCCATGTTATTGATATGAGCGCTAATATACAACTATATAAGTTTTGAAAATAAAAAATATAAAGATATAAAAATACGAATTATAAATTTTATAAATACAAATAAGTAACTAAATTTTAAAAATATTATGTTAAATTTTATTAATTTATTAAAATGATAAGAATAATTATATATATATTACTAGTCAATCAAAAGGGTCGAAGGGGGAATATTTGGGCTCAAGCGGGTAAAAATTTAGCAAACGACCGCCCAAATTTTTCAGAAATTTTGAAAACTTCAAACATTCTCATTTCCTGTCCCTCTCTTAAAATTCCTCTCTCCCTCTCAACATTTTAGATTTCTCTCTCCATATTCTCTCTCTGGCTAATTTCTATTCTTTTTCGTATCTCTGTCTGATCTCTTAGTCTCTATCATTAATCTATGCGGTATAATTAAAGATTTACTTTTCTAATCAGGGTTCAATTGAATTGGGGTTTCGTCAACTAGGGCTTTGGTTTTTTAATTAGGGCTTAAAATTTGCAGGATTACTATTAGGGTTCAATCTCTGTGAAGAGAGAGCAAACAAGATAGATGCGACTCTTTTGTTTTGTAATAAGATTTAATCTTTCAAATCTTATTCATTTTCACAGAGCAAGTTGATGCTCCGGTTCACCACTGGGTGGGTTCGCTCTGGTTTGTTACGCTCGTCGGATCCCTAGTAAAGGTCCGAGTGATGTTGATATCTTCTTCACTGCTTTTGGTACCTTCTCTTGGGGTATGTATGAGGTTGGTAAGGGTAATAAGATCTGAAGGTACTCTTTCTATTTTTCCCCAATTTTTTATTATTTTTTATTTGTTTGTAATTAGCGGATTTTTCTGTCTTTTTGTTGTTAATCTTAGGTTGTTTGATGTTTTCGAGCTCGTATATGGTATAACCTTTGTTAACTTAAAGTATTGGGACCCTTTGATATTCGTTTTTACAAAGCAAGTAGATGGGAGGCATGTGTCCTTCAAGCATGCGTGTTTTGGCTTAGGATTGGTAAGCAACATCCTTTTTTCCTGGCTTCCTCAATTTAATTTTGGCTTCTTGTTATCTATAATCTTCAAATTTAGTGTACAAGTTATGTTTAAGTGGAATTTAGTGTATAAGTTCTTAATTAATCCTTTCTTCTTGTTTGTTATACAATTATGTATTTTTTCTCATAATTCGCGGTGGCTTAAAGAAAAGGGATCATTTTCAAGTTGTGTTTAGTGTACAAGTTGATCTGAATTTAGATTTTGCAGAGAATCAATGGCTTTACCTTTAGCCTACATTGCTCTTTAACCATTTGCAACTGTCACCTGGTCTAAGCATGACTTTGTTAAAAGTGAATATAAATCCCAATTATGGCATGTTACTGCTTAATGAAGATGTAGATATTCTGTATTACTTCAGCTAATATATATCTGACAAAATGTTGTTTTCATCTCTGCATTAGCATTCATCAGATTAACACTTTTTAGTAAAAAATAATGTTCAAGGTTTAATTCATGAGAGTATGTGTAACTATTATTTGCAGAGATTTAATAGCATTTTGGACTGAGCAATCACTAATACAAGAATGACATCGAAAGTTGGCATCTACTTGTGCAACAAAAACGAACATAGATTTCAGTTAGGATTCATCAGAATTACACAGGTATAGTCAAATTTTAGTGATTTGATAATAAGGACAAGTCATATCAAATAAGTTGGCAGCTCGTAGTTCAGGGGAATATAGGCTTGGTGTTTACAGTATTTTAGTGTTTGATCTTGCTTTTTGCATTATATTCTATATGTCTGTGAGTGTTATATTTGTAAGTACATGTGATGTGGCTGGGTGATGGGGAAGGGAAAGGATGCTTTCCACTAGGGCTATCAATAAATAATATTTGATCTTCTTGTGAAGTCACTAGTGTATAAAATATCATTGGTTTCAAATTTATACATATGATCTCAGGTTTTGCTGTAGCACTCTTTCTGTTTATTAGACTTCCTTTTTGACTAATATGAGTCTGTGTCGAAGCTTAAGAGTGTGTTATTGCATCTTTTCCGATGCAACAATTATTTGATCAATTTCTCACTTATTATATCGTAATCATTCAAGTTGTTGACCTCTCTGTTGTCTATTTGTCACCTCTCTGTTGTTAACCTCTCTGTTGAATTGTTTATTTCTTTAGTAGACTTTTTGTACCAAATGGTCCCGTGGCATAGCAGTAACAAAATTCTACAGAAATGGGTAAAATGGATTCTATTTACATTATTAAACAAGGTGTATGAAACTTTTCTTGCTAAGACATTTGGCTTGATGGCGTTTGTAATTTGACATTTAGAGTTTTTGGAGTTATCAATTTGGCTTGCATTGGACGATTGTTATTTGTAATGGAAAAGTTCCTTCTGATTTCTTAGGTATGTCAGAAAGCACAAACACACACACACACAACAATCACTGATATGAGTACTTTAAAGTTACTTTCGTGATATAGTTATTTTGCATCTAAGTTTGAAATGAATGCAGCATTTGTATAAGTACCTAATAAGTGACTTTCTTGATACTGTTGAAGAGTTGGGAATAAAACAGCTACTGCCACCATACCTTGACCCAAGTCTCAGCACTGATGATCTCAAAACAGGAGTGAACTTTGCTTCAGGCGGTGCAGGATTTAATCCTTTAACATCTGAGCTTGCAGTGGACATTTCAACTCTGCAGACAACATATTATTATTATTATTAGCCTCTTGAAAGAGCACATTCAGATATTTTTATTAATCATTTTTCATTTTTTCTTACTCTTATTAAAACAGTCAGTTATATCGTTATCAGATCAGATAGATTTGTTTAACGAGTACATCGCAAAGCTGAAAGTTGCAGTGGGAGCTCAGACAAAAAGCGTGATATTGACCAACAGCCTGTTTGTAGTAGTTGCAGGCAGCAATGACATTACCAACACTTATTTCAACAATCCTATTAGGAGACTGCATTATGACTACTCTTCATATACTGATCTTCTGATCTATTCAGCATCTGGCTTTGCGCAGGTAAACATACAACACGAAACAACAAAATTTGTTACTTTAGAAATAGGCCATGATATAGTTAACACTAGAGATACATTATAAGTTATAACACTCATAATTTTGTAAGAACTGTAGATCTACTTTCACATCTATTTTTGATAGATTCTGAATTTCTAAATATAAAGGAGCTGTACAAATTGGGTGCTCGTCGAATAGGTGTATTTGGAATACCACCTATTGGATGTCTTCCATCAGAGGACACTACAAGGAGGAGTGCAAAGATAATGTGCAGAAAATTACAATGAACTAGCACAGTTATTCAACGTTAACCTGTCAGATGAAATGAAGTCTCTCAACAACTGTCTTCCTAACGCAATGATGGTTTACCTGGATGTGTAAAATTCTCTAATGGAACTCATTCAAAACCCTCGAAAATATGGTACATGATCCATCCTTCTATATATGTACTAGAAAATATTAAGACTTACTAGTCTGCATCATTTTTTCTGTCCTCACACTTTGTTCTACAAGCGGGGTACGAGTAGAGCAAATTCGAATGCTTATTGAGTGATATGCTTTGCAGGATTTAGAATAGCAAACAGAGGTTGATGTGGCATAGGAACCATTGAAGTGGCTTTCTTATGTAAATGCCCTTGTCCAGATGTCAACAACTATGTTTTCTGGACAATCAATATCCCTAGTCCCAATATACATCAATTAGTGGAAAAGAGCATTGGTAGACTGATCTTCAAGGAGCTTGTATGTTTGGTGAAGGCATATATATCTCCCACAGGGGCTGTAGATATGTTATAATGTTTTATTTTATGTTTTAACATTTGAGCAAGAACATTGAACTTAAACAGTTTGGGTGATTGCATTATTGGATGAAATGGTATTTTTGTGTTAAGGATTTTGATTTTTGCGATTGCATATATTTAATATAACATTTTCATTTTTCCTAAGAAAAGTGTTACATTAGATTCATAAAGTGTTACAGTAGGTTCTGTAAAGTTTTACATGCCACGTGATCATGCCAGGTCACCATAGTGGGACCCACATGCCACGTCACCACTGTGGGACCCACATACCACGTCACTGTAGAGGGACCCTCATGCCACGTCACCCTTGTGGGTCCCAAATACCACGTAACCACTGCGGCCCCCAATATGGGTCCCACTTTTTAAAAACATTTTAGAACTCTAAGATAACATAAAATTCAAGTTACAACTGATCTCTCCTTTTATTGCAATAGCAAGCTATAGTAACATAAAATACGATGTTTCCTTAGGCACCAAAGATGTTACCTTAGACCCCTAAGGCAACATTGAAAAACCTATCTTTAAAAAAAAGTTACCTTAGCTTAAAAGTGGGGCAAGAGCAACATATTTACCCCCTAATGTAACATTTTTTTGGTGTTACAGTAGGCATTTTATGGTGTAGTGTAAAGGGTTAAAAAGGACAATTACAACCCCACTAACTCTCATCTTGCTAACTAAATTACTCCTTTGTCCTTGCATGCAAAATGGTCTTAGTATGTTGGAAGGTTAATCTTGTCAATTCTCATTTCCACTCACTTATTTCAATCATTCAAAATCATAAAAACCCAAAGTGCAAAGTGTTGTGATCATTCACCCCACTCCACACTCCACCCTCACTCTCTCCTCCCTCCCTTCTCCCTCACCTCTCGGCTTCTTCTCTCTCTCGGCAATTACCATAGCCGAAGCCCCCATCCCCTTTCTTTTCTCCATTCTTTCACTCAAACATCCATCTTATATTCAAGTAATCTTACTCCCTACATGTTGTCCATATATATTTCAAAGAGTTTTGAGTAAAAATTTTAAGTTTTAAGGTTGCATGTCAAGGTTTTAGTTGGAACTCAAAGTACAATCTTGATTCTTATGGATTTAAGGTTGTTTTTGAGAGGACTACAAGGAATGGTGAAATGTCAAGTCTTGAGGAAGAAACTCTTGATGTTGAATGGCCATTTCCCTTCCATTTCATTTGGCCATGACCTTAAGGGAGCCGAATGAATGGTCCTTGAGATCATACTTGTTGCTTTGTTTAATTCTTGTATGTTTATGTGGTAATGACATGAATTTTGTAGTGAAAACTTGATGAAACTCTTTGCATGCTAAGTGATCATCTAGATATAGCTTATGCTAGGCTTGCATGTCAATTCCATGATAGAATATATTTAGAAAATATGTTGTTTTGGTTTGTAAAACTCGAAGTTATGCATGCATGTGGATTTCTCTTAGAATGTTAGAAGATTTTGATCATTTGGAAAGATTTTGTTAGTAAGCTTTAATTTTAGTAAGGATAAGGTGTTAACCTTGATTAGTGGTCCTTGATGTATGGTAATAATTCGTGTATATATTTTATAAAAATACATAACTTGTTATTTTCAAAAACTTGATGACTTGTAAGTTGTGAAATGTGATTTCCTTTGTTTTGCCATATTGCACCTTAGGTAAGGATGATCTCCACCAAGATTATTTTGAGTGTAAGGGAGTTAGTTCAGTAGATCACCATGTTTAAGTCTTTTTTTGGGTATTTGGGTTGTTGGTGGTTGAGTTGTCAAGTAAAAACCTTGGAGAAAGGAGAGTCATAGTTTCTGCAGAAAATCAGTTTAGTACCCTGAGGTTTAAAGTGAGTTTTAACCATGTCATTATTGTGCACTTTGAGGCCCAAGCCACCAGAAGTTATTATTAGGAGTATATAAAAGGTTTTAGGAGTTGGTTGGAGGTTTGTATGTCGTTTGGTTAGGTGCACAAGTAGAATAACAAAATATGTCCAGCAGGGGACAGTTTTGTTGCAACTTAAGAATAGGGAGATTTGACCATGTCATGGGTAGGCCCTCATTAGGCCCTGTTAGGCCTTAGTTAGAGGGAGTGCCAGAGAAGTTTTTTCAACCATAGTTCATAGGATATGAGTTAGAACCATGTGTCACAAGTTAATTCAAGTCAGGGTGTTTTCTGCCCAGAAAAACAGGGGAACCATGGACTTTAAGCTTAGGCCCAAGGAGGCCCAAGCCAGGCCCTTGAGCCACATAAAGTTTGGGAGATTCCCTAAGGTCAGGAGAGTATTGTGTAAGAGTTTTGGAGGAAAAATTGTAGTTTAAGGGTGTCTAATGCACTCAAGAAACCATAGATATCATTCTGAAATTTACACCAGTGAGCACTTTCACTTATCACATAGTTTTAGAACACTTAGGAGTGAGATTTAGGTGGACCACCATGGTTGTAAGATAGTATAAAGTCAGTAGAGAAGAAGGCCCAAGTGAGGGTCAGTAGGTCTTGAATAGTTTAGTAAAGGCACATCGAGTTAGGAAGCCAAAATTTGGAGACTTTGTCTAGTATAGTGACTAAGTGACTTAAGTTGTGAGTCGAGATCATCCAAGCCTAGTGTTGCATTATGGTGTATGTGGTATTATTTGGTATTAAAATATGATATGTGAGTATATGTGGCTTTGTGTGCAATTATATTTTAAAGGTGAATATAAATTAAGTGCATATAGGCCTAAGTGCCATTCGTGTTTAAATTCGGGTTGTAAATAGGTTAAGTTGGTGAGAATATATTATAATGAGGATTATTATTATTTATGTAGGATCTCGAGACGAGGGTAAACTTGCCATAAAGGTCGAGTGAAGAATCCAGTTGCTCCTACCAGTCAGACCAGACCAGCCTTTCTCAAGGCAAGTGATTCAACTTGTCTTTCGTATTCACTACAAATAGTTCATATTTATTGATGCAACTATCCTGAGTCATTTTGATATATTGAATCAAGTGTATCTTATGTTTATCTTTGAATCCTATAGAAATGCCATGAATCCTCGAGTACGTATTGCAAGTAGTTCAAAAGTCTTATCATCATAATATGTTAAAGTAATTTGAATGCCATGATTAAAATAAAGAGTTGTTACAACACTTGGTCGATCCTCTTGATTAACATGCTAATGATTCCTAAGCATTGATATCTCACCCTGATGCTAGAACCCCTATAGAAACTTTACCTTGATACCTAAAAGCCAATCATTTCTTAAAGTCGTTCATGATTGTTTGATAACCATATCCTTACCCTAAATCTTGATACCCCTCTTTCTTACCCTAAAGTTTGACAATCCTGATATACCTTGATCTAAAGATCATTTCTTCATACCCTAACACCCTTTAGTTTCATGAAACTTGTCTTCTTGATGTTCTAGCACTTGTACCTTGTCGAAAACCATTGCTTAAATCCTAGTTTGGTATTACTCTTTCAAAATATCCAATACCCTTACTAAAATTCCTTGTCCAAGTTTTTATATATGAAAACTTTCAGTTACCCTACTAGAGTAAAGATTAGTGGATCATGGCCCTAGATTTAGTATCATATTTCCAGTATTTCAAGTTGATCTATAATCCCTTGATAAAAATGTTTATTTTGTCATAAATCGGCATCAGTTTTTGAAATAAATGAAATATGGATTTTCAGTCCCAAAGGGGGATAAATGTTTTCTTTGAATAGTGGATCTGGACTGAGACGCGAGTCCTTTCCACACTTATATTAGGCTTAAAAGTTGCCTAGGGATCCCATTAATGTTTTGGAACCCAGCGAGGTTCAGGATTACTTCGCGGCCGATCACCGGCTGTAATCCGTAGCATCATAAAATGCTTTTGATGAAGATATGATTTTGAAAATGTTTTGTTACAAGCAAATGATGCCATCACCCAAAGTTTTATCTCTTGTTGTTATTGGTTATGTCTTCACATTGTCATTCTTTAATATATATCTCGATTTATGTTTCGTATCGTATTGTTTAGCACTTGTTGAGCATTTGGCTCACTCCTTGCTTTATCCTGATATTACAGCTAGCAGCTATGGTTAGATTCAAGCAGACCGCCCGTAAGACCTGTGACGCTGATGCTTATGTTCGAGCACAGGTAGAATAAGAGATAGTAGTTTTGTGTGAGGACTAGATATTAAAATTAGTTGTAATAGATGGTAGTGTTGGGCTGTTCCAAACCCTAAACTGTATGATCTTGGATTTGGTTATGTTTACTTATTTTTAAAATTTTGTAATAGTTATATTTAAATTGTTGGTCAAGTTGGGGGTGTGACATTATGTACTGGAATAAAACGTTTTAAGTTACGTATTCTCCGTATTTAAATATGTTTTACTAAATGAGGTTTTGGGGAAAAAGTAACTTCTGAAAATGCCTATCTCTAGATTGTGATTAAAATTGAAAAAGGGATTTTTAGAATGTGTGATGTAATCCTTTAAAAAGAGATAGGTGTAAATGATTTTGGAAACTGGATAAAAATAAATTAGATATTGGATGGTCAGTGGCGTAAGAGGTTCGTTATTAGGTAACGGCCTAGCATGGTTGCGTAAGAGGCTAAGTCGGATGCGCGCATTGGTAGGCCGCTTAGTCCAGCATGATAGAGACCTAGCTAGTCTCTGAGTTCCGGAACGAAATTTATGGTGGGATAGACTGATCAGTTGTCCCTAGAATTCATCCTCTTTTATATCTGATAAAGGTTTAATGGTTCCCGAAATGGAACAAACGGTTTATAGTCCCCGTAATGGGACAAGTGATTTGTGGGTCCAGCAATGGACAGTGGTTTTGGAAAGGAAATAGCATGCTAAAATTTAACTCTGGTATTTTTACACAGCACACTACAGATGATGTTATTTTGAAAAGCATGCTAGTTTTGATATCCAGTTTATACCTGTTTTACGGATTTTTCGTATATCAGTTTACTATCTGTTCCTATACTATTTTATACATCATGTTACTGGTTATTCATATAGAGGTACTGTTGAGCAATGGATTGCTCACCCTTGCAGCTTGTTTTGTATTTATTTATTGCAGATGTCTAGAAGACCAGGTCAGCGTAGAGTGTCAGCCTCCGGTCACGGCTCCTCTGAGGTAGTTTGTATCAGACCCTGAGGTCTGATGAGTTGCTGTAATAAGTGAGGATGTTTGGTTTTGAATAAGTTAGTGTATGTGTTGTAACCGAAATAATACTTGAACCTATCTCGGCTCCTGGTTGGGGTCGTGTATTATAATAAAATATATATTTAGTAGTTTTTGTTATAGTTTAGCATATTTTTGGTGACGTCAGCCCCTGACCCCGGGGTTGAGGCCGTCACACATTTCCTTGCTGTGAGTTTCATGATATACGTCTTGATTCACTGCAGTGTTGTGTCAATTTAAGAAAAAAAGTGTGAGCTATAATGCCCAACATAATAATGTACAGTATGAAATAATTGTATGATGAACTCAAGTATAATACTATATACGATAAATGCATTTTATTAAAAATAGTTTTTCTTAGTGTTACACACGTTCTTTTGAAAATAATTCTTTAGTGGATTTATTATCCTGCGAATACCTTAATGGTAAACCCAGCGCCTAGGCTTGGGTTACGGTATTGCATCAAAATTCCAGTTGGAAGAATGTAGGACATTCACTGGAGCCCCCGAGATATGATGATCAGTCGTATAACGGTAACAGTAACCTTTTCTATATGTAAAGGGACAACTTCCTAACATCCTGGTTATCACCCAAGCCGCATTCGGGCTTTATATGCTTCCCCATTACACCCGGGTATATTTTGCATACTTCGTATGTTCTTCAGTACACATGGTACCTTCTCATACGGAAAATAAATATGGCAGTCTCCCCAGTCCACGAAGAACTGGATCTCTACCCCTCCTTGTCCTTTTAAGAATCCTATCATATACTTGGAATCACCGAACTATATCGAAGTTCCCCAAGCATTTTGCTTGTTGATAGGCACAACTTTACCTCATATATATATATATATGAACTTTCGAAAGTTTTCGGAGGAAGTACTAAGGATGTGAGCTGACCGTTGTCAACGAATAAGTAAATAAGGGGGAGTTTCTTTTGAAACTATATTAAAAATAATTTAAAATAAGTTGAGATAATATTCTCCGACGATCTGAAATTATTGGAATGATTTTCCGAAAATCAGAAAGTATTTTACATCAGGTCTTATGATTTTAAATCATAATAAATCATTTAATAAATAATTAATAATTAAATATTAATCATTAAATAATTAAACCTCGAATAATTATACTTTAAAAGAATATTTGAAATAATATTCCTCAACTAATTTATGTTTAAGTAATTTAAAGTAATCTTTAATAATAAATCGGGTGTCAAATAAATAATCATTGGAGAATACTTTAATGATAAATCGGGTGTGAAATAATCTTTAATGATTACGATCCGAATTTCATTTACGCCTTAAATCTCTATACTACCACCAACAATCATCACATCATTACCACCACATTAACTCCTCTCAAGAACATCATGTTCTTGAGACAACAATCGTCAACATTAAATCTACTTAACTAAATATCAAGATTACAACAAATCATTCACCAAAACTATGTATATAACTAAGTTACAAAAGAGTCTTGAACTTAATACCTTAAATAAAGATGGATCAAAGAATTATACCTTTCTTTAAAGCTTGAGATGTGTTCTTGATGATGGTGAAGTCTTGGGAGTGCTTGGTAGGGTATTTTGGAATCTAAATCAACCATCAAAATCAAGAAATCAAAGAAAAGTTACTATTCATACTATTCACTATCACCTTTCTTGAATTTATTTCACCCATCAAATCTTGATAAAATGAGCTTAAAATTTATCTTACCTTATTTTAGGATGTATGAAGCTTAGGAATTAATGAGAGATTTTTTCCATGACTAGAAGAGAGATTTTTGAAATTGATTTCTTCCCCTTTTTGCTTGGGGCCGAATGGAAGAAGGTAGCGTAGAGAGAGAAAGAGAGAGAGAGAGAGAGAGAGAGAGAGAGAGAGAGAGAGAGATTTTGAGTGATTCTTGCTTGCTTCTTGAATAAGACTTGTGTTTGATTTGTATATTCTCTAGTATATGTCCTAGAACTAGAGTTATGTTGGCATATCTTTGAATAAATCTTGCTAGCTTTCCTAGGTTACAAGCTAAACTACTTGGTTTAGGCTTTAGCTTACGATTCCTAGCTTTAGGTGATCATTCCTATAGAGATTAGCTTAGTATTTGATAAAGTGACCATGGTTAATTTTCTACCATGGTTGGTTAGCGTGATACGTTTATTTATTCGTTTACGCATTTGTTCGGTCGCTTAATCATTTTCATAATAGTTTCTCGTAAATGGTTCGCGGCGTAAATCCTTTCATATTTATTATTTATGTTTTGAAGTATCGTTCTTGGATATAAACCCGTAGGGTTTTAAATTCGTAATTATGTTGCGATTCTCGTAATCCTCGATGATTCGTAAATACGATCATTTTTCAAAGTTCGTTTTCTTCAAAAATTAATAGCGTTTACATACACTCATTTGGTACGTATAATCATGTTATCAAATTCGAAATTCAATTTCTCATGCACAACATAGTGTGGGCTAAAAAGTTTTCCCCTTCTGTCAGGGTTACTATTCATTAAGCGTTTTTACAAAGTCTCAAAAATTCAAGTTATTACAGTCTTCCCCTCTAACAAGGATTCCGTCCCGGAATCAATTAGAAAATAGGTGGGGATATTTATTCCTCATTGTGTCTTCTAGTTCCCAAGTTGACTCTTCAACATTTTGATTCCTCCACAAGCTTCTAACAAGCTTCACAGTCTTGTTCCTCAATACTTGTTCTTTTTTGTCCATTACTCTTACCGGTTGCTCAACGTAGGTCAGGTCTGGTTGTAAATATACCTGCTCATATTCTATCACATATCGCGCATCGGTATGGTATTTCCTTAGCATTGACACGTGGAACACATTGTGCACTTGTTGCAGATTAGGAGGCAAGGCGAGCTCGTAATCTAGAGGTCCTATTCCCCTCAAAATTTCAAAGGGTCCTATGAATCTAGGACTCAGCTTCCCTTTCTTTCCAAACCTCATCACTCCCTTCCATAGAGATACCTTCAACAATACTGAATCCCCTACTTCATATTCTCTATCTTTTCTGGTATGGTCGGCGTACTTCTTTTGTCTGTCTTGAGATGCTACCAATCTCTTCCTAATGAGTCCCACCATTTCCCCCGTTTGCTGGACTAACTCGGGTCCTATTATCTTCTGTTCTCCAACCTCATCCCAATATAGGGGAGAGCGGCATCTCCTTCTGTAAAGAGCTTCATACGGAGGCAATCATATGCTAGCGTGATAGCTATTATTGTAGGCAAATTCGATCAGGGGTAAGTAGTCATTCCAATTCCCTTTAAAGTCGATGGCACATACTCGCAGCATATCTTCTATGGTCTGAATAGTTCTTTTGCTTTGCCCATCAGTTTGGGGGTGGTAAGCGGTACTCATATTTAGTCTGGTGCCTACACACTCCTGGAAGCTTCTCCAAAATCGGGAATTAAACCTTGAGTCTTGATCTGACACTATGGCAACAGGAACGCCGGTCTCACTATAATTTCCTTCAAGTAAATATCCACCAGCTTGTCTACGGTGTACCTTTCGTTGATTGTTAGGAAGTGTGCGGACTTGGTCAGTCTATCTATGATAACGCATATGGCATCGTGATTGGTTTTCGTTCTTGGTAGGCCTGTCACAAAATCCATGGCTATATGCTCCCATTTCCATTCTGGAATTTCCAGGGGCCGTAATAGTCCACTCGATTGCTGATGTTCAACCTTCACTCTCTGGCATGTCAAGCACTTGCTGACCCACTCTGCCACTTCTCTTTACATGTTAGGCCACCAATAATATTCCTTAAGGTCACGGTACATTTTCGTACTTCCTTGGTGGATCGAATATCTGGAGTTGTGCCCTTCGTGTAGCAGCTCATCCTTTAACTCTTGCACATTTGGAATCCAAATTTGGGATGCATACCTCATGATCCCTTTCTTGTCCTTCTCGCATCTGACTTCCTCATCGGTCAATGTTCTTCTTTCTTCATTCATCTTCTTTTTCTGACACACTCGTATATTTTCAGTCAGTTCCGGCACTAGCTTAATCTCAAATAATCCTTCTGTTCCTCTACCGGTCATCCTCACGTCAATTTCCATATTTTCAAATTCCTTAACTAACTCCTAAGATGTCATTATCATTTTGAGTCTCTTCTATCTACTGAGGGCGTCAGCCACCATATTAGCTTTACCCGGATGATATAAAATTTCACATTCGTAGTCCTTAATCAATTCTAACCACCTCCTCTGTCTCATGTTTAGTTCTTTCTAAGTAAAAATATATTTGAGGCTCTTATGGTCTGTGTAAATCTCGCATTTCTCACCGTACAGGTAGTGCCTCAAAATTTTTAGGGAAAACCTTATGGCTGCTAATTCTAGATCGTGTGTTGGGTATCTGATCTCATACTCCTTCAACTGCTGAGAGGCGTATGCGATAACCTTTTCGTGTTGCATAAGCACACATCCTAGTCCTTTATGCGATGCGTTGTTGTATATCACAAACTCTCCCTTTCCATCGGGAAGAGCGAGCACTGGTGCTGACAGCAGTCTCATTTTCAGTTCATGAAAGCTTTCCTCACATTTCTCTGTCCATACGAACTTTTCCATTTTCCGGGTAAATCTAGTCAGTGGGCTGGCTATCTTGGCAAAGTCTTGAAGAACCTCCGGTAAGACCCTACTAAACCCACAAAACTCCTAACCTCGGTTGGGGTAGTCGGTCTTTCCCAATTGGATACCGCCTCTATCTTGGTAGGGTCAACTAAAACTTCTTTGCTACTCACCACATGCCCTAAGAACTGAACTTCCCTTAACCAAAACTCCCATTTCGAGAACTTGGCATATAATCTCATACTGCCATCCTTTTTCTTTACGAACAGTACTGGCGCTCCCCATGGCGACACACTGGGTCTTATCATTCTGTTATCTAATAACTCTTGCAGTTGAGAAGCTAGTTCTTTCATCTCAACTGGGGCTAGCCTATAAGGGGCCTTGGAAACTGGTGTCGTCCTCGGTGCTAATTCTATAGCAAATTATATCTCTCTGTCGGGTGGCAATCCTGGTAAGTTCTCTGGAAACACGTCCTCGAATTCATTCACTATGGGTATGTCCTGTATTTTTGGAACTTCCTTCTTAGTATCCATCACATAATCCAAATAGACCTCGTTACCTTTCTTTAACAATCTATTTGCCTATAGCATGGTCAGAAATTTCTGGGTATGTCGTTGACCTTTGAACACTACTTTTTTTCCATCTTTCAGTCTTATCTTCACTCTCTTTCGCTCATAATCTATTTGTGCTTCATTACTGGATAACCAATCCATTCCTAAGATTGTATCAAATTCTCCTAACACAAATGGGATTAAGTCAACCTCGAAGACTTTCCCTTCTAATTTCAACTTGCATTTAGGGTGTACTTGATTTACAGGAATTATTTCTTTGTTTACTATCTCCACTTGTAGTACCTCACGTAAGGGTATAGCGTTAAGTTTTAACTTTTTAGCAAAATCTTGAGATCTAAATGACTTGGTCGCTCCAAATCAAATAGGACATTTGCATGTTCGGAATTTAACAAAAGGGTACCTGATATCATGTCAGTGTTTCGGACAGCGTCCTGAGGTCATGTTGAAGGTCCTAGCAGCCGGGGGCCGGTTGGATGCAGTTGTGCTCATCTCTGAGGCTGGGGGCTTCAATGTCGGGCAATCCTTCTTCATGTGCCCTACCTTCCTACATTGAAAATACATCACATTGGTTTGGTTGCAGTTGTTGGCAAGGTGTCCGGGTTGGTCGCACCTGTAGCATTTCAGAGGGGCTTTCGCCTAGCTGCACACTCCAAGGTGTCTTCTTCTACATGTTTGACACTCCGGTATTGGGGCACGGGGTTAGCTATAAAATGTTGCCCTAGATTGTCCGCCACCCTGGCCAACACTCTCACTAGGGATCTTTCTAAATCTGGGGCCTCTCGCAGGTTGGGACACCACTCCCCTAACGAACCTGCTTGGAATGCTCCTATTCCCGGTTCCTCCTCCGCCTTGGCTTCCTATCTTCCTCTTCCTATTTTCCTTTTCCTTCAAACTTTGCTCACTGCCAGCTTCAACAATTGAGGCTTTCTGCACTAAGGTGGCGTAATCTGTCAGCTCTAGTACTGCCACTCAGTTCTGGATCCACTGTTTCAGACCAAGCTGAAACCTTTGCGCTTTCTTCTCTTCGGTATTCACAAACTCAGGCACAAATCGTGTCAAATCAGTAAACTTGGCCTCATACTCTTCCACAGTCATCTTATCTTGTTTCAACTCTAGAAACTTAATCTCCATTTGAGTTTCCATAAACCTAGGGAAATACTTGTCTAAGAACAATCGGGTAAATCTATCCCTCGGAATCACAACATTAGTCTCGAGGTTTTGTTTGGATTCCCACGAGTAGCTAGCTTCCCCTTTCAGCATCTAAGAAGCGAAAATGGTCTTGTGTCATTCTTCCATACCTAATATTTTGAAGGACTTTTCTATTTCCTTGAGCCAGGCCCGTGCCTCAACGGGTTCGGCAGATCCTAAAAACTCTGGGGGTTTGAGGGATTTGAATGCCCTGAAGGCAGTGGCCGCAGTCTGTTGGGCAATATGCGGATGTGGTGGAATGTGATGTTGGTTCAGATTTGCCCTTAAAAGTTCCATAAACTCATTCATGGAGTTCCCTCCCTGATGGGTATCCTCAGCCTCTTCTTCTACATACTCTTCCTCATCACACTCATTATAGTCTAGGTCCTCTTCACTTTCCTCATTCACTATGTGGTCAGGTCCATTCCGTTGTTGGTTAACAGATTCTGCGGGCTATTCCCTGGTTCCTCTTCTACGGGGTGGCATCGTTTTGATAATGAAAATATGTCAATATTATTGCAAAAATTTTACATTTGGATTAATTTATTCATAGGTAAACATGTCATTTATTATCTAGCATGTTTTTAACAAACACAATAATATGGAAATCAATTTCTTAATAACTGCTAGATATATACCATAGGGTCTCCCAATTATATCTTGGGGACAAAACAACTATCTGAGTTCATACATGGCCTGATTATAATACATCACCACTTCTCCTGAATACTGAAATGCAAATACATATACCGGGTACCCTGAAGAGCTAGGAATGCTATCTACTACTAGATATCCTAACAAAATTTGCGACAAGTCACTAACCCTTTACAAGGTCCATAAATAGCCACTCGTCTCTCAGTCACTGTCGCTGCACGTGAGGTCTCGCACCCTCCTCATCGCTCCCGCCAACATCAGCTCTGCGTCAACTACCGGGATGTATCCCCCCATCACCGTCATCCTCATCTGAACCCGGGTACGGAGCTCGATCCCATCGATCTCCCTGAGGGCTATGGCCGGGAAAGCAGCTCTGAATTCACCTGGATATCCTAGCCTGATGGCCCTCTCAGCTGTCAGCGCATGTCATAGCTCTACAATACAGGCAGATGCCGCGGTGAGCTCAGTGTTAAGCTGCGCCACTATCCAGTCCTGCACAGCTACATGTATGGTCGCTGGGGTGGTAGAGCTGAGTCTGGGTTGCTAGAGGATATGTCATGAGCCTCGTAGGTCTGTGCATCCATCCCATCATCCTTGTCCTCATCAGTATAGGGCAAAGGGCTCTGCATCCCTGGGTGAGGTGTAGGAGAGCGAACAGTCGGGAGAGGGTACATCTCTATATCCCTCTAGTCTATACCATCTCCTTGGGGCATCTCAACGTCATCAGCTATGGGGACAGGAAGGTCAGTCGGGAACAGTCGGGAATGTCTACATATTTTATATCCTATCGTTTCCAAGATTTGATAACCTAAGGCTCTAATACCATTTATGTGCCGCCCCAAAATCCGGGGTCAAGGATCTAGGAGGCCACGCCATCTTGAATACTATATAACACTTATTTCGTATAACAATATATAAATACTCACACTTTTACAACCCCACACTTATCACACACACACTTATAGGTTATTGTCTTGGAAACGAACCATTCATTACTAGAGTAAATCAATCCACAAAGTGATAATTATTACAACCCAAAAGTAATTAAGTCTCACCAGGGAAATAACCTTTAAGTAAGGTTAGTCCGTCGGCCAAATATTCGTTTCTTATTCATTATCTTACGTAAGTCATACTTGTAAATAAGCCGAACTAAAAATAACTGAAAACCAATCCATCTTATTCAGTCTACCTGTGGTACAACACCAAACATCCTACGGAACAGCTGGCCATTTCCTACCCGTTTTCAGGCTATGAGTTTCATGATAGGCATCTTGATTCACTGTTGTGTTGTGTCAATTTAACAAAACAAGTGTGAGCTATAATGCCCAGCATAATAATGTACAGTATGAAATGACTGTATGATAAACTCAAGTATAATGCTATATACGATAAATGCATTATTAAAAATAGATTTCATTGGTGTTTCACACCTTCTTTTGAAAACAATTCTTTAGTGGATTTATTATCCTGTGAATACCTTAATGGTAAACCCAGCACCTAGGCTTGGGTTACGGTATTGCATCAAAATTCCAATTAGAAGAATTTAGGACATTCACTGGAGCCCCCGAGATACGATGATCAGTCGTATAACGGTAACAGTAACCTTTTCAATATATAGAAGGGACGACTTCCTAACATCATGGTTGTCACCCAACCCGCATTCGGGCTTTATATACTTCCCCATTCCACCGGGTATATTTTGCATACTTTGTATGTCCTTCAGTACACATGGTACCTTCTCATACGGAAAATAAATATGGTAGTCTCCCTAGTCCATGAAGAACTGGATCTCTACCCCTCCTTGTCCTTTTAAGAATCCTGTCATATACTTGGAATCATCGAACTATATCGAAGTTCTCCAAGCGTTTTGCTTGTTGATAGGCACAACTTTACCTCATATATATATATGTACTTTCGAAAGTTTTTGGAGGAAGTACTAAGGATGTGAGTTGACCGTTGTCAACAGATAAGTAAATAAGGGGAGTTTCTTTTGAAACTATATTCTAAATATTTTAAAATAAGTCGAGATAATATTCTCCGACGATCTGAAATTATTGGAATGATTTTACAAAAATTAGAAAGTAGTTTAAATCAGGTCTTATAATTTTTAAATCATAATAAATCATTTAATAAATAATTATTAATTAAATATTAATCGTTAAATAATTATACTTTAAAAGAATATTTGAAATAATATTCCTCAACTAATTTATGTTTAAGTAATTTAAAGTAATCTTGAATAATAAATCGGGTTTGAAATAAATAATCATTCAAGAATACTTCTCTTATAATAAATGAATAGTTAAATAATATTCATTATTCGAACAATAAAATATAGTTGAGAGAATACGATCTTTGGAAATTGTTTTAATAAAAGTTCGAGGTTTTTAATATTTCGTAAGTGGACGTGGAGTCCCTTGGTACACAACTACTACGTACTTTAATCATCCTAAAATATCACCGGAATGATTCCCAGGTTTTTATTTTAAAATCCCGACCGACTCTCGATCTTATAATTATATGTCACGCTCGTGGAGGCATTAAACATTTTACGACATATACGTATCGTACAGCATCGCTACATTATGCGAAAACTTAATTACTTAGTATCATGGCAAGCATGGCATTTATGAAAGTGATAATAAAACAATCATTTCACAACACAATAGTATATAGAGTTGATTTCTTAAAATTTCCTGGATATCTCGAGGTGAAGGATGCTCTAGGGTCCGCTCGAAAATCTATAACCATAAACACAAACCGTTTCGTTAGGTCCCGTTCTAATTCACGGTGACTCGTACTCATATGCTACTTACTATTCATTTTCTCACTTATTTTATCCTATTATTCCTTTAATTACTTATTCATGTCACGGTCGCTTCATTTTCGAAGTACCTTATGTTCGTTTACATATTCATCGTCAGTTCCGCTTATGAGTTCTAACGGCTTTCTAATCGCGCGGTCTTGGCTCCGATATTTTTATAAAATTGAAAAATAATTATTTTTACTTGAAATTTTTATAGAAGTTAAATAACTCTATTTAATACTCTCTGTAAAAATTTCATGATTTATGAACATTTTTAAGTCGATCATTTTTATTTCCAAAGTTTGTAATTCGTAGCAGTTTTTGTCGCGTAAATCACTTTTAGTAAAACGGCCATTACTTTTGATCCGTAAATTGGAATCAAGAGATTCAAGTGCCTAAACGATCCTTATAACATTTTCTATCATAATCAAGTGTTATTTTTCAAGAAACTACAGTTTATATCGTCGAGATTTTCTACAGAAACTTAATGTTATGTTTTGTTCGTTTTAGCGAGATTATGATTACGATCCGAGTTTCGTTTACGCCTTAAATCTCTATACTACCACCAACAATCATCACATAATTACCACCACATTAAATCCTCTCAAGAACATCATGTTCTTGAGGTAACAATTATCAACCTTAAATCTACTTAACTAAACATCAAGATTACAATAAATCATTCACCAAAACTATGTATACAACTAAGTTCTAAAAGAGTCTTGAACTTAATACCTTAAATAAAGATGGATCAAAGATTTATACCTTTATTGAAAGCTTGAGATTTGTTATTTATGATGGTGAAGTCTTGGGAGTGCTTGGTAGAGTTTTTGGAACCTAAATCAACCATTAAAATCAAGAAACCAAAGAAAAGTTATTATTTATACTATTCACTATCATCTTTCTTGAATTTATTTCACCCATCAAATCTTGATAAAATGAGTTTAAAAATTTATCTTACCTTATTTTAGGATGTATGAAGCTTTGGAATTAATGAGGGATATTTTTCATGACTAGAAGAGAGATTTTGAAATTGATTTCTTCCCCTTTTTGCTTGGTGCCGAATGGAAGAAGGCAAGGTAGAGAGAGAGAGAGAGAGATTTTGAGTGCTTCTTGCTTGCTTCTTGAATAAGACTTGTGTTTTATTTGTATATTCTCTAGTATATGTCCTAGAACTAGAGTTATGTTGGCATATCTTTGAACAAATCTTGCTAGCTTTCCTAGGTTACAAGCTAAACTACTTGGTTTAGGCTTTAGCTTACTATTCCTAGCTTTAGGTGATCATTCCTATAGAGATTAGCTTACTATTCCTAGCTTTAGGTGATCATTCCTATAGAGATTAGCTTACTATTTGATAAAGTAACCATGGTTAATTTTCTACCATGGTTTATTTAGCGTGATACGTTTATTTATTCGTTTACGCATTTGTTCGGTCGCTTAATCATTTTCGTAATAGTTTCTCGTAAACGGTTCACGGCGTAAATCCTTTCATATTTATTCTTTATATTTTGAAGTATCGTTCTTGGATATAAATCCGTAGGGTTTTAAATTCGTAATTATGTTGTGATTCCCGTAATCCTCGATGATTCGTAAATACGTTCATTTTTCAAAGTTCATTTTCTTCGACAACTAATAGCGTTTACATACACTCATTTGGTACGTATATTCATGTTATCAACTTCGAAACTCAATTTCTCATGCACAACATAGTGTGGGATAAAAAGTTTTCCCTGTCTATCAGGGTTACTATTCATTAAGCGTTTTTACAAAGTCTCAAAAATTCGAGTTACTACACAATATAAACTGCAAACTTGAATTATCATACAACTTACTTAGGGCTGTCAATTTGACTTAGTCTTGTATAGTGTAGGCAGGTCTTGTACAACAATCCCCCTCAATTTATGAGAAGATTGCTTATCACAAATTCATGCATGTTAACAAGAGTAACCCCAAGTTACAATGATCAATTTAAATTTTACATACAAATTGACAGAAACATAGTATTTAACATTGAGTGGTTATGAAGTTTTAACAAGGCATTCATTACATAAAAATCCTCATAGCCTGATTCCTTTCTAATGAGATCCTTAAGAGTCACTAATACTTCTATTTCTTCTAAAATTTCAGTTCCTCTTAGAGATTCCACAAGCTTTAGCCACTCATCTAATAATTAACCATTTAAGTAAACTATGACGGCCTCAACCTCGGGGTCAGGAGTTGACGTCACGAACAACAACAACCATAATTCATATTACAACCAAAACCATTATTATTACAATATCACGACCCCCTTACCAAGATCTTTTCTAGGTTTAAGTATGACTTAGGCTACAACTATTACAAAACCAGACTTATTTAACAAATCTAACACACTAACCTATTACAGCAACTCAACAAACCACATTTGGTCTGACACGACTACCTCAGAGGAGCCTGGTACGGAAGAATCTGGAACTCTGCCCTGACTATGATGGATGAGTCTCCTAGGAATCTACAATATATATATATACAAGACATTCCTGCAAGGGTGAGCAATCAATTGCTCAGCAGTACCACTATATGAATAACAAGTAAAACAATTTATGATAAAACAGTTATAGGAACAGAATTCATAACTAATTACAAAAAAAAAAAAGTAAACCTGTATAAACCAGATATCAACAACTAGCATGCTCTTTAAAATAGTAACATCAGTCATGTGCTGTGTGTAAATACCAGAGTTCAATTTTAGCATGCTATTTTCATTTCCAAAACCACTGTTCCATTACTGGAACTATAAAACCATCTCTTATGTTACGGGAATCGCAAAACCAAATTAGATATATATTGGACATGTGAAGACAGCTAATCAGGATATCAACACTAGACGTCTCTATCTGCCATCCCATAAACCTGTTCCGGAACTCAGAGACTAGCCAGGTCTCTGACCTGCTGGACTAATTGGTTTAGTACTGCGCGCAACTGAGTTAGCCGCTTACGCAACCACAATAGGACACTCTGGTCTTTCTAATATCTGATCATTTTTATCCAGTTTTCAAATCATTTGTACCTATCTCAGTTTAGAACAATTCATTTAACAGCACACATAAATTTAGTTCATAAAATCATTTTCATTGGGAGATAGGTATCTTTTCGAAGTTACTTTTGCCCAAAACAATTTTAAACAAATAATTAGAACTAAAGGGGATACGTAACTTAAAACATTTTTGTTCCTGTTCGAAAATAAAATAACAATTTATTCATATAAGTTGAACCATAAAAGAATGGTCAGGGGTACTTGCCTTGCAGAGCTTTACAACTATTATTGATTGATCTTAGACCAACTTGGACGCTCGGCTTTATCGCTTAACTATTAGACTATCCTGGATCCGTCTTCAATACTCAAGTCCTTCGATGGAAACCCTGTTGAGCTTGTCGACTGACCACTAGGCTATCTTCAATCCGATGTCACTTCTCGGGTCCTCCGACTAGAACTTACAGAGTCGAAATAACCTATGTTAGACGACCAGCTATATTTGACATATCCTCTCTATCAATTCTACCCGAACGATATCATAACCCGACTTGTGATTATGTGTATTATTATAATATACGTAACAGCTAAAGTCCAAATATTTGAAATTCAGTTCAAGGTTTATTTTTGGAAGGTACGTATGATCGTCATTTCGGAAAAATAGGGTCATTGACAAATTCGCAAAATATTTCATCGAAGTACGAAAGTAGTTTTCGAAATATATATAATATTTTATAATTATAAGTATTTGACTAGCATTCCCGATAATTACAGGATACAGTCTCGTATTTCCGTAAGTAACTTCTCGAAAATCGGGAAGTGTTTCCTCAGTTTATCAGATTACCAGTCGATATCATATTGACGCAACCAAACCACAATTCACAATTTCAATACAAACAATTATGTCCTGAAAAATGACTATACAATTTTACACACCAAAACTCGAGTAAAACTTACGAACTAAATTTCCTAAAAAAATCAATCTTTTATTAGAAATAATAAGCAAAATATTATTTAAAATTTTGTACGACTCAGTCGAACATCATTGTCCGCCGCCGACTCATCGGAATTCATTATCGGCGGTGGCAGTTTCACGGTGGTGCCGCAGTTCAGGGTTTCAAACCGTAAACCACCGATAATTACAATTACAGGATCGTAATTGATTACCAAATATCACCCCATCAGTAAATAATCAAAACCAAAAAAAAATTCATGGTTCAATCTAAACCCGAGATGGGCTTGAAAATGAACACAGTAACCACGCACAACATATACACAAACGCATACCCAATCACGCCACAGCTACACCTTGCCGGAAAAGTATACCGGCGGTGAGGGAAGTGAAGCAACACCGGCAGAACCCGTTACCAGAACAAAGCACAACATGTGGGGGCGGGGAATTCACAAGGGAAGGGAAATATGGGAGCAGGGGTAGAGGGGGAGAGAGAGAGAGAGATGAGAGATAGATAGAGATTCAGGCGAGAGATAAGAAACAGGGGTTGCGTGTGTATTTTATTTTTTATTCATTTTATTTCCTTTCCCTTCTTGCTCTGATACATAGCACATCCTTATTCCAATCTGAGAAACAGACACGTATCAATTGGATTAATACGAACATCCCAGTGGTCCGGTTTTATCCCGTACTTTGCGACTTAACGAATAACTCGTGGTTGAAAATAACCTAAAAAATTACCAAAATAGTTTTAAAATTCTTGGAAAAATATAAAAACTAATAAAATAAAATTTTGCATACTTTTTAAACCATTTATGAAACGCAACTCATACCCGCATTTAACGATTAAACGAACCAACGTGCGGGTGAATTTGATCCTAAAAATCACAAAATAATTTTACAATTCTTGAAATATTCCCAACTTAAGAAAATATAAGTTTCATGATTTTTGAAATGTTCTGGAATTTAATACCTAATTTACTCATAAATACAATCAGAAAATCATTTAGGGATAAATAATCGATGAAATATTTATTTCTAAATTTTATAAATTCTGTAAAATAATTATTAAAATTATAAAACCATAAAAATAATTTAAAGGCCATCCACATATTTATGAAGATAAATTTTCACTAAAAACACTTTTAAAAAAATAAAAAATAAAACAACACAGCTCAATAATTAATTAAACAAATGATCCCCGTACACTAATAATCACACATAAATAATAATAAGACAACACAGAGCTGACAAAACCAATACACATATTTTATTTATTTATTTAATAATTACACTTAAATAATACAGAAATACGAGTTGTTATATCCTTCCCCCTTTAAAAAGATTATGTCCTCAGAATCTAAACTAATTAAACAAGTGAGGATATTTGTCAAGCACATATGACTCTAACCCCCAAGTAGACTCTTCTACTCGAGGATTCTCCAAAGTACCTTAACTATAGGAATAAACTTATTCCTAAGGACTCGCTCTTTATGGTCTAGGATCTGGATTGGTTGTTCGACGTGGGACAAATCTGGCTGAAACTCGATTGGCTCATACTCAATGACTTGGCTCGAATCAGGGATATACCGCTTCAGCATTGATACGTGGAACACGTTATGGATATGCTGCAGTTGTGGCAGCAGCGCTAACTCAAAGGCAACTTTACCTACTTTCTCAATACCTCAAACGGTCTCATATACCAAGGACTCAGTTTGATTTTTTGTCAAAAGCTAACCAATCCTTCCCAAGGTGACACTTTTGTAACACCAATGATCCTATTTCTGTACCCATATCCTTTCGATGCAAGTCCGCGTTCTTTCTCTGTCTATAGTGAGCTGCTCCTAATCTTTTCCGAATCAACACCACTGTATCTTTGGTTTGCTGCATTAATTCGGAACTTAACGCTTCTTTTCTCCCACTTCATTCCAATAAAGTGGGGATCTACACTTACGTCCATAAAAGGCTTCATAGGGTGGCATACCTATACTATCATGATAACTATTATTATAGGAAAACTCAATCAATGGCAAATGATCAACCCAGTTTTCTTTAAAATCTAAAGCACATACTCTCAACATATCTTCTTTCGTCTGAATCGTTCTTTCACTTTACTCATCTGTCTGGGATGATGGACAGTAAACATCTTCAACTTTGTGCCCAAACATTCCTGGAATCTCGTTCAAAACCTTAAATTAAATCTTGGATCTCAATGAGACATAATTGAAACAGGGATTCCATGTTTGGTCACAATTTCATCCAAATACATCTTAACTATCTTATCCAAAGAATACATTTCGTTGATCGGGAGGAAATGTGCAGATTTAGTCAACCTATCAATAATTACCCAAATAGCCTGATGATTCGATTTGGTCCTTGGTAATCCTACTACAAAACCCATTGCAATTTCTTCCCATTTCTACTGTGGAATCTCTAAGGGTTGTAACAATCCACTTAGTCTTTGATGTTTCACTTTTACCGTTTAGAAGGTGTGACATTTACTCACCCAATCGGCTATTTCCTTTTTCATTCCCGGTCACCAAAAGTTCTGCTTCAAATCCTGGTACATCTTAGTGCTTCCTTGAAGTTATGGGCTTCTCGCAAATTTTCATTTTTCAGCTCAGTCATATTGGGAGTCCATATTCTAGAACATACCTTTGATATCCCTTGGAGTAAAAAAAATTCTCCAGTCAAACTGTCCAATCCTTGATTCATGACCTCTTCTTGGCACTTCTTGATTCCTTCCATCAATTCTTCCTGAAAAGTGATCTTATACAATTGCTCCCTATTACCTTCTGGCACTCGAACTTCAATTTCTAACTTCTCCAAATCCCTTGCTAATTCTTCAGCGATCTTAGTTACATTAAATCTTTCTTTTCTGCTCAAGGCGTCTGCCACTATATTGACTTTTCATGGGTGATATTTAATAGAACCATCATAGCCCTTAATCAATTCTAACCAGAATCCATACTTTGAAAACTTAGAATACAGTTTATGCTTTCCCAATCTTCGTAAGGAAATCTCCAGGTATTCGGCCTGGTCTTCCTTAGTCCTTGAATGGATGACGATGTTATCAATAAATACAATTACAACTTATCTAAGTACTCCTTATACACTCTGTTTATTAAGCCTATAAGGCGACTAGTGTATTTTTTAATCTAATGACATCACTAGAAACTCATAATGTCCGTATCTGGTTCTGAATACAGTCTTTAGTATGTCTCCAGGCTTAATCTTCAACTGATGATAGCCCAATCTTAAGTCAATCTTCGAGAAGCAATACGCTCCCTTAAGCTGGTCAAATAAATCACCAATCCAAGGTAGATGATACTTAATCTTGATGGTCAACTCATTTAAATCCTAATATCGATACATAATCTCATACTCCCATCCTTCTCCTTACAACAACACTGGTGCATCCCACGAGGATACATCTGGTCTGATCACCCCCCATACCCATTAATTTCCTGTAGTTGTCTAACTAATTCTTTCATTCCCACTAGGCCATACATTATGGACCCTTTGACACAGGTTCGGCTCCGGGTACTATACCGATAAGAAATTCTATCTTATGATCTGGGGTAATCTTGGTAATTCATCTGGAAAGACTTTCGGGGATTCATTTACTACCCAAATTTCTTCTAGCTTAGGTGATTCCTTCTTAATATCCACTACATGTGGTAGATATGCCTTACATTCTTGTCTTAATAATTCCTTTATTCGCATGATTGAAAGACCTTCTTATCTTGCTTCTGCTCTTGAAATCTCACCTTAATATTGGCTTCCACAAATATTTCAATTTGCTCCTCCTGGAAATCAATCTTTGCCTTATGACAGGATAACCAATCTATTCCTAAGATTATATTAATTTCTCCTAACTCAAAAGGTATTAGGTCGGTTGTAAAAGAATGTCCTATGATCTCCATAGGGCATCTAGGACAGAACTGATTTACTAGCACTTGATATTGATTAGCCACTTCTATAATTAAGGATTCATTTAAATATTCTAACATCAATTTCATTCTACCCTTATATAAATAACTTAGACACTCCAGAGTCAATCAATACTTTACCAGATATAAAATTAAGGAAGAGTGTACCTACGACCACATCATAATCCTGAGCAGTTGATCTTTTAGTCATCTTGAAAGTCCTAGCCTTGGTGTATTGGATGTTGGGCCTGTTAATGTACTATCTCATATACTATCTTGAGAACCACTCCTACAGTTCTTGGAAAGATGTCTTATCTTGCCACAATTATAACAAGTAACTGCGGGTTTCTTTGAGTTGCACTCTAATGCGTAATGACCTTCTAACCATATCTGAAACATTGAACATTCCCTTTACATTGACCACTGTGACTCTTACCACAAACTTACAATCCACCATATGCTTGACTAACCTGGTTGAAGTGGAAGCATCTGAAGGGGCACTAGGCCTAGCCTGGGGAAAAATCTGTCTCCTGAGTCTTCTATTCCTATCCCTTCTAAACTTTTCTGAACTTCTGACTAGATACCTCTTGACCTTGTTTCTCTTTCACATCATCTATTTTCCTATTCTTATCTTCTTTTTCTTTGGCGGCTAACTTCTGATCACTCTCTATTACCATGGCTTCCTGAACTACCGAGGTGTAGGTCTTCAGTTGTAAAATTACAACTCCACTCCGAATCTCTGGTTTCAATCCCTGTTGAAACCTCTTTGCTTTCTGAGTTTCATAGTTTACATAGTCTCGCGCAAATCTAGCTAACTTTGTAAACTTAGCCTCATATTCTGCTACACTTCTTCCAACTTGCTTCAATTCTAAGAACTCAATCTCTCTTTAACTTTGCAAGCAGTCGGGGAATTATTTTTCCAAAAAACAATTCAGTAACCTAGTCCATGGAACAAGACATTCTCCTTCTAATGCCCTGATTGACTCCCACCAGTACTTTGCTTCATTTTTCAAGAAATAGTTTTCATAAACAATCTTAAAATTTATCGCTTACTTGGATAAGGTTGAAAACTTTCTCCAATTCTGTTAACCATGCTCCAGTAGCTAATGGATCAGGTTCCTCATTAAAACAGCAACTGATTAACTTCCCAGCACTACTCAAATACAACAGCCATACTAATCCAATATACAACAAAACTTGGCTGACTATATCAGCCACAAACTACATAGAGAAAACTGGTAAAACCAAGTCAAACTTAAGGAACTTTGAGCTCTACTGGCACATTGGTCCGAGCTTCAACCAATCATTCCTCTAAAAGCGGTTTCCTATCACTTGCGAGTGACTTGCTAACCACTGAAATCACTTTTCTACGGCTACAACATTCTCCAATAGATCCTGAATCCTCTCTGCTACCACTATTCTGAAATGGCAACCTGATATAGAACTTTTATTCCCCCCTGACAATCAACTTTTGTTTACTTTCAATAACTAGGGCCGTCTAACTATAGAGTTTACTGGTGAATTCATTGCCATGGAATATCTAATGGAATTTTGAAATCAAGGTATCAATTATAAAGGGAGGAAAAGTGAAGAAGATGTAGATATGACTGAGAACAACCATACAAGTATATAAGATGGCTAGTCTTAGTACCGCATAGTTTACAACATATAATTCGGTGACATCCCACCAGATCCTTTGTCACATAGACAAATAGTCAAATCATATGCATTTTCTACCCTAATCAATCAGTAGAATTGTTGAGGTAAGAAACATTGTTTAAATAGCACATTTATAGGTAGGGAAGAGAATCTAAGTCATGATGAAATCAACACAACCTTGGGTTTGCTTACCTCGAGTTCTGACATTCTTATGGAAAACAAGCAACTTATCAGATGGTAAGCAATTACTCTGGGAACAAAATGTGTCTCCAAAAATGCGAGTAAAAAGTTCAAGATATAAACAACAATACTGATCCACATACACTACGAGACTTAGCTGTCATAGCAGCCACCGACTACTATCATACTATCTGAACTCACCAAGATCGCACACTCGGTCCAGTAACATCACTTGATATAAAAGATGCAATATTTAGGAATAACATTGGTGTCTCTTCAGCTGACACATTAAGGGTCCGCTCAGAAGCTGAACTTTCCCGATCAGACTTGATTTCTCGAGAGGGAAACTAGAAATCTCTATCAAACATTGCCAATAATACATATATACGATGGAGACATACTAAAAGTTAGGGCAGTTCTAGTCAATCCTCAATAGACGTCAGGGTTACTCCTTCGAAACCCTCGACTGAATTCTTAGACTCGCTCATCTATTTGAGTTGTTGTCTCATGCCTTTATATAAACTTTTCTACACTCTTTTGACCCTACTCCTAACCTAAATTACGGACTCAAACCTGTAGCTCTGATACCAAATGTGACAGCTTCAACCCCGAGGTAAGGAGTTGACGTCACGAACAGCAACAACCATAATTTATATTACAACCAAAACCATTATTATTACAATATCACGACCCCCTTACCAAGATCTTTTCCAGATTTAAGTATGACTTAGGCTACAAATATTACAAAACCAAACTTATTTAACAAATCTAACACACTAACCTATTACAGCAACTCAACATACCACATTTGGTCTGACACGACTACCTCAGAGGAGCCTGGTACGGAAGAATCTGGAACTCTGCCCTGACTACGACGGAAGAGTCTCCTAGGCATCTGCAATATATATATACAAGACATTCTGCAAGGGTTGGCAATCAATTGCTCAGCAGTACCACTATATGAATAACAAGTAAAATAATTTATGATAAAACAGTTATAGGAATAGAATTCATAACTGGTTATAAAAATAAGTGAACCTGTATAAATTGGATATCAACAGCTAGCATGCTCTATAAAACAGTAACATTGGTTATGTGCTGTGTGTAAATACCAGAGTCCAATTTTAGCATGCTATTTTTATTTCCAAAAATACTGTTCCGTTAATGGAACTATAAAACCATTTGTTATGTTACGGGAATCGTAAAACCAAATCAAATACATATTGGACATGTGAAGATAGATGATCAGGCTATCAACACCAGACGGCTCCATCTGCCATCCCATAAACCTGTTCCGGAACTCAGAGACTAGCTAGGTCTCTGACCTGCTAGACTAATCGGTTTAGCAGTGCGCGCAATGGAGTTAGCCGCTTACGCAACCACAATAGGCCACTCTGGCCTCTATATATCAAATATCTGATCATTTTTATCCATTTTTCAAATCACTTGTACCTATCTCAGTTTAGAACAATTCATTTAACAACACACATAAATTTAGTTCACAAAATCATTTTCATTCGGAGATAGGTACCTTTTCAAAGTTACTTTTCCCCAAAATAATTTTAAACAAATAATTAGAACTATAGGGGATACGTAACTTAAAACATTTTTGATCTTGTTCGAAAATAAAATAACAATTTATTCATATACGCTGAACCATAAAAAAATGGTCAGGGGTACTTGCCTTGCAGAGCTTTACAACTATTATTGATTGAACTTGGACCGACTTGGACTCTCGGCTTTATCGCTTAACTATTAGACTATCCTGGATCCGTCTTCAATACTCCGATCCTTCGATGGAAACCCTGTTGAGCTTGTCGACTGACCACTAGGCTATTTTCAGTCCAATGTCACTTCTCGGGTCCTCCGACTAGAACTTACAGAGTCGAAATAACCTATGTTAGACGACTAGCTATGCTTGACATATCCTCTCTATCAATTCTACCTGAATGATATCCTAACCTGACTCGTGATTATATGCATTATTATAATACGCGTAACAGCTAGGGTCCAAATATTTGAAATTCAGTTCAGGGTTTATTTTTGGAAGGTACGTATGACCGTCATTTCGGAAAAATAGGGTCATTGACTAATTTGCAAAATATTTCATCGAAGTACGAAAGTAGTTTTCGGAATATATTTAAAATTTTATAATTATATGTATTTGACTGGCATTCCCGATAATTATAGGATACGCTCTCGTATTTCTGTAAGTAACTTCTCGAAAATCGGGAAGTGTTTCTCTGTTTATCAGATTACCAGTTGATATCATATAGACGCAACCAAACCATAATTTGCAATTTCAATCCAAACAATTATGTCCTGAAAAATGACTATAGAATTTTACACACCAAAACTCGAGTAAAACTTACGAACTAAGTTTTCTAAAAAAATCAATCTTTTTTCCAGGAATTATTAGCAAAATAGTATTTAAAATTTTTTAGGACTCAGTCGAACATCATTGTCCACCGCCGACTCATCGGAATTCATTATCGGCGGCGACAGTTTCATTGTGGTGCCCCAGTTCGGGGTTTCCAACCGTAAACCACCGATAATTGTAATTACATGATCGTAATTGATTACCAAATATCACCCCATCAGTAAATAATCAAAACCAAACAAAATTCATGGTTTAGGATAAACCCGAGATGGGTTTGAAAATGAACACAGCAACCACGCACAATATATACACAAACGCATACCCCATCACTCCACAGCTACCCCTCGCCGGAAAAGTATACCGGCGGCGAGGGAAGTGAAGCAACACCGGAGGAAATAGTTACCAGAACAGAGCACAACACGCGAGGGAGGGGAATTCACAAGGGAAGGGAACCAGGGGAGAGAGGGGGTAGAGGGAGAGAGAGGGGGAGAGATAGAGAGAGAGAGAGATGAGAGATAGAGAGAGATTCAGGCGAGATATGAGAAACAGGGGCTGCGTGTGTGTTTTATTTTTTTATTCATTTTATTTCCTTTCCCTTCTTGCTCTGACACGTAGCACATCCTTTCTGAGAAACAGACACGTATCAGTTGGATTAATATGAACATCCCTGTAGCCTGGTTTTATCCCGTACTTTGCGACATAACGAACAACTTGTGGTTGAAAATTAACACGAAAAATTACCAAAATAGTTTTAAAATTCTTTGAAAAATAAAAAAACTAATAAAATAAATTTTTTATAATTTTTAAACCATTTTTGAAATGTAACTCAAACCCGCATTTAACGATTAAACGAACCAATGCGCGGGTGAATTTGATCATAAAAATTCCCAAATAATTTTAAAATTCTCAAAATATTCCCAACTTGAGAAAATATAAGTTTCATAATTTTTGAAATGTTTTGGAATTTAATATTGAATTTACTCATAAATACGATCTGAAAATCATTCAGGGATAAATAATCGATGAAATATTGTTTTCTAAATTTTATAAATTCCCTAAAATAATTATTGAAATTATAAAACCATAAAAATAATTTTAGAGGCCATCAACATATTTATGAAGATAAATTTTCACTAAAAACACTTTTAAAAGAATAGAAAAGAAAACAACATGGCTCAATAATTAATTATACAAACGATCCTCGTGCACCAATAATCACACATAAATAATAATAAGATAACACACAGCTGACAGAACTGATACACATATTTTATTTATTTACTTATTTAATAATTACACTTAAATAATACAGAAATATGAGTCGTTATATAACCATCTCTAAATTTGGAGAATCTGCCAACCTTTATGTTCAGAATTTGTCCATCTTTGGAAAGTCTGCTCATCCCTTTTGCTTTATGCTCATTTAATCTTTTCTCAATTCTTGCAAGTTCTTCTGCATACTTCCTATCTTTTTCTTCCTTTTCATCATTTGCCCTTGCAATTTTCTCATCCTTTTCTTTCACCCATACCCAATATACAGCTTTCCATAACCTTGTGATTGTATCCTTATCCTTCATCAAACTGACCACTCTTTTGAATTATGTGGTTGAAAGTGTGTCCATTAGGTTACTGCCAAGTAAAGTGAAAGAACCATCATCATAATAAATTCTGACTTCTGTATATGATATAACCCAGACTCTGACTATTTCTTCAGCTAGCTGTTGAAAATATCTTCATCTGTGAGGCGCCAATTTAGTAGAAGAAAGTCAGATTGATCATAGAAATTCCAGAGATATCTTTCAGTAACTTGTAGTTGCTTTGTTTTTCTCCCAATAGATTTAAAGTGAGTCTTGGTTGGTGGTTTATATGAATGTAGGGTTGTGATTTTCTTTAGGCTAGTTTGGCCAATAGTGATTGGGATTTTGAGAAGAGAGTTTATAGTTGGCTTATATAAGAATTTTGGCTTTGAGGTGAAGGATGGTTGAGTGTTTGAGCTAAAGGGTTTAGTGGGTTGAGCTTGGTTGATTTGGATTGGTAGGGATTGTTTTTGTGGTCCTGAACCATCTTCCTTCTTTTTCTTCCTTCTTTTTCTTCCTTCTTTCATCCCCTTTCTTCCTCTCATCTTCCTTCTTCTTTTCATCTCCTTTACTCTCATCCTTCTTCTTATCCTTACTGCCAGTTGCTCTTGAAGATTGATTTGGATTTAAGCCAGAAGGTTTTTGCTTATAATGCTTCTGCTCATCATCATCCTTGTCATCTTTTAAAATGAATTGTGTGGTTGGTAACAAGGTGTCAGCATTTACAAGATACCTTTCAAGGATTCTGATCATTTCTCCATCTTCAATTTTCTTGTTCTTTTTGTATTTCAAATCATATTAAAGTGTCATATTCAGCCTCATATTTCCTCTAACACAGTTCTTGGGAATATTAAAGATCTTGCATTTCTAGGTTTGAGAACAGATGTTGCTGAAGGGTTTTTAGCACATAAACGCAACGAAAACGTAAATTTAAATCTTAAAAAAAACTGAAACCCTCCGCAGGATCCATGCGAAAAATAATATTTAATTCGTAGTTCAGTATGTTTACCTTAAGAAGCTTTACGTTAATGGAAAGATGGAGGTCTTTAATAGCGATCCAAGAACGATGAACGAAAATCCCTAGCAGCTGCTCCTCAAGTGTGAAGCACTCCACCGGTATCCACCAAGTGTACAATGCGATGGAGGAGGAAGAGGTTGAGAGAATTAGTTGCCTCCCTCTTGTTCTACTTTAAAATTAGGGTTAATTATTTGGGTTTAGGCAAATATGGTTTATAATAGTATATTTATAGGCAAAATTTTCAGCTGAAAATTTTCCATAAAATATTATTATTATTAATCCTTTAATTGATTATTCTTATTAACCAATTAACTAATAATTAAAACACCTTTTAATCATTAATCCCTTTTCTAAACACTTTAGAAAAATAATTATCTCACTTGATTTAATTTTCAAAATTAAATTCTTAATTAATAATATTAAGAATTAATTAAATCTCATTTAATCAATTATTAAATCTGCTAATTAATTATTCATTTCACAAATAAATAATTACCAGCCATTATTAATTAATTCCTCCACCATTAAATCATTCTCTTTTATGGTGTGACCCTGTAGGTTCAATATTAAGCCGGTAGTAGAAATAAATAATAATAAAACTATTTTATCATTATTTATATAAATTATCTAATTCATTAAATATGATTAATTAATAAATTAATCATATTTATTCTACATCGTGAGGGATACTTCTCAGCATATCGCGACTATCCGGATAACACGAATTCACTGCTTAGAATACCAAGAACCTATTCAGTGAGTAGTTACCGTACAATCAATTCCTTCTACCCTGCAATATCACAATTAAATACAAGGCATGGAACTTGTGTCAAGCCTATCTTATTTAATCATTTGCTTTCCCATTCACTATGCTTAGTTCTATTTAATGTAAATTAGAAACTCCTTTCTAATTTCATTCACTCTGGCCAGAGATTCCTGAACTAGCATAAGTGGATCAGCATTGAACATTCTCTTCCTTCACTGAAAGGGGTAGATCCTTTATTGATCATATACTATCTTCGTGTACAAATTCCTATACCCAGTAGAGCCCTTATAATTGTCCTTGGAGACTAAGAACTAAACCAAAGCATAGTTCAGTGTACACAAGATGACTATGATGACCTCAAGTCTAAGGATACTTGTACAACTATCACTATGTGAACAACTGCTGACACGTGAGTGAACTCCATCAGTTATTCAGCTGTGTGAGTCATGTTCAGTGAACTTATTCTATAATAAGCACCTACATACTAGCTATAGTGTCACCACACAAATGTCTATGAGAACATACATCCTTCATAATGAAGCAAGCATAGTATGTACCGATCTTTGCGGATTACTAATTACCAGTTAGTAATCCTACGACCAGGAAATATTTAAGTTTAGAGTTATCATCTTTTAGGTCTCATTATTATGATCTCATCATAATCCATAAAAATCTTTACTCTAAACTATGGTATATCTTATTTAAACAATTAAATAGATAAAGCCCGCAATAAAACCAAAACAAGTCTTTTATTAATATCAATAAAATCAAAACAGATT
This sequence comes from Apium graveolens, assembly GCF_009905375.1. Taxonomy (NCBI): domain Eukaryota; kingdom Viridiplantae; phylum Streptophyta; class Magnoliopsida; order Apiales; family Apiaceae; genus Apium; species Apium graveolens. Next base: position 191,915,426 of record NC_133649.1, on the reverse strand, counting down.
ACATAAATGTTATTCCTAAATTATCATACATGATTGGACTTAGGACACATCTCTTTCAATCTCCCACTTGTACTAAAGCCAATCACTCTGGTATCTAATACCCATCTTGTCTTTATGACGATCAAAGTGACTTTGAGAAAGTGGCTTTGTGAGTGGGTCTGCTATGTTGTTATGTGTGTCAACTCTCTTGACATCTCCTCTTTCAATACAATACAAGAAATGTTACCGCGCTCCCACTAACCTTTTTGTAGACACATGGTTCATCTATGTTTTTGATAAAACCAAACTCTTTGATTGTCTCATCAAAACGGATGTTCCATCTACGAGAAGCTTGCTTTAAACCATATATGGTTCGCAGCAGCTTACACACTAGGTATTCATTTCCCTCAGAAAGAAAACCTTCTGGTTGTGTCATATACACTTCCTCTTCAAGTTTCCCATTGAGGAAGGCCATTTTCACGTCCATTTGCCAGATCTCATAGTCGTAGTAAGCAGCAATCGCAAGCAAAATCCGAATTGATTTTAACAGGGCTACAGGCAAAAAAGTTTCATCAAAGTCAATCCCTTGCCTTTGTCTGAATCCTTTTGCCACGAGCCTGGCCTTATAGGTCTCCACCTGCCCATCTGTTCCAATCTTTCTTTTGTATACCCACTTGCACCCAATAGGCATAACACCTTCAGGCGCCTCAACCAGAGTCCATACTTGGTTGGTATACATAGATTCCATTTCGGATTTTATGGCACTATGTCATTTCTCTGAGTCAACACTACTCATAGCCTCATTATAGGTCACAGGGTCGTCATCATCAATGATTGACAACTCATTGTCATTCTCAATGACAAGGCCATAATACCTCTCAGGTTGGCGAGACACTCTCCCTGACCTACGAATGGGCTGTTCCACAGAAGGTTGTTCAGTCTGAACAGGTTTTTCCACTTGATCCGTAGTAGTTTGTGCTTCTTGAACTTCATCAAGTTCAATTTTGCTCCCACTGTTTCCTTCAAGGATAAACTGCTTTTCCAAGAAGGTAGCATGTCTGAAGATAAACACCCGATGATCGGTGTAAAAGTAATACCCTAAAGTCTCTTTAGGATATCCCATAAAATTACATTTTATAGATCGAGATTCCAGCTTATCTGGGTCAACTTTCTTGACATAAGCTGGACATCCCCAAATCTTAACGTGTTTAAGACTCGGTTTCCTTTCTTTCCATATCTCATATAGAGTTTGAGGAACAGATTTGGAAGGCACCTTATTCAGTAAATATGCTAAGGTTTCCAATGCATAACCCCACATGAATACTGGAAGATTCGCATAGCTCATCATGGATCGAACCATGTCTAACAAAGTTCGATTTTTCCTTTCAGATACCCCATTCAATTGTGGAGTATATGGAGGAGTCCACTGGGAGACTATACCATTTTCTTTGAGATAAGCTAGAAACTCTCCATTCAAGTATTCACCACCTCAATCTGATCGAAGAGTTATAATACTATGTTTGGTTTGTTTCTCCACTTCATACTTATATTCTTTGAACTTTTCAAAGGCTTCAGACTTGTGTTTCATCAAATACACATATTTGAATCTAGATCGATCATCTATGAAAGCAATGAAGTATGAAAATCCACCCATGGCTTGCATAGACATTGGTCCACATACATCTGTGTGTACCAATCCTAGCAAATCTGCAGCCCTCTCTCCATGTCCACTAAATGGAGATTTGGTCATTTTACCCAGTAGACAAGACTCACATGTAGGATATGATTCAAAATCAAAGGGGTCAAGTAACCCTTCCTTATGCAATGTTCGCAGTCTATTTTCACTAATATGACCAAGTCCGCAGTGCCACAAGAAAGTGAGATTTTCATCATCCCTTTTTCTTTTATTAGTATGTTCAATTTGTAGTAAATTATGATCTACGTCACATACATACAGACCATTGTTTAAAATACCACTTCCATAAAGAACGTTATCTCTAAGAATTGAACATTTATTATTCTGAATAACAAACAAAAATCCAGCCAAGTCTAACGTGGAATAGAAATAATATTCCATACAATCGAGGGAACAAAATAACAATTATTTAGAACAATAGTCTTGCTCGTAGGCATATGTAAATGAAATGATCCTACAGCTTCAGCAGCAACTCTTGCTCCATTTCCCATCCGTAGAATCACCTCTTCTTCTTCAAGAGTCCTACTTCTCCTTAGTCCCTGCAACAAATTGCAAATATGAGAACCACAGGCGGTATCTAATACCCAAGTAGAAATTTGACTTAGTGACATATTAACTTCGATCATGAACATACCTGAATCAGAAGCGGTAGTCTCACTACCCTTCTTCTTCTTCAATTCTGCAAGGTAAACCTTGCAGTTCCTCTTCCAGTGCCCCACCTTGTTACATTGAAAGCAAACAGCTTTGCTCTTGGGGTCTTTAGCTTTTGGTGGAACCGGCTTTTTCTCACCTACTTTCTTCTTCTTGGAAGGGTTCTTCTTCCTTTTCTTAGGATTGGAACCTTCACCAATTAGAAAAACAGAACTCTTCTTAGGGGGAAAATTCGATTCCGCAGTCTTCAACATGTTGTGGAGTTCAGGCAGGCTGACATCCAGCATATTCATGTGAAAGTTCACAACAAACTGCGAGAACAAACTCGGAAGTGATTGCAAGATCAAGTCTTGGCTCAGCTCCCCATCCATGGCAAAACCAAGTTGTCCAAGACGTTCAATCAAATTGATCATCTTAAGTACATGGTCATTCACGGATGATCCCTCAGACATCCTACAACTGAACAGTTCCTTCGATATCTCATATTGAGCTGTCCTCCCTGCCACATTATACAACTCTTGTAGATGCATAAGGATAGTGTGAGCATCCATATGCTCATGTTGCTTCTGTAGCTCAATGTTCATGGAAGCTAGCATGATACATTGAGCAACATTTGCATCATCTATCCACTTACGATACACAACATGTTCATCATTATGTGCATCGCTAGCAGGTTCAGTAGGCTTAGGTGAGTCAAGCACATATTCCAGCTTCTCAACCCTGAGAACAATTCTCAAGTTTCGAAGCCAGTCAGCAAAATTAAGACCAGTCAACTTGTGAGCATCTAGTATACTCCGGAGTGATAGTGCAGAAGACATAACAAATATAGTAAATCTGTAAATGATGAACACATAACAATACTTAGCAAATATTCAATTTTATTTCAAGACACTATATGAATCGGGTCTTTATTAATAAGTGGCTCCCACTAGTTTATCTAATTTATACAACCCCTAAGTGAAAATTAAGCATTCATAATGCTAGTGGAAATAGGGATCCTACATTCCATCACACATCCTCGGCTGTAGCACGAAACATCTTGTGATGTTCAATAGGCAGACAACTCTTGTCAATTACATCTTATGTTATTCCCTAATAAAACTTTAGCCTCTTGAATAATTGAGTCACGGCTGTAGCATGACAAACTCAATATTCTAAGTCAAGTCTAACCCAACATTTCGTACAATTGAATCAGTCTCCAACGGCCCACGGCTGTAGCACGTAACGACCTTTAGATTCTAATTCAATGTACACATCTCTATGTAATAGACAAGTATTTCTTATTTCGAAATCAAAGCCCTCGGCTGTAGCACGAAACGACAATGATTTAAAAATAAGAACCACTTTCTACCATGTTGGAAGGCTATGACCGACACAAGCCCGTTGTGTCATTGGCCAATTACTACTTAATATTATTTAATTTTAGAGGGATTATATTATGTTACAATCATAATCATATTATAAAGAGATTCTTCCTTTTAAATTAAATATTTCAAATCAATAATTGATAATCAGATGATTCCCAGATCGGGGGGAGCATTGTCATGAGGCGTCACTTAATACCCCTTTCTTACAGATAGAAATATGCTTTTGACAGAATCATCCTTTCTCTCAATATTGAAAATTCATATTTTGGTACGTGTTTCATAAACACAAGAATCTCATGATTGTATTCATAATATTATTGTTAAGGCAAGAAACGATTCCTATTCTAGATTTTCTAGAGCACGCCTTATATTGATTTAAGTTCACCTAAATCTATCATCACATGGTAAACATAGGCATATATCTCATATATAAAATTAAATAAACAAGTAATTGTAAAGTACAATAAAGTAAATATGTTTGGTTATGGCCCCATCCTATGTGATCTTTATCAAGCTCATGATAAAGATCAAGGTCAATCTAATATGGTGATGGAAATAAATACAACTACTTATTACATAAGTCTTCTTCTTTGTTTAGACTTCTTGTATACCTCATCTTCTTCTTTGTATCACCTCCATTGGATAGCCTTCTTGAGTCTTCAATTACATTACATGATTGAAAGTAAAACTAATCTAATGAACTTACAAGAATAACTCGAGTTACATTCGAGATTTATGATTACAAAGATTGACGACATGCAAGTCGTATTTAAAACCAAAACCAAAACCATTACACTAAGGTTGAAAGGCCATAACCATCCACCATGCTCATACAACACATAAAAGCATGTTAAAACACATAATCTGATCTTAACATATCATATTATCCATGATCTAATCATAAAAAAAATATGACAAAAATCAGAAAAATCAGAATCAAATCAGAAAAACAAGAATCACTGTTTACGGGCAGTAAACGATGTCAAACGCCTTACAGACGAGTTGTTGATAGCTTTAACTATCAGTTTTTTTCAGACGCTCGTTTACCTATGGAATAGGGTATTCATATGCGTAAATCGGACACATACCCAGATTTCAGCAAATCTGCAGCAGCCAATTCAGAATCCATATCTAATATGATTCTCATAATTATAACAAACATAAATCATGTATATATCAGTATATATACAGATTACATAATCATCTTATGATTATACAACTCACATGAATATCATATATACAAAACCATACATATATAAGCATATTATATCAACATCAAATCATGGCGAATCACGTACATGCTCATATATCGAAAACAGATAAACACATAAACGAATTAAAAACTTTTCGCAAGTAGCTCTGATGTCATTGAAGGGTTTTTAGCACATAAACGCAACGAAAACGTAAATTTAAATCTTAAAAAAAACGAAACCCTCCGCAGGATCCATGCGAAAAATAACATTTAATTCGTAGTTCAGTATGTTTACCTTAAGAAGCTTTACGTTAATGGAAATATGGAGGTCTTTAATAGCGATCCAAGAACGATGAACGGAAATCCCTAGCAGTTGCTCCTCAAGTGTGAAGCACTGCACCGGTATCCACCAAGAGTACAATGTGATGGAGGAGGAAGATGTTGAAAGAATTAGTTGCCTCCCTCTTGTTCTACTTTAGAATTAGGGTTAATTATTTGGGTTTAGGCAAATAGGGTTTATAATAGTATATTTATAGGCAAAATTTTCAGCTAAAAATTTTCTATAAAATATTATTATTATTAATCCTTTAATTGATTATTCTTATTAACCAATTAACTAATAATTAAAACACCTTTTAATCATTAATCCCTTTTCTAAACACTTTAGAAAAATAATTCTCTCACTTGATTTAATTTCCAAAATTAAATTCTTAATTAATAATATTAAGAATTAACTAAATCTCATTTAATCAATTATTAGATCTGCTAATTAATTATTTATTTCACAAATAAATAATTACCAGCCATTATTAATTAATTCCTCCACCATTAAATCATTCTCTTTTAGGTTCAATATTAAGCCGATAGTAGAAATAAATAATAATAAAACTATTTTATCATTATTTATATAAATTCTCTAATTCATTAAATATGATTACTTAATAAATTAATCATATTTATTCTACATCGTGAGGGATACTTCTCAGCATATCGCGATTATCCGGATAATACGAATTCACTGCTTAGAATACCAAGAACCTATTCAGTGAGTAGTTACCGTACAATCAATTCCTTCTACCCTGCAATGTCACAATTAAATACAAGGCATGGAACTTGTGTCAAGCCTATCTTATTTAATCATTTGTTTTCCCATTCACTATGTTTAGTTCTATTTAATGTAAATTAGAAACTCCTTTCTAATTTCATTCACTCTGGCCAGAGATTCCTGAACTAGCATAAGTGGATCAGCATTGAACATTCTCTTCCTTCACTAAAAGGGGTAGATCCTTTATTGATCATACACTATCTTCGTGTACAAATTCCTATACCCAGTAGAGCCCTTATAATTGTCCCTGGAGACTAAGAACTAAACCAAAGCATAGTTCAGTGTACACAAGATGACTATGATGACCTCAAGTCTAAGGATACTTGTACAACTCTCACTATGTGAACAACTGCTGACACGTGAGTGAACTCCATCAGTTATTCAGCTGTGTGAGTCATGTTCAGTGAACTTATTCTATAATAAGCACCTACATACTAGCTATAGTGTCACCACACAAATGTCTATGAGAACAGACATCCTTCATAATGAAGCAAGCATAGTATGTACCGATCTTTGCGGATTATTAATTACCAGTTAGTAATCCTACGACCAGGAAATATTTAAGTTTAGAGTTATCATCTTTTAGGTCTCATTATTATGATCTCATCATAATCCATAAAAAGCTTTACTCTAAACTATGGTATATCTTATTTAAACAATTAAATAGATAAAGCCCGCAATAAAACCAAAACAAGTCTTTTATTAATATCAATGAAATCAAAACAAATTACATAAATGTTATTCCTAAATTATCATACATGATTGGACTTAGGACACATCTCTTTCAGTTGCTTGAATATAGATAAGCTTCAGGAAAAGCATCTATTTGAGCCTTTTTGAGTTCATGAAGCAATTGGGTTTCCTCTATGATGACCACATGTACCTTGTCAATCACTACATCCAATTTCAGATGCTCTTAAAGTTCTGAGATTTGGAAGAGACACTTGTAGACATCTGTCCACACCAGCATCATTGATATTCACAACAATTCTCTTCTCCAAGTAGTTATCAATTCTTACAACCACCGCCCTAATGGAGTTGATGTTCTTGGCCAATGCTCTTTTGTAGGTGATATAGTTGTTTTAAAGAGACATCCTTAGGACTAGAAGAAGTTCACTGAATTCTTAATCTTGATTTGGTCCTTCTGCAGCCTTGATAAGTCTGTTTTTTCCTACACCTGGGAATTGAGCTTGTGAAGAACTTTGGCCATGCTGAGTTGATGAGATAGGCTCCTTAGATTTAGATTTACCAGCATCCCTGGATTGTTAAATCCTAGCCTCAATCTCCCCTTAGTCTTGGGAATAGGCATGAGTAGGAGAGTTGTTATTTCTGGCCTTACAGCTTCAGGCAATGAGGGCAATGGTATGTTGAGCTTCCCCATGATGACTCCCAAAGCCACAGAATTCTGCATTTGGAGATGCTTGTGAGAGTCCACCAGGGTTTTGATGTCTATTTGTTGACTTTTCACCAAAGATGTGAGAGCTTGTACTTGTGCATTTAGTGAGTCATTGGAGGTTTGGAGAGAAGACACTTGCTGTTAAAGTTCTTGAATTTGCATGGTTGATGAGGATTGAGATGTGGAGGAAGTAGAGACCCCAAAAGTGTCATGCACAACCTTCTTAATTTCTTCCATGAGCAAGGCTGAAGGAGTGTATCCGATAGAATGCATTTGATCCAGCTTCATTCTTGAATCATTGGAGTGAGTGATATATTTTTAAACTTGGTCATGCAGGGCTACAAATGAGGTTTTTAGATTCTTGACACATGTGTCCACTCCACTTAGATAATACCTAGACATTTGATGGGTAAAATTTATGAATTTATTCTTGATCTCTGTCTTTAAGGGAATGATTTGATACATCTTTTCTCTAACCATCTTCATTATCTAGTCTTGATGCCCAGTGAAAGTAATTTGAAGTGCTTTTCCAAAGTTATGGAAAGCTTTGATTTGAGCCTTGTATACCTCATTTACTGCATTATATACTTCCTGTGAGGTTAAGTGTTGAGTGGCATTTATGATACTTTATTACGCTTCGTATAGCTTTGAATTAGTGTATTTGTACTCAAGTTGTTGGTGTTTTTACATGTTTTTGTAGTATTTTTGCATTGCAGGAATTTTCCAGGTAATTAGGTAAATTAGCATGGTTGTGGTGCTAATTTGGTGTTTGGATGGTGTTGGAATAAAGGCTCATGAAAAGAATGGCTCAAATCAGCAAGCAAAAAGAAGAAGTCAGAATTTTATGCAGAAGGACGGCGCGCCCGCGCTGGTCAAGCGCGCGGCCGCGCCCAAAAAGTAGAAACTCAGCGCGCCCGCGTTGGTCAAGCGCGCGCCCGCGCTGGTCAAGCACGCGCCCGCGCCAGGTCGGGGTAGCAGAATTCTGTTTCTACTAGGATTTTGAGAGTTTGAAGCCCTGGTCAATTCTACAGCATATATATACATAAATTAAGACATTTTTCATAGGGAGAGACGTAAAAAAGCTAAGAAAAAGGAGTAAAGAAGACCAGAGAGCACAATTCAACCAAGGCGAAGAAGATCTAGTTTATTCTTGTAATTCTTTGTTTAAGTTGTAATGTTGGATGCTAGTTTTCTTATTCTTGAACCTTTACTTGTGTTTCGTAATTGGTTTTATTAAGTATAAAACTACGTTTATTATACTATGCTTCCATCAGAACCCACGTTGATGATGAGTCCGATTATGGGCTAATCGTTATCGTGGGGTTCCAGCGGATTTATTTATGGATTTCTTTAGTTTATTTGTTTCGATGCCTTAGTGTGTGGTGATTGTATGATAACCTAGTATTGGTTGTACTTAGTCATCTTATGAGCATCGTGAACTTATAAGATAGTGTGTTAATGAAGCGAAAGTGAATTTAAGGGTTTAGAACTTGTCATGCTAGCATAGGTTCATGTGTTATTGTTATGCATGATTCGTAGGTAATTTTAACCATCTTACTTGCCCCATGGAATCATAATAGATAACTTGTGCATTAAACCATTATGTTGTCAAATTCTATAGAAATATATGGTCTCAATATAATTGGTGTCTATTTAGCTTCCATCTCTTTTGTGGATGTCTGATAGTAAGGTACTCGTACAACGAAAGTTGGCATTTACCAGTTTCGTGTTATCTGATTAGTGTCATCACCATTACATGCTAAGGTTAAGAACGGAAAAGGCTATTGAATGAAGTACTTAGTGAAGTTAAAATCCCACATTGTGTCATATATTATCCAACTCTATTTACTCTCTTTAGTTAACGTTCTCCAGTATAATTCTCAATAGTTACTCGTAGTATAATCAAAACCCAAATTTGTTAATCGTCTTAGCATTGAATAATAGCCATATCATTGTTGCATAAGTGCATAAATCTCATTGTTAATCTAAAGCAGTCCTTGTGGGAACGAACTGGAAATAATTCTATATTACTTGCGAACGCATATACTTGTGTGAATTTTAGCGCGTGTTTAGCGACTAACAGGTTTTTGGTGCCGCTGCCGAGGACATGATATTAACTTTAGTTTATGTGTTTGTCATCAGTAATCATTAAAGTTCATTGACTTGGACATTGTTACTTACCTACTCTTTTTCTTTGTCGTGTTTCAGGTACTCTAGCGAGCATGTATGCATACGCGTTCGCGGGCTCGTAAGAGAACTTTGGATCCAGCCGAGGAAGAAGCTGTAGTTTTTCAAAGGGAAGTTTTTGAGGATGAAGAGAAAGTAGAAGAAGAAGAAGAGAAAGTCGAGTAACCAGCTTTAGTAGTGATAGGAGATCAAGCAGAAAATCCTAAGGCTCTGATGGACTATTCTCAGCCTAAGATCAATGATATTCAGTCGAGCATCATCAGACCAGCCATCTTGGCTAACACTTTTGAGATCAAGTCGAGCATAATTCAGATGATACAGAACTCAGTTTAGTTTGGGGGTTCTCCTATAGAAGACCCCAACATGCACATTAGGGATTTCATTGAGATCTGTGATACTTTCAAGTTCAATGGGGTGACTGAAGATGCTATCAAGCTGTGACTCTTCCCATTCTCTCTGAGGGATAAAGAAAAGTGTTGGTTACACACTCTATCGCCAGGGTCTATCACCATATGGGAAGCTCTTGCTCAAAAGTTTCTCACTAAATTCTTTCCTATGGCGAAGACTGCTGCAATCAGGAATGCTCTTACTCAGTTTGCTCAGCAAACTGGAAAATCTCTGTGTGAGGCTTGGAATCGATATAAGGAGATGCTAAGGAAGTGCCCACATCATGGCATGCCTGATTGGATGATTATAAACTGTTTTTACAATGGTTTGGGCGCTCAGTCTAGACCTATGCTCGATGCAGCATCAGGAGGAGCCTTGTGGGCTAAGAGCTACAATGAAGCTTATTAATTGATCGAACTAATGGCTGCTAATGAATACCAGAATCCTTCTCAGAGGCTAACTCAGGGCAAGGTAGCAGGAATTCTGGAGTTGGATGCAGCAACTGTTATAGCTGCCCAACTTAAAGCATTGATGATGAAAGTGGACTCTTTGGCGAATTATAGAGTTAATCAAATCTCTAGTGTTTGTGAGCTTTGTGCGGGGGCGCATGAAACAGAGCAGTGTGCTATTTCTAGCGAATCAGCTCAATTTGTGAGCAACTTTCAGAGATCACAGCAACAAGCTCCAGCCACTTATCATCCAAATAACCGAAATCATCCTAATTTCAGCTAGAGTAATAATCAGAATGCGATGCAACAATTTTATAAGCCATACACAGTAAATCAGTATAACCCTCCTGGTTTTCAGCAACCGCAATATGCCCCTAGGCAACAACTTCAACTTTAGTAGCTACCGCAAGCTAATGAAAAATCTGAATTGGAGGAGTTGAGGCTCATGTGCAAGAGCCAAGTTGTGTCTATCAAGACCTTGGAGAATCAGATTTGGAAAATCGTTAATGCATTACTGAATCGTCAACCTGGCACACTTCCAAACGATACTGAAGTTCCAGGCAAGAAGGAAGCTAAGAAACATGTTAAGGCAATAACATTGAGGTCTGGTAAGGTTGTGAATCCTGAAAAAGCTAAGACTCCAGAATCGGAAGTTGAGGCTGAAGAAGAAGAAGTACAGAAGGAAGCAAAAGTGGAACCAAGGAAGACTACTGTTGAGCACACTCCTCCTGAGGGTAATACAGGGGAGAATCAGATCTATCCTCCACCGCCTTTTTCTAAGAGGCTACAGAAGAAAAAGCTGGATAAGCAGTTTGAGAAGTTTCTGGAGGTGTTCAAGAAACTTCACATCAACATACCTTTCGTTAAAGCTCTTGAACAAATGCCTAGTTATGTGAAGTTTATGAAAGGTATTCTCTCTAGGAAGGTGAAGCTTGATGACTTAGAGACTGTTGCTCTCATGGAGGAATGCATTGCTGTGCTGCAACAAAAGTTGCCTCTGAAGCTTAAAGATCCTGGAAGCTTCACTATTCCATGCACCATTAGAAAGGTGTCATTTGACAAATGCTTATGTGACTTGGGAGCTAGCATCAATCTGATGCCCTTGTCAATCTTCAAGAAGTTGGACTTTCCTGATCCAAAGCCTACTTATATGACTTTACAGTTGGCCGACCGTTCTATTACATATCCGCGATGTATTATGGAGGATGTCTTGGTCAAGGTGGATAAACTCATCTTCCCTGCTGATTTTATAATTCATGATTTCGAGGAGGATAAGAAGATTCCCATAATCTTGGGAAGACCTTTTTTAGCTAGTGGCCGAACCTTGATAGATGTGTAGAAAGGTGAGCTCACTATGTGAGTGCTGGATCAGGATGTAACTTTTAATGTGTTCAATTCCATGAAGTTCCCTATGGAAAATGAGGAGTGCTTAAAAGTGGAGTTGGTTGATTCTGTGGTTACTTTATAATTTGATCAATTGTTAAGGTCTGATGCCTTAAAGAAGGCCTTGTTGTGGAATTCCGATAGTGAAGATGATGAAGGGGATGAGCAGTTGCAATTTCTGAATGCTTCTCCTTGGAAGAGGAAGATTGATTTTCCTTTCTGAATCTCTGGGAATGGATGAGTTAAACAAAGCTCCTAAGCTCCTCAAGCCATCTATTGAGGAAGCTCCTACTCTTGAGCTTAAGCCTTTACCTGAACATTTGAGGTATGCGTTTTTAGGTGATGCATCTACTTTTCCTGTTATTATTGCATATGACCTTTCAGGTATCGACGAGGAGAAGCTTTTGAGAATTTTTAGAAAAATTCAAATCGGCAATTGGCTGGACTATAGCAGATATCAAGGGAATCAGCCTTTCATATTGCATGCACAAAATTCTGCTAGAGGAAGAAAGCAAGCCTACTATTGAGCAACAGAGAAGGCTAAATCCGACCATGAAAGAGGTTGTGAAGAACGAAATCCTTAAGTGGCTGGATGCAGGGATCATCTATCCTATTTATGACAGTTCATGGGTGAGCCCAGTTTAGTATGTGTCGAAGAAAAGAGGTATCACTTTGGTTGCTAATGAGAAGAATGAGTTCATTCCTACTCGAACAGTCACGGGGTGGAGAATTTGCATGCATTACAGAAAGCTGAACAAGGCCACAAGAAAAGATCACTTCCCTCTGCCATTTATTGATCAGATACTTGACAGATTGGCTGGGCATGAATACTATTGTCTTCTAGATGGTTATTCTTATTATAATCAAATATGCATTACTCCAGAAGATCAGGAGAAGACTACTTTTACTTGTCCATTTGGTACTTTTGCCTTTCGGGGAGTTTCTTTTGGACTATGTAGAGCACCAACCACATTTCAGAGATGTATGATGGCTATCTTCTCTAATATGATTGGTCAGAATGTGGAGGTGTTCTTGGATGATTTCTCTGTGTTTGGTGATTCATTTGATGAGTGCTTGCAGAATCTGGGCGTCGTTCTCAAGAGGTGTGTTAAGACCAATTTGGTTCTCAATTAGGATAAATGTCACTTTATGGTGAGACAGGGCATTATTTTTTGGGCACAATGTCTCTAGTAAAGGTCTTGAGGTGGAAAAAGCCAAAGTGGGGTCATCGAAAATCTTCCCCCACCAATTTCTGTTAAGGGGGTTCACAGTTTTCTTGGTCATGCGGGCTTGTACAGGCGGTTCATAAAGGGCTTCTCAAAAATTTCTAAACCTTTTTGCAATCTTCTGGAGAAGGATGTCACATTTAAGTTTAATGACGAGTGCGTGGCTGCTTTTGATTTCTTAAAGAAGAGTTTAATCACGGCACCTGTCATAACTGCACCTGATTGGAGTGAACCTTTTGAGATGATGTGCGATGCAAGTGACTATGCAGTTGGAGCAGTTCTTGGGCAGAGAAAGAGCAACATATTTCATGTAGTCTACTATGCTAGTAAGACCCTAAATGGTGCTCAACTGAATTATACTACTACGGAGAAAGAACTGTTGGCTATCATCTATGGTTTCGAGAAATTTCGATCTTATCTGCTTGGGACAAAGGTGACAGTTTTCAATGATCATGCTGTAATTCGATATCTCGTCTCAAAAAAAGACTCGAAGCCTAGATTGATCAGATGGGTTCTTTTGCTTCAAGAATTTGAATTAGAGATCAAGGACAGAAAAGGGACTGAAAATTAAGTTGCTAATCATCTTTCTCGTATAAAGGATCCTAATGCAACTTTACTGAATAAGACATTGATAAATGAGTCTTTTCCCGATGAGCAGTTGTTTGGAGTGCAAGAGGAAGAACTGTGGTTTACAGACATTGTGAAGTACCTTTTGAGTAATATCATGCCTCCCGACTTGTTATATGCTCAAAGGAAGAAGTTTATGCATGAAGTGAAGTGGTATATGTAGGATGAGCCATTTCTTTTTCGACAAGGAGTTGATCAAATCATCAGGAGATGTATTCCTTACAGCAAAACGAGGGGGATCTTGCGAGATTTCCACTCAACGGCTTATGGAGGATATTATGGTGGAGAAAAGATAACATCTCGTATTCTTCAAGCAGTTTTTTTTGGCCGACTTTGTTTAAAGATGTTCATCAGTTTGTTTTAAAATGTGATCGATGTCAACGTGTGGGTAATATGTCCAAGAGGGATGAGATGCCCCTTAATGTGCTTCTCGAGGTTGAAGTCTTCGATGTTTGGGGAATTGACTTCATGGGGCCATTTGTCTCATCTTGTAACAATCAGTATATCTTGTTGGCAGTTGATTATGTGTCGAAATGGGTTGAAGTTAAGGCATTGCCAACGAATGATGCGAAAGTAGTGCTTAATTTTCTTCACAAGCAGATATTCACAAGATTTGGAACTCCAAGAGTCATAATCAGTGATGAGGGGTCACATTTTTGCAATCGTAAGTTCACTGTTATGATGCAAAGATATAATGTGAATCATCGCATTGCTACGGCTTATTATCCTCAGACGAATGGTCAAGTCGAGGTTTCTAATAGAGAGATCAAGCGCATTTTAGAGAAGGTTGTGTGTCCATCAAAGAAGGATTGGTCTGCGAAGCTTGACGAAGCTGTTTGGGCGTATAGAACAGCATACAAGACTCCATTGGGAATGTCATCGTTTTAGTTGGTTTATGGTAAGGGGTGTCATTTTCCGGTAGAACTAGAGCATAAAGTGTATTGGGCTTTGAAGAAGTTGAATCAGACTTGGATGCAGCTAAAAAGAAGAGGATGCTTCAATTGAATGAACTCGACGAGTTTCGACTTCAAGCTTACGAGAACAACAAAATGTATAAGGAGAAAGTCAAGAGGTGGCACGATTGGGGTCTAGTGCTCAAATCATTTGTGTCGGGGCAATAAGTTCTCTTATTCAACTCTCGTCTACATCTTTTTCTTGGGAAGTTGAAGTCAAGGTGGTCAGGTCCGTTTGTTGTCAAAACTGTGTTTCCACATGGAGCGATGGAGATTTTGAGAATGATCTGGGCCAAGCATTCAAGGTAAATGGTCGGAGGTTGAAGCATTACTAGGGTGACATGGTAAACTGCAAGGTGGTTAGTGTTGTTTTATTGTACGTTTGATCTTGCATTTCTACGTCGAGCTAACAATGTAAAACAAGCGCTTCTTGGGAGGCAACCCAAGTGTGTTGTACATTAGTAGGTAGAGGAACCAAGAAGAAAAGAGAAAAACACAAAAAAAATCAGAAAAACAGAAAATTTTAGGGCCAACTTCAGAAGCTGAGCACGCCCGCGCTGATCTAGCGCGCGACCGCACTGGAATTCCAGAAACCAAGCGCGCTGGCGCTAATCTAGCGCGCGGCCTTGCCGATTTGGCAGAAGGTGAGCGCACCCGCGCTGGTCTAACGTGCGGCCACACTGGGGTCCCGATTCAGAAAAAAAATAAACAGCAGTTTGTGAAGAGAAAATTGGGGTTTTTAATAGAAAATCAATTTCCACCCGATTTTTACTCTTCCACATCCCAAATTTCCCTCTCCAAATCAAACCCATTATTCCCACTATTCCCATAATCAATTCCCACTTCTATTCCATATATAATTCTCTTCTCACCTCCTATATATACATACACTTATACACAAACTTCTGCACCACTTCACAAATTCTCAAACACAATTCTCTCTCAAACACTTAACTTTTATTCTTTCTTATTCAATCTCAATGCCACCCAAGAGAGAAAGAACTCAAGTAAGCAGCAGCACCACCGATTCTTCGAGTGCGGGTGGTGTGAGGTCGAGGTTTTGAACTCCCGAGGCTGAAGCGGAGTACACGAGGCTTCTCTCGAAGCCTATTGCGAAGGAGCGAGGTTTTCTGCCATCAGTGAACGATGGTAAGTTGTTGGAGATGATTCTGGAGATGGGCTGGGTTCCTTTTGTGAGGCACCTGCTGCTGTGCCCATGAGTGTTTTTCGAGAGTTCTATGCTAATACAAAGGCGGAGAAGAATGGTTTCACTGTGGTTAGGGGGATGACTGTGGAGTATAGTGCTGATGCGATAAGGAGGGTGATTGAGCAGCCCGTGAGGAAGCCCGGGCAGGACATCTGGAACGATAAGACTCCGGAGGACTTTGATCTGAATCTGATTCTTGCTACTTTGTATGTTCCTGAGACTCATTGGAAGTTCAAGTAGGGCACAGTTGATTATTCCTCGTTCCATGCCTCGTGCATGAACAGGTTTGCACGTGCTTGGAATTCATTTATTTATGCTAACATCATGCCATCTTCTCATGTGCATGAGAATACTGTGGAGCGTGCTCGTCTGTTGTGGGGTATTCTTCAGGGGGACTATGTGGATTTGGGGATGGTTATTTACCAGGGTATTTTGAGGTTCTTGAGAGGAGGTTCTACGGGTTCTATACCCTATGCGTCCGTTGTGACGAAGCTATGCATGGCAGTTGGTGTTCATTGGCCCGCACATGAGAAGCTGCAGCTTCCTAGTGCTCCTATCGATAGTTCGACGCTGTTAAACATGACAGAGTGGTATGGTGGGAATCCCGATCCTAAGGGGCTTGGCTATTCTTATGACCATCTACCAGGTGGAAGGCCAGCGGATCAGACGTTTGTTGGTGGGACTTCACAGGCTCGTCGAGCAGCATGGAGAGCTCAGTTGGGAGAGGAGGCTGGTCCTCGAGATCGCAGTAGCAGCAGCAGGAGGCAGGAGCAGATATTGGAGCTGGTTTAAGCACGATGCAGTATAGGCGTCTAGCGAGGAGGATGGATGTGATACATGACATCCATAGTCGGTTTGCACATGATTTCACCCAGGCACTAGGGACTGCATTCAGAGCCACAGGTGTTGACATCCAGTGGTCAGTATTTGGTGAGGATTCCGTGTATCCACCTCCAGACATGCCTGACACTCCACCCATTGAGGGTGATGATCCTGATTCCGAGTAGGTATACCTGATTCCAACTATTACCTTCACTGAGGACAGTGAAAATTTTAAGTTTGGGGGTAGTAGTTGAAGGAATATGTTTTGTGTGAGTCGCATATAGTTTGCATATTTATGATAGTTTAGAGTATATAGTTGCAGATTTTTCCATGATAGTTTTTTTTTTATTTTGGGAGTTTTTATGATAGTTTGTTCATATAGTTTCATGCATTTGCATTATAACATGATCTCTTAGATGATTTTTCCGATCGATTTGTGATATTGATGCTAGTGTCGTGATGTCGTATTTAGTGATCTTAAGTCTTGTCAAATTGATTTGCATGTTAGAGACAATTGTATTTCACTAAGTCTTATAGGTTGCTTGAGTGTTAGATCATGATCATGGTTTGTTTGTTTGTCGAGGTTTAATCGCTTGTTTATATTTAAAATTTATGATATTCTCTTAATAATAGAATAGCATGGATTTTTAAAAATTGGAAAATAATTGGATTTCATTGCTAGTTGTTGTGGCTAGGTGTCAAATGGCTAGTAGCCGGCTCATTTTATATGAGTAGTCTAGGGTTGAGCGAGATGGAGCGAAACACACTCGTTCAGAATTTGTGAAAAAAAAAGAAAAAAAAAGAAGAAAAAAAAGAAAAATTATAAAAATAAGTGTTATGTATAATTGATCACGAGTGGGCTCATTAATACTCGAGTTATTAAATTCTTAGGGGACTTTGTGCCTAGTGACTTAAGGCTTTTATAGTCTGGGATCTGTTAACCTAACGCTCGCTACATGGGTACTATTATATAAGTCTTTTGTGGACTTCACTCATTGCAAGGTCAAATAAGCATACTTGTTTTGTTGTGAATAAAAGCATGAATCCATATAAAACTCCATTATAAGAATTGAAGTGTTATAAGTTATTTTGAGTTTAGCTTTTATTTTATTTATAACCTTGTGATTGCTTTGATGAGTAGTAAGTCATGATTATTGATCTAGTTGTGATAGTATATCTGTAAGCAGTTACACACACGCACGTCTCTTGTTTGTAAATTGATTTATAAGGTTTGATTGATCTTTATGTGAATAACTTCATTTGTTGAGATGTTGCTTGTTGATTGGTTTAGTTATTCTATTGGGGATCATTGCATTCATTTAGTTGCATTCATGCATTTTTATTTCTTGTTCTTTGAGTCTATTTATGCTTGAGGACAAGCATTGATTCAAGTTTGGGGGTATGTTGAGTGGCATTTATGACACTTTATTACGCTCCGTAGAGCTTTGAATTGGTGTATTTGTACTTAAGTTGGTGTTTTTATGTGTTTTGTAGTGTTTTTGCATTGCAGGCATTTTACAGGTAATCAGGTAAATTAGCATGGTTGTGGTGCTAATTTGATGTTGGAATAAAGGCTCGTGAAAAAACCGGCTCAAATCAGCAAGGAGAAAGAAGAAGTCAGAATTTTAAGCAGAAGGACGGCGCGCCCGCGCTGGTCAAGCGCGCGCCCGCGCCCAAAGAGCCAAAACTCAGCGCGCCAGCGCTGGTCAAGCGCGCAGCCCCACCAGGTCGGGGTTGCAGAATTCTGTTTTTACTAGGATTTTGAGAGTTTGAATTCCTGGTCAATTCTACAGCATATATATACATAAATAAAGATGTTTTTGAGGGAGAGACGTAAAAAAGCTAAGGAAAAAGAGTAAAGAAGACCGGAGAGCACAATTCAACTAAGGCGAAGAAGATCTAGTTTATTCTTGTGATTCTTTGTTTAAGTTGTAACATTGGATGCTAGTTTTCTTTTTCTTAAACATTTACTTGTGTTTCGTACTTGGTTTTATTAAGTATAAAGACTACGTTTATTATACCATACTTCCATCGGAACCCACGTTGATGATGAGTCCGATTATGGGCTAATCGTTATCATGGGGTTCTAGCGAATTTATTTATGGATTACTTTAGTTGATTTGTTTTGATGCCTTAGTGTGTGGTGATTGTATGATAACCTAGTATTATTTGTGTTTATTCGTCTTATGAGCGTCGTAAACTTATAAGATAGTGTATTAATGAAGCGAAAATGAATTTAAGGATTTAGAACTTGTCATGCTAGCATAGGTTCATGTGTTATTGTTTGTATGATTCGTAGGTAATTTTAACCATCTTACTTGCCCTATGTAATCACAATAGATAACTTGTGCATTAAACCATTATGTTGTCAAATTCTATAGATATATAGGGTCTCAATATAATTGGAGTCTATTCAGCTTCTATCTCTTTTGTGGATGTCTGGTAGTATGGTACTCGTACAACGAAAGTTGGCATTTATCAGTTTCGTGTTATCTGATTAGTGTCATCACCATTACATGCTAAGGTTAAGAACGGAAAAGGCTATTGAATGAAGTACTTAATGAAGTTAGAATCCCATGTTTGTCTCATATATTATTCAACTCTATTTACTCTCTTTAGTTAATGTTCCCTAGTATAATTCTCAGTAGTTACTCGTAGTATAATCAAAACCCAAATTTGTTATTCGTCTTAGCATTGAATAATATCCATATCATTGTTGCATAAGTGCATAAATCTCATAGTTAATCTAAACCAGTCCCTGTGGGAATGAACTAGAAATAATTCTATATTACTTGCGAACGCGTATACTTGCGTAAATTTTAGCGCGTGTTTAGCGACTAACATTAAGGATCTAGCATTGCTCCCCACGATGGTTAGATACGCTTCCCTGAATTGGGCTAATACAGCATTAATTTCAATTATAAACTCCTTATCCAGTCATTTATCACAGTT
Source organism: Apium graveolens (assembly GCF_009905375.1). Classification (NCBI taxonomy): domain Eukaryota; kingdom Viridiplantae; phylum Streptophyta; class Magnoliopsida; order Apiales; family Apiaceae; genus Apium; species Apium graveolens. The sequence goes on along the minus strand of NC_133649.1, from coordinate 191,895,847 downwards.
TGCATCATGTCCAGCTTTATCGACAATTTTAACTTGTTATTCTTCAACATCTGTCTAGTAGGATAGCATGATGGCCTGATAGTCTTGATTTGACATGTTGGATGTGAGAAGTTGTTGTGATGTTTGAGCAAGTCCACCAAGTTGATCAACCATGAGATCAGCAACTGTGGAGGGTTGAGATGCAGCTTCTTGTAGCTATTGGGATATGAGAGTGGTTGAAAAGTGGAAGGTTGATTGGTTGGGTGTGATGGAGATAAAGTAACATAACCACCTGTGACAAGAGTCACAGTTGTACTCACAGTTTGCACTGCGGTTATGACGGGTTGTTATTCTCCACTAGTTATGGGAACCTCCAGTTGATTTCGAGGGGATTTGGCTGGGTTACTGTCATGTGCACCAGCCTCAAACCCTTGTGCTTCTTGCAAAGCACTGTCACATAAATATGATGTTCTTGCCTCTCCCACAGCAGGATCATTGGTAATTGTACTCCCAGCTTCAATTGTTAGTGCAATTTCAGCTAGGGTTTTGAGGGGAGTTGTTCCTGTAACAGGAACCTCCAACTGAATTGGAAAGGATTTAGATAGCTTCCCTCAGGAGTACTACCCTCAAACCTTACAGCCTGTGAAAGCTGATTTGCACATAAAGGTGCATCTATGATCACCATGGGGTCTTTAGTAAAAACTAATGAATCCCCCATGTTTGTGATGGTGTCATCAAGGTCTACCCCAGCTAGTAGCCTCTAACCATCTAAATGAGGTTCCTAGGTGGTGAGCAAGGTTTCTTGAACCAAGTCACTTGAGTGAGATTACACCTGAGAAGGTGTTGTGTAGGAAGAAGAAATTTTAGAGATAAGATATTGAATTTCACTGTTGAGTGTTGGCAGCTCCCCCTAAATAGATGAGGGAGCTTCAAGAGATGTGCTCTCCTTGTGTGTGTCATACTTATTTTTCCTCACATACAATTGAATTTGTTCAAGTGATGGTTGTGCAGTCTCTTTACAAGGTACATGTGGGTTAATGCTCTTTTCAATAGAGACATCCTTTTGAGAAGGCGCCTCTAGAGTCTGTTTAAGTCCCTTATTTACAACTACACCCTTTTGAGAGGATGTAGAGGTGGCTTGAGTGGTCAACTCTAAGTTTTTAGCCTTCTTTGGTTTTCAGACCAAGGGTGACTCTATTGATGTTTGTTCCTCACCACTCTCGGTTATAATTGGTAGGTTTGCCTGCTTTCTCTTCTTTTTACTCACTTCACCCTTTTAGGAGGATGAAGTGGTTAGTTTCCTAGATGCTATTGGTATAGAAGAAAGGGTCTCAGCATTGCAAATCCATGTTTTTGTTCATGTGTTTGTACTTCCATAGGTTCAGGGACCATTGATGTGCCAGATTGAACATTTGTCCTCATGTGAGGAATGGGGTAAGGGTAACCTCTCCATCATGAATGGAGTGATTTTGAGACTTACAGTTACCTTGTTCTTTGTAACTAGTGATCCAAATAGAATTTTGGACAATAGCTAACAATTTCCTATTAATGATTTATCTACACCATCTATCAAATCTATATCATTTACTTTATAGTTCAAAGCAGACATAATGAATCTAGGAAGAAATATTTCCTTACCTCTTGATTCTAATGGAATTGTTATCCTGGTGTTCAACTCCTCCAATATGTAGTGTCCTATATTGATCTTTTTGTTGTGATCCATTGAGTAGACCAGCTTCTAGACAATACTGGAGATTTTGTCAAACCCTGACTTTTTGCAAGTGAAAGCCCTTGTCACTGAATCAAAAAGAAAGGACCACTCTCTCCTCAGGTTCTTTTTGTTCAAGCTTAATAAATTAATCTTCTCAGAATAATTGATGAAGTCTATGAATTCATAAAGCTCAGCCTGAGTTGGAGCCTCCACCAGCTTGTCAGTAGGTATGCCTAATGCCATGTTGACATCATTCTCAAAAATCTCCACCTGTTGGCCCTTGATTGTACAATTTATCACAATTGATGCAGCTTGGTTCTCATGTAAAATTGTTCTTGTCACTATTGTATTCCAGAAATCCCCTAACACATCTAGGTAGAGTACAAGGTTAGCTGTTAGAGCTCCCACAAAGTATATCTCGGACAAAAATTTCACAAAGCTTTTGAAAGCTTCCGGAGCTTGATTTGCATCTAGAAATGCAATAAATTTGGTTTCTTTGGGGATAAAGGGTACAATAATGTTTGTTGCCATTGAGAAGAGTATGAAGTTTAATGGGTAAGAAAAATTGAAGAGAAACAGTTCGAAACGAGAGAGAAGTCGGTTTTGATTTGAAAATTCTAGGTCACTTAGAGTTCTCGAAGGCGTAAGTATGTGTATGTCGAGATGTCTGAGTATTTTTAGTAAAAGCAAATGACTTATCGAGAACTCAAAATTAGAAGTTTGGAATTAGCTTATCGAGAAGTCATTTTGAAAAGGGAATTATATATCGAGAAGTCATTTTAATTTACTATTTTAGAGAACTAAAACTGACTTGTCGAGATGTCAAATAAATACTCAGTTTGTCCAAATTGGACTGAATTATTTCTAATTTTTATTTGAATAAATCAAAATAAAATCAGAATGATTTTATCAAAAGTATTTTACTGAAATACTTTATTAAATTAAATTATTTTAGTTCTGAGTTATTCTTAAGTCTAAAATTGTACTTATAGAGAACAATTTTACTGAAATACTTTATTAAATTAAATTATCTCAGTTCTCAGTTCTGAGTTATTTATAATTGTCAAAAAAAGGGATTTTCTTTTGCAAATATTCTTCTACTCACCTCAGAATTAAATAATTGAACCTTTGGATCCTTGTAGAACAGAGTTGTATTTCTTCCTTTAACTTTCAGAGTTTGAAGATATTGGCTTACTTTAGCACCAGCTTCTTTCTCCAAAATGCCTTGGTCTTCATCAGCAACGGTTGTGACTTGTGAAGATTGTTGCATTTTAGTAGTCACAGTTAATTCTTCAACTCTTCTTTCATTCCTCTTGCTTCCTCTTCTTTGTCTGAACTGAAATCTAGTGATTGCTTTTGATGAACCACTAACACCAACTAGCTCTTCACATCTTCTCCTTTTGCTCTCCTTCTGTGCCCCCTTATTACCTCCATCAGGATTTTCATCAGCAGTACTTGTCAATGTCAGCTGCTTGCAGTTAGATTTAACAATTTTCTTCCCCTTTTTGGCATCATCACCAAACAGTATAGAAAGAATCAGCTCCATTGAATTCTGTACTTCTGTAAGTTGATCAGACATTTGAGCTTGATGAGCTTCCAATCTAGCTTTACTGGCTTCAATTGTAGTTTGTCTAGCAACTAGTGGTGAAATTTGTTTCTGAATTTCCTAATAAGTAAGCAACTTTGAAGCAATCAATAATTCTTTGATTTGATTGACTTGAGTAATAGTTGCTTCATGAGCTGTGTGTAAGGATCTGACAAAAGTTGATGCTTTCAAATGATTTAGCACATCAGGATTTGTAATCTTCTGTTTTGTTGTTTCCAGAAGTTCAACTGCTTGTGGACCGGAAATAGGATAGGTATTATCTTTCTAATAAGCATTCCAGAGATTATCAGAATAATCCTACTTCTTCTTAGCATCTAACTCTTTCATTTTCTGTTGTCTCACATGCATAGGCATATTTTCAGGAAAGAAAGGGTCATCCTCAAGATCTAAAATAGCATTAGATACATGAGTTTCTTTACCATCATTAGATTTTTCAATAGAAACTGGATCTTGCACTAATTGCTGAACTTTATCACCAGCTTTAGCATGCAGAATAGAATGAGAAATTGGTGCAGTAATGATCCAGTGGCTTCAGATGCTTCCACACCTTCAGCAGTGATCTCCACATCTTCAAATATTGTAGATAAATGAATTGGAGCTTCAAGATTAACTTCCAGGGGCTCAGGTCCCGTGGAATGCGTGGTGATTCTAAAATGGATGAATCTTTATGAATGGACTGTTGTGCTACTACATCTTTAGCAACAATAGGGATTTCCTCAGGTGATGGAAAAGTAGAATGTATGGACTATTTTTCAACAAAAATAGGGATTATCTCATGTGGTGGAATAGTAGAATGTATGGACTGCAAGAAAGTATCAGTACTTAGACTTGCAGGGAGATTAAAATCCTTTGATACATCAGAGTTTTCCTGAGATTCAACAGATTGTTGTTCAGCATATGTTCCTTTAGTACTCTGAGCATCTAAAAACATATAGAAAATAAAACTTAATCTCTTTATTCTTTTATAGTAGTCTCACTACTCCTCACACCACACATCTCATGACTTTTAATAGTCAGAGCTTCCTCACAAGAATTACTAAATCCTATCTCTCATCTACATCTCCTTTTGTCAGGAAGGATCATGCCTCTCTTAAATTCTGTTTTTCTCTCAATCTTTTCACACATCTCACATAAAAAGGCTCAAAAAGATTGTCAAATAGAAATAAGAGGTGGCTAAAGAAGGGTGATATGTGATCATACAACTAGAGGTAGTCCTTAACTAAGGTCTAGATGTAATCATATCACCAGGATTTATATCATGAAAAGCATACTATAAATGCTGAAAGAACTAAATTAGTATTTAAAATAAATGTTGATAAAGTAACACCAGTTTTTATACCTTGTGAATACACAATTAGGCTCAAAGTAGATACTATGGTTATGCCAGTTGTTGTTTATCAATAATGAGAACCTCCATTTGAATTGGAGAGGATTTGATCAGGTTACTGTCATGTACCATGATCTCAAACCTTGTTCTTCTTGCAAAGAACTAACACTTGAATGTATTTATTGAAAGCTATCACAGAGTTTTTAGTAAAAATGGATGAAACCTCTGTGTCTCTATTAGTATTATTAAGATCTACCTCAACAAGTAGTCTCTAACCAACTAAATGTTATTTCTGAGTGATGAATCATAATTCAAGAATTATGTCACTTGATTTTTGGCAACATTTGAGAAAAGAATTCAAGTGTTTCAGTTGTAAGAAGAAATTTAAGATATAAGATATAAGAAATTTGAGACTGAGTGTGGACAACTTTCTTGATCAGAAAAATAAAGTTTCAATAGATTTTAAATTGTAAGCAACACTCAAAGATTATAATTCTTAGTGATTAAGAATTAAATCTTCCTTAAATTTTCTTCTTCAATAATAGTTACTTCTTGTAGTGCTCAATCTATACTGAAGTGGTCACATGAACTTAAATAGAGATTAGTTTAATCACATACACTATGAAAAATATCTGAAGTTTAGCATGCAATACTGATTTGAATCTAACATTGAAGAAAATTCAAGCACGCATAAGAAAGTAAACAATTAATCACTTAGAAAGAAAAGAATCTTAAAGATTTTCATTAATAAAGAAGAAACAAAGTACAAGATTTTATAGAATTTTAAGCATAAAATCCTAATACAATCTAACTACTAGAATTTATTCTGCTTCTTCGCCGCTCGCTCCGTCTTCATCACCTTGCGATGGTAAATCATGCTCATTATGCCTGCAAGAGAGATAATATTCTCTTGTAGCTCAAGAACTGCTTGTCGAGCACGTTCTGCCATCTCAGCCCGAAGTTCTTCTTGAAGAAGAACCTCTCCAGCGAAGAAGTATAGTTCCAACTGATCATCCCAAGAGAGATGATCGTAGACTGAAGTTGGAACTTCAGTTGGATGGTAGATTTCACCACGAATACGAACCTTATGTCCGTAAGGGTCAAAGTATATCTTCCCATCACTAGGATTAAAGATCGGAAGATAACAGCCACCACTGCGTGTGTAGAACTGAGGTTGAACCATTTTGATGAGTAAGATTGTGAACGAAGTGATGAGAATGTTGTGAGTTGAGAAGAAGAAGGCAGTGAGAAGTTTTGAGAGTGGAGGGTCCTATTTATAGAAGAGAAGATAAAAACTGAAGAGACTCTTTGATTGACCATGCAATAATTAGACATAATGAGTATACACGATTACGCATATCTAGGCAAACAAAAAGTAATCTCTCTCTTCATATTCTTATTCCCTATGAAAATACTTAAGTATTACAAGATACTTGCACCAGTAGCTAACCCATTTAAGAAATTAAAAGATATTCCACTCATTCACTGATTAATTAAAAATACTGTTAACAATTTATTTTGAATGAATTCAAAATATTCAATGAAGTATACCAGTCAATCATGGTTTGACCATTATCAGTATTTTAATTATTTCTATCAGGATTTATCAACTACTGACATAAACTATTAGTCAAAACAAGTTTAACTAATAACAGAGTTTATAAGCATAATCAGTAGTTCAACATGCAATTTTCACATAAGATCATTTAGCACAGTTTGCATGTTATCATGGCATCAAACATTTAGCACAAAATTCAGTATCTAGAAAGTACTGATACATAATAAGATACCATACTTCAAAAATATCAGCAGACTTAATTATCAGAGTTTGAGAATTGTCCTGATATCATTCCCAATTCATTCACCAATCTTGTGAAGATGGCTTCACAGAGAGGCTTGGTGAATATATTTGCTACTTGCTGATCTGTTGGAACAAAGACTAATTCCACTGTACCAGCTTCCACATATTCCCTTATGAAATGGTATCCGATGCTGATGTGCTTAGTCATTGAATGCTGCACTAGATTTCCTGTCATTGCAATAGCACTTTGATTATCAAAATATATAGGAATAGAAGAATAGTCTAACACATAATCTAGCAGCTGATTCTTCATCCATAGAATCTGAGCACAACAGCTTCCTGCAGCAATGTATTCTTCTTCTACAATTGATGTGGAAATTGACTTTTATTTCTTGTTTTACCAAGAAACCAATCTGCTTCCAAGAAATTGGCAGCTTCCAGAAGTGCTTTTCCTGTCTATTTTGCATCCTGTAAAATCAGCATCTGAATATCCAATTAGCTTAAAGTCTGAATCTCTAGGATACTATAATCCCAGATACATGGTGCCTTTGAGATACTTAAAAATTCTTTTCACAGCTAATAGATGAGGTTCTCTAGGGTCAGCTTGGAACCTTGACAGAGATAGGTAGCATACCTGTTATCATGTCTACTAGCAGTCAGATATAGGAGTGAGCCAATCATACCTCTATAGTTAGTTATATCTACTGAAGAACCAGTATTTAAATCTAAATTAGTTGCAGTGGCCATAGGAGTTGATGCAGTTGAGCAGTCTTACATTTCAAATATTTTGAGTAAATTCCTGGTGTATTTGGATTGATTTATGAAGATTCCTTCGTCAGTCTGTTTAACTTGTAAACCTAGAAAGTAACTCAATTCTCCCATCATATTCATTTGATACCTGGATTGCATTAGCTTTGCAAATCTCTCACAAAGTTTATCATTAGTAGATCCAAAAATAATATCATTAACATATATTTGTACTAATAACAAGTCCTTACCATTGTATTTATATAAGAGAGTTTTATCAATTATACCTCTTGTGAAACCACTCTTTAGAAGAAATAGAGCAAGTGTTTCATACCAGGCCCTTGGAGCTTGCTTCAGTCCATAGAGTGCTTTATCCAGTAAGTAGACATGATCTGGATACTTTGGTTTCAATGAACCCTGGAAGTTGTTCAACATAAACTCCCTCTTCAAGTTCTCCATTTAGAAATGCACTCTTCACATCCATTTGGAAAACTTTAAACTTCTTGTGAGCAACATAGGCAAGAAAGATTCTTATTGCCTCTAACCTTGCAACCGGAGCAAATGTCTCATTATAATCAATGCCTTCTTGTTGTGAGTAACCTTTTGCAACCAATCTTGCTTTATTCCTTGTGATAATGCCCTCACTGTCAAGTTTTTTTCCTCAACACCCACTTTATGCCAACTATAGATCTGTTCTTTGGTCTTGGCACAAGAGTCCAGACTTTGTTTCTTTCAAATTCATTGAGTTCCTCTTGCATTGCTGTGACCCAGTCAGCATCTTGCAGAGCTTCTTCAATCTTCTTAGGTTCAGTTTGAGATAGAAAAGAATGGTAGAGATATTCATTCTAAGTGTCTTTTCTTGTTCTTACACCACTGTCAGGGTTTCCAATGATTAAGTTAGGTGTGTGTGACTTAGACCATTTTCTTGCAGATGGAAGTTGACTCCTAGAAGTAGAACCTCCCCTTGATCCATTAAATTCTATGCTATTTCCTTGAGTAGTACCACTATTGTTTCCTGATGCACCCCCTGAATCAGTGTTCCCATTATTATCAGTATTTGACTCATTAGAGTTTGAGGAAGATAAGTTTGATGATCTTTCTACTGGTGTTCCTTGAGTTGAATCACTTGCAGTAGTCTCTGGATTTGAGTCATGTTGCTCCCCCTCAACATATGCTTCAGTGTCAGAAGAATTTCCACTATTTTGTGGAACCTCGGAGCTTTGAGTGATATCAGGATTTACTGAATCAGAGTCAGGATTTATAAGTTCAGCATAAGTTACTTCATTTTCAAATATCAACTTGTCATGGTCATCTGCATCTTCTAGACCTGTTATCTTCTTGTCATCAAAAGATACATGTATAGATTCCATGACTGTTCTTGTTCTCATATTGTAAACTCTGAAGGCTTTTGTAGACAATGGATATCCCACAAAGATTCTTTCATCAGCTTTTATGACAAACTTGGTAAGCTGCTCCGGATGAGTTTTGAGAACAAAACACTTACAACCAAATATATGAAAGTTGTTGGATATATTTGAGATGTCATGTCTAATATGTTTCATGTTTAGTTTTCAGATCTTAACTAACAGGAAATATCAGTTCTTACTGGAATCAGGACTTACTGGAAGTCAGGACTTAACGATATCAGGACTTAGATTATCAGAAGATGGATATCAGAACTTAAGTATTGGAGGACTAACAGTTAAGGAAGGAAGCTGATTTATAGGAAAGAAGATCGAGACTAATACAAGAAGAAGATATGCATGGAAAGAGTTAGAGGCCTAAAAGAATTATATAAGATATCTGGTTGATATATTTTATGAGACAGAATTATATTCTATATTAATTAGAAGTTATCTTATAACTGTGTGTCTATATAAACACAAACATAGGTTTACTTTATAAGAGTTATGATCATCGAGAAGATCATACAATTGTAACCTAGCAGCTCTCATGATATTTGTTCATCACTGAGAGAGAACAGTTCCATTGTAACAGAGTTTATTATATCGAATACATCTGTTTTATGTTACTTTTGCTTTAAATCGATTTGATTGTATTTTACCTGTATTCAACCCCCTTCTACAGTGTTGTGTGACCTAACAAGTGGTATCAGAGCTTCTCTGTTAACACACATACAGTAAAGATCCAAAACAATCATGTCTATAGAAGCAGAAAATCCAACCAAGCCCGCCAAAACTGAAGAAACTCCAAAGACTCAAACCCATAGTCGATATAAGACTATTAGGGTTCCCATGTTAAGACCTTCTGAGTATCCCATATAGAAAGTGAAGATGGCTATGTTTCTGGAAGCTATAGATCCAAAATACCTTGACAGAATTTATGAAGGACCACATAAGTCAACCAAGCTCTCTGTTGTAGTTGCAGATCAGCCAGCAAAGACCATACCAAAGGAGAAAAGTGAAACACAGCTGAAGATATCTCATCTATTTCCAAGGATGCAAAGGTAAGGCATTTGTTGCATAGTGTCATTGATAATGCCATGTCAAATAGGGTAATTCAATGCAAGACTGCAAAGGTGATATGGGATGCTTTGGAAATAAGGTGTCAGGGAACTAATGCAATCAAGAAAAACAGGAGGACTATACTCACTCAAGAGTATGAGCACTTTGACTCAAAAAGTGATGAGTCATTAACGGACTTATATGACAGGTTTGTCAAACTCTTGAATGATCTGTCACTGGTGGACAAGGAATATGACATTGAAGATTCAAATCTAAAATTCCTTTTAGCTCTTCCTGAAAGTTGGGATTTGAAAGCTACTATTATAAGAGATAACTATGCTCTTAATGAAATTTATGGAATGCTCAAGACTTATGAACTTGAGATGGATCAAAGAAGCAAGAGACATGGGAGAAAGTCAAGAACAGTTGCTCTTAATGCTGAAGAGGAATCCCCCAAAGTGGTTGTCTCAAAGAAAGGAAAAGGAAAAGCTCTCATCATAAAGTCTGATTGAGAATCATCAAGTTCTGATGATGATGATTCAGAAACTGAAAGTCTACCTGAAGTAGATGTTGATGAAGTTGTGTGCTCTTATGGTGAAGGGTATCACAAAGATAGCCTACAGGAAATTCAGAAGGCGAAAGAAGTTTTCAAGGAAAGGTAGAAGTTATGATAAGAAGGGCTTCAAAAAATCTGAAGGCAAAGGAGGAAAGGCTGACAGAGGAGATTACTTAAATGTCAAATGCTACAACTGTGGTGAGAAAGGCCACATATCTCCTGACTGCAAGAAAGGAAAGAGTGACAAAGGCAAGGCTCTTGTCACAAAGAAGAAAAGTTGGACAGACACTTCAGATTCTGAAGATGAGGAGAACTATGCCTTGATGGCAAATGTTGATAGCAGTTCTGATGCTGCTGAGTTAAAGGTACCTCAAACAACTTATGCCTTTCATACTAATGATATTACTGAGTTGAGATTATATCTTAAAACCATGTTTATTATCTATAGAGATCAAACTTTAACATGTGAAAGATTAACTTCTGAAAATCTTGCTTTTAAAAAGAGGAATGATTATTTAGAAAAAGAGTTAGTTATGTTCCATCAAACTCAGAAGGATAGAGATGATGCTTTCTATGTTAGAGATGAAGGGCTAAAAATGAATAAATCTCTAAAAACTGAGTTAGAAAAAGAGAGAGAGATTATCAGGACTTGGACTAACTCTGGCAGAACAACTCAGAATATACTAAGTAGTGGGAACTGGAAAGAGGTCTTAGGTTATGCAGATGAGAAAAGTGAAAAAGGAACTAAACAAGTTAAGCTAATTATTTTTAAACAGACTAATAAGCCAAAGGTAAATCCTGTTAAATTTGTAGCTAAAACTGTAAAGTCTGATTTTGAAAAGGTGAAAGATATTGAGACAGAAGTGATAGTAGAGTCAACTTCTGACAAATTAGAACATGATAAACCAACTGAAGTTAACATAGGTTTAATGACAAAGAAGCAACTTAAACATAAGCTGAAAGAGATTACCAGTATAAACAAGGTAAAGGCAGCTAGGAAAAATAGGAATGGAAAGGAAGGAGTGAATAAAAGCAACAATTATATGCCTGTTCCTAATGCTCCTAGAAAGAAATGCTATAACTGTGGAAACTCTAACCATCTGGCTTCTTTTTGCAGGAAGAATAAGAATATAAACTCCTTACCTTCTAAGTCAGGAGTTAAGAGTCAGTCTATTAGGTTTAAGCCACAAAATCCTTATTTTCATTGTGATAGTACATGGCATTCCATTTATACTTGTAAGGAATATCATAGTTTGTACTATGATTATTATCAGATAAAACCTTCTTTGAAGAAAGTTGTTTTAATTCCTTCTAGTGTAAAGTATGATGCAGAGTCTGATAATGTTAATACTGATAAGAAAAATGTTAGCATAAACTCTGATGTTAAATCCGCTGCAAATGTTAATAAACTTAAGAAGGCCAAAGGATCCAAGCAAGTCTGGGTCCTTAAAACTAATCATTAGTGGTCTTTGTGATAGCAGGGCAACAGGAAGAACATCCTAGTTCTGGACAGTGGATGTTCAGGACATATGACTGTAAATAAAGCCCTGCTATCAGATTTTGTGGAGAAAGCTAGCCCAGAAGTTTCTTATGGAGATGGCAACATTGGAAAAACTCTGGGATATGGCAAGATCAATCTTGGGAATGTCATCATTGAAATAGTAGCTCTTGTCTCAGGACTTAAACACAATCTGTTGAGTATAAGTCAAATCTGTGACAGAGGTTATCATGTGGATTTCTTTGAAGAACACTGTGAAGTTATAAGTAATTCAACAGGCAAAGTGGTTCTGAAAGGATACAGGCATGGTAACATTTATTAAGCCAAACTTTCAACAAGTACTGATGGTTCTACAATCTGTCTGTTGAGTAGAGCATCAATTGAAGAAAGCTGGAATTGGCACAAGAAACTCTCTCATTTAAATTTCAACAATATAAATGAGCTTGTAAAGAAAGATCTTGTGAGAGGACTACCAAAAACATTATTTACTACTGATGGCCTTTGTGATTCATGTCAGAAGGCAAAACAAAGAAAATCTTCTTTCAAGAGCAAAATTGAGTCATCAATTCTTGAGCCTTATCACCTACTACATGTTGATCTATTTGGTCCAGTCAATGTCATGTCTATTGCAAAGAAGAAATATGCTATGGTTATAGTGGATGAGTTCACAAGGTACACTTGGGTGTATTTCTTGCAGAAGAAGAATGAAACTGCATTTACTCTAACTGATTATGTCAAACAGCTGGATAAATTGATTAAAGATTCTGTTAAAATAATGAGTGATAATGGCACTGAGTTCAAGAATTCAAACATGGAAGAGTTCTGCAAAGATCATGGAATCAAACAGGAATTTTCTGCACCTGAAACTCCATAGCAAAATGGAGTTGTAGAAAGAAAGAACAGGACTCTGATTGAACCTGCACGAACAATGCTTGATGAAGCAAAGCTACCAACCTATTTTTGGCCTGAAGCTATGCAGACTGCTTATTTTACACAAAATGCTACACTTATAAACAAGTATGGAAAAACACCATATGAGATGGTGGAGAAAAAGAAGCCAAATCTGAAATACTTTCATGTATTTGGTTGCAAGTGTTTTATTCTTAAGACTCATCCTGAACAACTGTCAAAATTTGATCTAAAAGCTGATGAAGGAATTTTTGTCGGATATCCACTTTCCACAAAAGCCTTCAGAGTCTATAATTTAAGAACAAGAGTTGTCATGGAATCTATCAATGTCTCTTTTGATGATAAGAAGATTACTGGACTTGAAGATTTCGATGATCATGATCAGCTGAGATTTGAGAATGAAGATTTAAATTCTGATTCTGGAAATTCTGATGACTTAAATCCGGATCATGTAAGTTTTGATGGATTAAGTTCTGATGTTGTTGAAACTGTGGTAATAACTCCAAAGGAAAATACACCTGTCCAGGGGGAGCAAGCTGAAGAACCTACCACATCTTAAGACTCTCGAGAAGCATCAGAACCTGTCACTGGATCTTCAAGTTCAGATTCATCTAGTTCTGATGAGTCAAATTCTGATAATTTTGGAAGCTCTGATTCTTCAACTCCTGAAAAATCAAATTCAAATTCTGAAGTCTCGGAGAGCATAACTACAGGGGGGCATCAGAAAATGCTAATGGAGACAACATGGATCATGGGGGAGGATCCAGTTTAGAGATCAACTTCAATGTGTAACGAAGTGGACCAACGCACATACACCTGATTTAATCATTGGAGATCCTGAAGCAGGTGTCAGAACTAGAACTGCAACTTTAAATGAATGTCTCTATCATTCTTTTCTATCTCAGACTGAACCAAAAAAGTGGAAGAAGCTCTTCAAGATGCTGATTGGGTGCAAGCAATGCAGGAAGAGTTAAATGAATTTGAAAGAAATAAAGTTTGGACCCTAGTGCCAAGACCAAAGAACAGATCAGTTGTTGGTACAAAATGGGTGTTCAGAAACAAAACTAACAGTGATGGCATAATTATAAGAAATAAAGCAAGACTGGTTGCTAAAGGCAACTCTCTACGGGAGGGTATTGATTATGATGAAACATTTTCACCAGTTGCTAGATTAGAAGTCATAAGGATCTTTTTGGCTTATGCTGCTCACAAGAAGTTTAAAGTCTTTCAAATGGATAGAAAAAGTGTTTTTCTCAATGGAGAATTATAAGAAGAGGTATATGTTGAACAACCTCCAGGCTTTGTAGATCCTAAATTTCCCAATCATGTCTACAGGCTTGATAAAGCACTTTATGGCCTTAAGCAAGCTCCAAGAGCATGGTATGAGACTTTAGCTCAATTCCTTCTGGAAAGTGGATTTCAGAGGCACAATTGACACGACTTTATTCTACCCCAACCATAGAAAGGACTTACTTTTGGTACGAATATATGTTGATGATATCATATTTGGTTCTACTAATTCCAAACTGTGTGAGAAGTTTGCAAAGCTAATGCAGTCAAGATATCAAATGAGTATGATGGGAGAACTTAGCTATTTTCTGGGCCTTCAAGTCAAGCAAACTGCAGAAGGCACTTTTATCTGTCAATCCAAGTATACCAGAAATTTACTAAAGAAATTTGGAATGCAAGATTATTCAAGTGCATCCACTCCCATGGCTACTGCAACCAAGTTAGATAAGGATACTGGTAAATCAGTAGATATTACTAACTACAGAGGTATGATTGGCTCTTTACTCTATCTAACTGCAAGTAGACCTGATATCATGTATGCTACCTGTCTTTGTGCAAGATTTCAGGCTGATCCAAGAGAACCTCACTTATTAGCTGTGAAAAGAATTTTCAAGTACCTTAAGGGTACAGCTGATCTAGGATTGTGGTATCCTAGGAAATCAGATTTTAAGCTAATTGGTTACTCAGATGCAGATTTTACAGGATGCAAAATAGACAGGAAAAGCACTAGTGGAAGCTGCCAATTTCTTGAAGGCAGATTAGTTTCTTGGTTTAGCAAGAAACAAAAGTCAATTTCCACATCAACTGCAGAAGCAGGATATATTGCTGCAGGAAGCTGTTGTGCACAGATTCTTTGGATGAAGAATTAGTTACTGGATTATGGGTTAGAATTTTCTAAAATCCCTATTTACTGTGATAATCAAAGTGCTATTGCTATGACAGGTAATCTAGTTCAACACTCAATGACAAAGCACATCAGCATTAGGTACCATTTCATAAGGGAACATGTGGATGAAGGTACAGTGGAATTGCATTTTGTTCCAACAGATCAACAGCTAGCAAATATCTTCACAAAAGCACTATGTGAAGCTACTTTTATAAGATTGGTAAATGAACTTGGAATGGTTTCAGGTTCTTTTTCTAAATCTGCTTAGTTTTTTGTTCTCATGCATCGGACTTTATGATCAGTGTTTACAGATTATATTATCTATATGTAATATGTGCTTAATTTGAAAATTCATTAAATGATGATTGTTATCTGATGTGGATTTATATACTCCGATAAGTGTTTTGATTGTTATGTGGCTATTCAATCCAATGAGAATAACTGTGCTAGATACTGACCTAATAGTCTTTAACATACTAGAAATCCCATGTTTGAATTAGTTGTTTATGTGGAAACTCATTAACACAAGCAGATTCTGATATTGAGCTTAGTCAAGTTTACTTTGTGTATCTTATTACTAAGTCACAAACTAGATTCTTGTTTCTTATCTGTCAAATTCTGATGTCAGTAAATCTTAAGAATGAACTAAGTGCTGAAAAGCCTTACTTATCAAAAGAAAATAAAAGAAAAGAATAAAAGTCAGGTGCTCCTTTGAGATCTAGAGTAAAAATGTGGAAGGGAAGACCCAAGTGCATTGCTGGTATTAAGTAATATGCATTAGAAAAGCAAAAAAAAATTCTTGGTGACTTTTCATACTCTATGATTACTGGAGAAATACTCTGATAACAGCATAAATTCTGATAAGCAGTCGTGACTCACTTACACTGAGAAGCCACTATAAAAAGGAATTTCAAAAGATGCATAAAATGAGCACAAACAGTTGAGGTGGACTCATGCATAAATTTGTTCTATAGTAGACATCATGACTGATGACAGATTTTAAGCATTTTTCTTAGTTATGCCTTATTTCTAAGATGTACTGAAGTTGATCAGACTTTAATCTTTATATGATATTTTGCTGAATGCACACACTTTCACTCCATATGAATGATGAAAATTATTGTGGTGATTAAGTTGTTTTTGACAAACAGTTAAGTGTCATTTGCATAAATTCTGAGGACTTCTGATGGAAGTTCTGATGATTAAACTCTGAAGAAAATAAGTCTTATTTGTATGAAGAATCACATAAAAAGGTATTCACTTTTTGAGTATAGAAGCCATGTTCTGATGACTGTTAAAATCTGATATAAGTTAAGTTCTGATATTAAATCCTGATGGAATCTTTGATGCTTACGTGGCATTTTTCTTTACTTGACTTATTTGTGGTAAAATCTGAAATAGTCATATTTAAATCAGAATAAATTTGGGTGAGATAAAAATAGTCATAATTATTATGGGTTAATGGTAAACGTGTATGTCTTGAAAAACTGCATGTGCACAGTAATTGTTAATTATTTTCCGTGCCCATTAACTCTTTCTTTAGATCTTTTACTGACTGTTATCATTACACATCAGTCTAGGGAGTCGAGGGATCATTATTTTTACTTGTAATTATTAACCAGTCCTCGCGTCCCTTGGTATTCTATTGGCTATTTAAACCGACTATTCATTCCAGCCAAAACATCTTTCATTTTCTCACAAACTCACTCTCTTTTTATTCTCGTCAACAAAAATGGTTTGTTTCAACTTGTTTCTGAACTATGAAACTTTCAACATCGAGTTGAGTTGTGATGATTGGCAACAGGAGTGGCATGTCACTGTCATTCCTAAAGAGCTCTGGAACTCAGTTCCACAAGAAGTTCACACAGACCTCTTGTTCTTTTCGATGGAATACCACCTCCATCTTGATCGGTTGGAAGAGGAAAGGAGAGAAGCTCTCTGTCAGCAAGAACGGATCATCCGTCTTGCAGTGCTCTTCGTCAGCAGCAGAAGGAGCTAGTCGATAGGTCTTCTTAGACTAGGACTAAGGCTGTTGATGTTAATAATCTTAGAATAGGACTATCTTGTAATTTTTACATGTAATTGATAAATTTCATGAAATGTACTCATCTCATATATTAATGAAATTTTCTTTTAATTGCAAGGTTTGGTCTTTGTTTCTCAAATTATGTGACTTTGCATGTTTTAATTGCAATTTGTTAATCTTTACTTCATCGTTTTTTTTAACTTTATCCTGTGATGAATGTTTTGATTCAATAATGGTCAATAATAAATTTTGATGATTAGAGGAAATAATTGAAGCACGAATTCATGCATCTGAACCTGTGATAATTGAAGCTGAGAATATTACTTCTCAGAGAGAGAAAGCAGCTCAAAGTTCTAATACTTTGAAAAGGAAATCTGTAAATTCTGATGCTGTTGAAGCAACTCCTTCATTGGCAATGAGATTGAAGAAAAAAAGGCTAGGAGGTATTTGGCTAAGGCTATATCAGAAGATACTGAAGAAGCTGAGGAAGGGGATCAGGAATCTCTGATCTCACAAGAACCAATTATCATTGAAGCCCTTCCAGCTCAAGCCAAAGACACTGCTAATAACACAGTTATTACCCCTCATGTCTCTCCTATTAAAGCTACAGATGATGCTAAAGAACAAACTGATAATTCTGAAATAGATATTCATAATGTGAATATACCTGAAGTTCTTTATCTGAAAGCTCCATCTACATCAAAGACACTAGCTCTGGAGATAAATTCTGTTGATCAGAATTTAGATGATGTTATTCCTGGATCTCCAGTTGCTTCACACACTGTTGAGCTATCAGAACAGAATGAGTCTTCCTCAAGTTCTGATGACAGTGTTTCTGTTGAGACTCCAGTACCTACTCTGGGCAAGGAAGAATTGGTGAAGAAATTTGTTGAAAAGGAAGCACCTATTCCTTGGGAGGATACTCACAGAGGTGTTGAGTGGACCAAGAAGTGGAATGAATCAGATTTTATTCCATGTTCTAAAATTCTTACAGAGCATATTGCAAAAGCTGATGAGTTGCTCACAAATGTTGATCTCAAGAAACAACTCAAGATCATAGCTCTGTCTACAAAACATCTTCGAAGTCTACATACTTCTACTCATGAAAAGGTTGATACACTCAGGGAACAAGCTGATAAGTTCAATCTACAGATCAAGCTTGACAAGAATAGGTATATCAGACCTATTTCTAAAAAAGTTGCAGCCATTGAGAAAACTCAAGAGAAGCAACAGGCCCAAATTGCTAAGGTTCTGGCTAATCAAGCTTCTCAGAAAGCTCAATTGGATGAAATCCAATCTTCAGTTGAACTTCTTCTTTCTCTCTTACTTCCTGATGATGCCAAAAAGGGGGAGAAGGTAGTTAAGTCCAAATGCTCACCTACTCAAGAACTGAAGAAAAAGGATGATAAATGTGATGATCCGGGAAACTCTAAAAAGAGCAGAGGTCAAAAAAAGTTCAAGGAAAATCTTATATTCAGAACAAGTCAAGTTCTGATGTTGTGAATGCTCAAAGATTGAAGTCAAGTGGTGATAAGCAAAGTCTGATGTCAAGTTCTGATATTCTGATTCAGTCAGGATCTAAAGACTCTCAGAAGTTTTTGCAAACTCTGAAGATAAAAGGGAAGTAGACTACTGTGTATTACAAAGATCCTAAAATCCAGACACTTGATGAGGAGATAGCAAGAAGATTATTTCTGAAACACAATCCTGGAATGGATTTAGAAACTCTCAGGGGGGAAGAAGCTAGATTTGCTGCTGAGAAGACAAATCCTAAGTCTAAAGCTTCTGATGCAAAGAAACCTCCAAGGCCTAAGGAAAAAGGCATTGTGATCAAGGAAAAGTCAAATTCTGAAACTTCAAAGTTCAAGACTAGATCACAGACTGAGAGTGATCCCAAAGACAAAGGGAAACGAAAAATTTATGAATCAACCAAGTCACTGGACTTGAAAACTTCTCAAGATCTGATGAAACCAGTGTATAAAATGGTTCAAGTAACTGATGATAATCTTGTTGAAGACGAAAATGTTCAAATTCTGAAAAGAAGAAAGATAATTGAAGATTCTAAAACAACCTCTGACATTGCTCAAGTTGTTATTCAGAATAAAGGACAGGAAGGTACAGAAGAAACAGCAAATTCTGATCAAGCTATCAAGACATCAACTACTGACAATGCTCAAGTTGATTTGGATAAAATGACAATTGCTGATAAGGAGAAGCTGTTATGGAAGAAAGCTACTCCAGTTGAACCAAAATCCAATCTCATGATTAATCAACTTGCTACATTTGGGTTGAAAGCCATGCAACCTAGAGATAGAGCTGGATTAGGTTCTGACGAAGAGAAGATTCAAACAGGAGTAGAGGTTACTCTAAGAGATCCTTTCATATTGACAGACAAACCATATGAACAAATTAAACAAAGGCACCTTGACAAGGTGTTGTATGCTCAAGTTGTGATAGATGCTCATGATAAGGAGAATCTAAAAGAGAAATTGATCTTATTTCTCTGTGAAATAAGACTAGAGCATTCCTCCTGTCACCCTGCAATCAGTATTTTGAATCAGTTAGTGTTTTTAAGGATCCAGACTTGCTTGGATCCTTTGGCCTCTTTAAGTTTGTTAACATATGCAGCAAAAGACTTCATATCAAAATTTGTGTTAGCATTATTATTAATCAGTATTTATACATGCAAAAACAGATTTTGCTTTAACTAAAGAGGGTTTCAGTTTATAAAAGTTATAATACAAAATGTGATACTCTTTACATGTATAAATAGAGTGCCAAACACTGCCACAATGAAAACAAGAATTTTATGGTTTATATCTAGCTGTTCTATTCATAAACTCTGATTTGGAAGGAACAACTTTTATCTCTTTATTCTTCCTGCAAGAATTAGCAAGTTGATTAGTGCTACCATTGTTTGAACAGGTCTTTCTAGGTGCATTAGGAGGAGTCACATAATTTCCATTCTTATTAACACCTGCCTTTCCATTCCTATTTTTACTAGACCTTTCCCTCTTGTCTTTCATGTGTAAGTCCTTTAGCTTTTGCTTAAGCTGTTTCTGAGTCATTGAACCAATATTTATTGAATTTGTGTGAACTTATTCACTCTTTTTAGTAATTAAGTTTGATCTAGGTGCTGAGATAGTACCTTCCTCATGGATTGATTTAACATTATTAGCACTTGGACTAAACTTAATGGTCTTTATTTGAACCTTGTTCAATTGGACCTGACTATCAGTTTTTATTGGTTATGTTTTCTCAGTTTCTTCTCCACTTTTCTTATCAGAATTAGATCTAGCTGAATATCCTAATGCTGATCCCCAACAACCATTTTCTAAGATTTCCTGAGTTGTCTTACTGAGTTAGTACAAAGTTTAATGACTTCTCTCTCTTTAGCTAACTCCTTTTTCTAGATAAGCACGTTTTTCTAACAATTTTTCTTTAACATAAACAACATTATCTCCTTCTTTTTGAATTTTTAGCATGGAAAGCAACTCAATTTCTAAGTAATCATTCCTTTTCTTTAGCACAGAGTTTTCACTCTTGATTCCATTGTTCTCTAAGGTTTGATCCCTAAAACTAACATGCAGAGACTTAAGAAATAATATTAATTCATAGATATCATCAGTATCAAATACAAGAGTAGACCGATGTACCTTTAATTCAGCATTGTCGGCCTCAGCATTAGCATTTTCCATGAGAGCATAATTGATTCCATCATCTGAGTCTGATGAATCATCCCAGTTTCTCTTCTTTGAGATCAAAGCTTGTTTCTTCTCAGCTCTGTGTTTTTTGCAGTCAGATGCAAAGTGTCTAAGTCTATCACAGTTGTAACATCTCTCTTTTGACTAGTCAGGTTTTCCAGATCTAGCTTCCTTCCAATCAGTATCTCTTTTCTTGTTCCTCTTATCAGAGTTTGAGGAACTGGAACCTTTTCTGGAAAATCTTCTCCCTTTTTTGAAGTTTTTGTAGACCATCTTCTTGAAACTTGTAACCAGTAGGGCAGCCATTTGATCCATATCTTCATTATTGTTATGATCACTGTTAGTATCTGATTCAGTATCAGGATTTGGGTCATCATTAGAATTTGATGATTCAGTATCTGACTTAGCAATCATGGCTTTCCCTTTGGAGTAGCTTTTCCTCCTAGCTCTCTCATTTGGCTTCTCTTCAACCTTAAGTGCAACTGGTCTAGCTTTTGATCATTTCCTCTTTCTCCTTTGCTCCATCACTAGTTCATGAGTTTTCAGAACTCCATAGATCTCATCTAGAGGTGTGATATCAAGATTATAGTTATCCCTGCTTGATGTGACTTTAAAGTCCCACTTTTCAGGGAGAGCAAGTAGGAACTTCAAGTTTGAGTCACCCAAATCATATTCTTTGTTGACAAGGGATAAGTCATTCAACAACTTCTGAAATCTATCATAGATCTCAGTTAGGGACTCATTGTCCCTTGAGTCAAATTACTCATATTCTTGAGTATGTACTGTCCTCCTGTTCTTCTTGATAGCAGTTGTACATTGACACTTTACTTCTAAAGCATCCCATATCTCTTTTGTTATTTTACATCCAATGACTCTATTGGACATAACATTATCAAGATTGTTGTGTAGGATATATCTAACTTTAGCATCCTTCATGATAGATGAGATATCTTCAGGAGAGTAGTCCTTCTTGGTCTTTGTCTATCATCTTCTCTGGTTCTCCTACAGGCGTAACAGCTATCTTCATGGTCTATG
The DNA here is from genome assembly GCF_009905375.1 of Apium graveolens. Classification (NCBI taxonomy): domain Eukaryota; kingdom Viridiplantae; phylum Streptophyta; class Magnoliopsida; order Apiales; family Apiaceae; genus Apium; species Apium graveolens. Next base: position 191,874,307 of record NC_133649.1, on the reverse strand, counting down.
AGGACCATCATAGATCCTTCTTGGGTATTCAGGATCCATGGCTTCCAAGCACATGGCCATCCTAACTTTTCAGATTGGATATGCATGTATATTCAGGATAGGCACCTTGATTGCTTCATACCTACTCATGTTGCTGCTTATTTGTGATGCGGCTGGGGGTTGTGTTTCAGATTTCTTCTTCTTTGTCTGACATTGTAGATTGATCTTCAGATCTTAAACTATTTGTATGTTAATAGCAAGTTTTGATACCAATTATTAGGCCCTTAATCAACTGTAAAGGGGGGTTGAATACAGTTAATACAATTAATTCGATAAAGCTTCAATAGAATCAACAGTTTTTATATTAACTGATAAAAACTTATCACAAAAGTACTCTCTCGAAAGGATGAACAAATATCCTTGAGAGCTGCTAGGTTATGCGAAAGATATAACAATGTCGCAATGCATATAACATGAACATAAGTTGTGCTTTATATAGAGCACAACTACCAATGTATAAGGAATCATATTCTATTAACAACAAGGAAACCTTTACAATTGCTTCTGAGATAAAGTCCTTCACCGCCTTGAGTTCTTATTTCCTTTTCCTCCTCGAAGATCAACTGATGTGACAAATACTAATTTCATTATCCGTTGACATCATCATCCGTCGAAATCATCATCCGTTGATATCCTATCATCCGTTGATATTTCATCATTCGTTGATGTCATCAGCATATGTTGATATATAAGTTCTGATGTGAACTTATGATAGTTTCTATTTGATATCATCAATTGCTCCTAACATAGATTATACCATGATTTATCAAACTGAGGAAACTTGATACTAATAACTTCTCGAGAACTCATATTTTCAGATTTGAGAAATTTTTGCAATATACTGTCTTAAAATATAACTACCCAAACTCAACAATACCAAAATCCAATCAAATCAAAACGACAAACCCAAAATCAGATCTACACCAACGAAAGCACTCCAAGTCTCTATACAACCAAAATTAACAAAAAACTTGTTAATCTAATGGATTTAATCTGTATATTGATTAACAAGCTCTGGTACTAATTGTTAGGTCTAGAGGTCAATTACAGAAGGAGGGTGAATTTAATTTAATAATTTTTATCAAAGTTTAAGCAGCAGAATCAAAACTAAAATGACTAAACATAATATTCGAGGTTAAATTCTTGTATTTAGAAAAATAATCATGAGGGTTTGCTTACAACTCTAAATACAAAAGATTCAAAGAAATAAATATAAAAAGAACCGAACAATAAGCTATCAATCTAGGGTTCTTCTTATCACTCAAACAAGCTAGAGATCTTATCAAATAACCTATCAAAATATAGATCTAAAGTTTGTGAATGTAGTTGTGCAAGTCTTTATGGTGTAAGGGAATTTTGACAGCATTTCTCCTTGTAAAAATCTTAAAAGAATCAAACTAGCTCTAACAAAAAGATTTCCGCAGAGTTTCGTTAATGTTTTCTGGAGAAGACTATTTGTTCCTTCAAATATCTGATGTATATATAGTGATATGACTTGATTGAGAAGACAGGGACATGTGGCTCATTGTAGTCCATTCATTTGAACTTGGAATGCTACTAAATGCCATTTGAATACTACAAATCGACTATATTTAGCAGGAAATCGACCAAGCATTATTGTAACAGCTACAAGTTGCCAATAGATTGCTAACGGAGCTACAAATCGACCTTTTCCTCTTTTGAAGCTATAAATCGACAATACAAGCTTCGTTAGCTTAGAAATCGACCATAGGGTCTGTGGCGCCCTCCAAACCCGGGTCAGAAGTTTGGGGTCCACAACACATATACAATATATAAACCTGAATAAGAAATATTATTTGCAATGACCCTGCTTTACATAACCACGGATCGCAACAGGTTAAAGTATGAAAACAAGCCACAATCTTAACCTTTATTACAACGTACCAAATCCCAACTAATTTAACTTACAATTGATAATAAAAATCATTCTTACAATCTGACTATCTCTATGCCGAATGAAGCTTCTGCTAGCTCAATTCAACTCAACTGGAACCTTAGCCCGCACTTTGGACTGAGAAACTTCACTATCATCCATATTCTTTTCAACTGTAAAATATATAAAAGAATCGCAAGGGTGAGCTAACTAGCTCAGCAAGTCATAATAGTGATAACTGAGGTTAAACAATGATCAAATGAGATGATTCAAAGGAATCAAGTTTCTTTTTAACTAATCATTAGAATTGGATATTCATTTTAAGTTTTAAAAACCAAGGTTAGGCTGCTGATCAGTCACGCACTAACCTCGAGCAAGCACACAGCACTGCTCTAATTACTGGATCCAAGGCACACATTGGCCTAACTTGACCATTTGTATGATCTGACCACGAATCTGGTCCACATATATAAAAACTATCCAATCCTAAAGCAGTTCAATATGATAACAATATGATTCAATAAAACAAGATCATAATCGATGATGGTTAAACATTTGCATAAAAACATAAGGAAACTCATGGATATCTCAAGGGTATATCAGGGTATGTATAAGAAACGGTTTTCAGTTTGTACAAAGGTCAAGTATCAGACCGATTTTTCAGGATATGGTTCTTTGATGTTATTAAGAATGATTGGAGTATAAAAGTTCCTGTGTTTTCCAAATCATTCTCTTTCAGTGTTTGGTGTTTGGTAATTATATCTTTGAAGAGTGGTATTATATTTGTATGGTTTGGTGTCTCAGGATCAACAAAGGACGGTTTGCAAAGAATAAGGCTTACGGTTCAAGATCAAGAAAGAATCAGGGGTAAGGGTAAATAATTTGAAGCATATACATTATAAAACAGGAGTTATGTTTAATAATAGTAACATGTTATGAAACAGTTCGAAAACATTGGTAATATATCTTGAAGAAAAGTTCAGAAATACTTGCCTTACAAGGCTTTACAACTATTACTGATCAACTCTGAGCTGATTCTGCTGCTGAGGTTCTAACGTCCAACCACTAGATCCCATTGGATTTGACTTTGACACTCAGGTCTTTCTGTTGAAACTCTACTGAGCTCGTCGACTGACCACTAGGTTATCTTTAGTCCATCGTCCACTTTCAAGTTCCCGGCTATAACCTACAGGGTCGAAATACCCTACGTTAAACGTCTAGGTATGCTTGACATATCCTCGATACTAATTCTCACCCAACAATATTCAAACCCGACTCGTAATCATTCATATTAGAATAACACAGACAACAATTAGGGTTCACATTCTCGAAATCGATCCAGTGTTCGTTTTTACAAAATACGCATATTCGTCATTTTACGAAATTAGGGTTACTGGATTTTTGACCGAACATTCACCACAACATACAATCAAGTTTCGCACAAGATACAAGTATATACTTATTTACACTCGTTCGACATTCCGATAATTACAGGGTATATCCCGAATTTCTGAATTTAATTTCCAAAAGTTTGGGCAACACCTCCTCTGTTTATCGGCCTACCCGTCGAACAACTCGACGTCAAATCACAACCAATCAATTCATTCCAAACAAATCATAATCCAACAAATCACAATAATCCAGAATCACAACCAAGCAATCAATCCAGTTATGCATTTCAATCCTCAATACAACCTTTACATTTTAAATAAATATTTTCCTTCCGAAAATAACTTCACGAATTAAGTTTATTTATTTTATAAAAATAGGACTCAGATCAAAATCATCCTTGTCCACCGTCGACTCACCGAAGTTCATCGGTGACGGCGGCGAAATTCTCGGGGTACCCGATAGTACGGATTCCAACCCAAAATTTCACCAATATTCAAAACATTCAAAATTAATTTCCAGCAACTAAACCCAAAAATTCAGATTACAGTACGCACAACAGATTGCAAGCCAACAGAACCAACACACGGCGCAGGACACACACACGCCACCTCCTCCACCAGAAAACGGGGAGGGCGGCGATAGAGAAACCGAAAACGCAACACAGCAGCAGACACACGAGTACATACCTACACATACACGCGAATACAACCCTGCAGACCAGGCCACCACCACCCCGCCGGAAAACCGAGGAAGGGCGGCGTTACCTGGCCACAACCGAATTACACAATACATATACACAAGATTGTATATGCATGTATAGATAATTCGAATAATCAACCGAAACCAGGACATCAATTGAACATGAATGGCCGGAAAAACGGCATTGAGCTCGTCAGAGCAGAGAACAGATCGGGGGTAAGCACAGTTGTGTTTATCTCCCTCTTTACTATATTTATTTATTTATTTTTATAAAATATTTGTGAACTGTAAACATTTATTCCGCTTCCACACACAATTGTAAATTGATACGTGTCCCCCCTTTTTATAAAAACCTGACACGTGTCCTGATATTCCCGTAAATCAAAATCTGATTCGCTTTTCTCTTGACTTAACGAACCAAGTTGTACATAAAATAATTTCAGAAAATTACGAGAATAGTTTTAAAATGTTCCAAATATCCCGAAGTTTATAAAAACATAAATTTCGTAATTCTAAAATAATTTTTGTAATGCAATGTATACCCGCTTTTAACGAATAAGCGAAACAACGCGCGGGTGAAATTAATCTCAAAAATTCCCAAAATAATTTTAAAATTCTCGGAATATTCCAAACTTAAATAAATACGAGTTTCATAATTTTTGAAGAATTTTGGAATTAAATATGGATTTTACAAATAAAAGCAATCAGAAAATCATTTAAAAGTAAATAAATAATAAAATATTGATTTCTCAATTTTATAAAATTTTAAAAATAATGAATGTAATTATAAAATCATAAAAAACAATTTTAGAGACACTCCAAGTATTTACGCAAATAAATTTGCACCAAATTCACTTTTGAAAATGAAAACAATCCAATACGATCCCATAATTAATCACACGAACAATCCAGTATATTACAAATCACACATCAATAGTCAAACAACACATAGTTGTCAAAACCAATACACATATTTTAATACTTTCCATAAATACATAAATAAATAATTCAAAAATAAACGAGTCGTTATATCCTTCTCCCCTTAAAAGGATTTTGTCCTCAGAATCTAGTATAACTAATTAAGTGAGGATATTTGTCAAGCATATCTGACTCAAATTTCCAGGTAGACTCTTCTATTCAAGGATTTCAAACGTATTCACAATAGATATACACTCATTTCCAAAGACTCGCCTTTAACGATCAAGAATTTAGATCGATCACTATATGCAAAACAACTTGGACCAGAGCCTATTGGCTCCTGATCAACCACTTGGTTCGAATCAGACACTTATTGCCCTAACCTTGACAGGCAAAACACACTATATGTACATACTATCATGATAGTAACATCAACTCATGAACAACTTTGTCTATATTTATCAATACCTCGAATGGTTCACTAATTTTAGGACTTAGCTTGTCGCTTCTACTCAAACTTATCCAAAGCTCTTTCAAGACGACACTTTTACTAAAACTACTGGTCCTATTTCTATATTCAAACTTTCTCTTAATACAATTTCGTCTTCTTTCTTTGTCTACTCCGATCTGCTTTAATCAATATTACTATGCTCTTGGTGTGCCGATTTAACTTAAAATTTGACAACCTTCTTTCTCCCGCTTTATTTTAATAGAAATGGGGAACTACACTTGCGTTCACATGAAGCTTGATAAAGTGGCATTCCAAAGCTGACATCGCTGATAAATGATCGTTCCAGTGTTTTCTTAAAACTTCACCTCTCAACATATCTTACATTTCCTAAATCATTTCCGTACTTTGACTCTCCGCATAAGGATGTTAGACGGTGCTCGTTTTCCACTTGGTTTCTAAACGTTTAAGCATCTCTTATCATTTTTCATCAGTTAAGGCTGAAAAGTAGTCTTATATATTCACGTATTATCACCTTTAAGTATTTAAGCTTCAGATTCCACTCTTTCCCATTCGTTTATTAATTTCTCGGTGGTCTTAATTACATCTAATCTTCTTTGTCGGCATAATGCATCTGTTACCATACAGCTTTGCTTAGGTAGTTGTTAATGGATTAATTCAGAATCTTTTGTTAGCCCTAGTCAAAATTTCATTCTTGAAGACTCAATGTATAGTTGTTTTCCTTCTGATTTTTAGAGAAAAATCCTTGGGCATCCCACGCAGACTCTCTTATTCCTTGAGTAGCTGAGGATGTTATCAATAAATACAGTTTACTTATCCAAATACTCCTTATACACCACATTCCTTAATTCCTTATAGCCACTTGATACACTTGTCATTTCACAGAATATCATCAGAGCTTGTAATGCTCTAAACTCACTTTAATCGTAATCTCTAATATTTTCTCAGGTCAGGTCTTAAGTTAATTTTCAATACATAACACACTTCTTAAATTAGGTCTTATAAGTAAACAATTATTTATAGGGTCTCACTTCTTCTTATTCATTGTTGTTGTTTTTTAACTCCCAATAATCCGTACATACTCTTATAATTTCATTCATTTTCTCCATGAACATCACTGGTACCTTTCACGATTCACTTCTTGTAAAACCATTCCCTGGGTCTGCCTTATCCATTAGGCCTCCAATAGTTTACCTTAATTCTTTGACGTGTCCAACACTTTCTAATCCATTTTGAAATATCCTTCTTATACCTGGTTATCGCTGTTTTTCTTTTATTTCCATATATTTTGGCATCTCTTCAATAGAGTATATACTTTATACTATAAATTCCCTGTAGCATCGATTTCTTAATTCTTCTACTTGTAACTTCCAAGTGCTGGAAGAGAACCTGGGGATATCTTGATCATTCTCCGGGGCGCATAAATTTCCTCTCACTACTGCTAACATCGTGATCCATTATCTTCTTTTGACATCTCCTTATCTTTCTTTTAACAACTTCGACTGAAAGGTCATACTATTCATCCTTGCTCCTGTTTGGATTATAAACTCTGACTCCCAATTCCAACTTCTAAAATTCCATAGAAAATTCTTCCGGTATAGTTTCTATGTCCGTTATTACTTTCCTCTATCTTTGCTTTTCCTCGTGAACACATACTTCAACCTCTTATGGCCCGTATAGGTCTTACACCTTTCTTCATACATATCATGTTTCCCAAATCTTTCAAAACGAATATTATTATTACTGCTAATCCCAAATTATGGGTAGGATACTTCTGCTCATAAGGTTTCGATTGTCTGGATGCATATACAATAACTTTATTGTGCTGCATCAACACACATCCTATTTCCTAATGAGAAGCATCACTATACACTACCAAACCTCCTTGATACTTTTAAATTGATGAAACAGGTGCTGAAACCATTCTTTTATTTAACTCCGCAAAACTTTCCCTTCATCCTTCTCCATTTCATAAACTTCTTGCTTTTCCTGGTTAGCTTTGTCCAAGATATTGCAACTTTGACGAAATCTTGCACAAATTTCCAATAGTAACCAACCCATGATAAAACTTCTTACTTTTGTTGGTTTTTCTAGTCTCTTTTTATTCATAGAAATTTTAACTTCTGCTGAATCTCTTTTGATCTTCTCTACATTGACTATTTATGCTAAGAACTATATTTCATACAACTTCTTTCTTCTCCAACCTCCCAGTCATCATTAAATGCTTTGCATGGTCCTCCATTGACTTTAAGTATCACAACTATAGCTTACTCAGATATTCCTTAAAGGTGTTATCCATCCAGTTCAAATATTACTGGTATATTGGTTAATATAAATGACAATACGAGAACAGTACTTAGTTCTGAAAATTATCCTTGATACATCCATAGGTTTAATCTTCAATTGGTGAAATACCAAGTCTTAAATCAGTCTTATAAAAGTACTTTGCTTCCTTCGTTTGATCAAACAAATCATTGGGTCAAGGTAACAGATACTTGCTCTTGACAGTAAACTTGTTGAGCTCTTGCTAATCGACGCATAATCACATACTTCCATATTTCTTATTAACATTTAATACTGGTGCACCTTATGGGGTACACTAGGTCTAATTGCTTCTTCTTCTAACATTTCTTGCATTTACTTTTCTAACTCCTTCACTTTAACTGGCGCCATTTTGTGCGAGGCCTTGGACACTGGCTTCATTTTAGGTGCTAAGTCAGTCACGAACTCAATTTCTATATCCGAAGGAAATGTTGATAACTCATCCAAAAACATATCTTGAAACTCCTTAATTACTATAAAATCTTCAAACTTTGTTTGCTTCCGACTTTTATGTATTCCATAATCACCATAATGCTCATATCTTGATTACCGTAATCATTATTAACAAATTCGTTACCTTCTTTTATCTTTTGAACCTTCTCACCTTCTCATTTGGCATCCTCAGAATTATCTTTTCGTCACGACGGTCTGTCTGGACATCACGCTTTAATAGTCAATCCATTCCTTAGAATAATATTAAATCCTCTTATCTTCCAGGATACCAATTCTGCACAACTTATTGCCAGGAACCTCAATTTCACCATTGGTATTCACTTATTTAACAACTACACGTTCTTGACTTGCTAGTCCTTTAATCACAATCTTATCAATTCAACAGGGTAATTCATCTTATCAACAAAACTTTGAGAGATAAACAATTAAGTTTCTCCCACATCTTTTAATACTTTAACGCATAAGGTATTCACCCTGATCATCCATATCATCACGTCTGTATTCTGAATAACATATTTCACAGGAAAATCGCATATTCTCGTTCTCAAAAATGTATTCCTTATTGGAGTAGATTCCCTTGATTCTTAGTGGATTCTTCACTGGGACTAGTGATTTGCAATCCTCGCCAGGTGCCCTTATTTCCTTCCCATACATAAGATGTAGATGGAACTTCGTCCACTTGATTCAGGATACGTTGATTTCTGTTTGAAAACTTCTTGCAAAGAATGACAGTACAACGAAACGACTAGAAGGATTCAAAATTCAACAAAAATTAGAGTTGAAAAGAAAGAAGAAGTAAGAATTTGAATATAAATGAGACAACCACATTGGTACTTAAGATGGCCAGTCTTTCGTACCATATGGCATACAACATATGATTAGGTGGCATCCCACCCGACTCTTCGTCATTCTGACAAAGTGTCTCACCATAACATTGTTTATCCCAATCAGAAAGCAAAAATTGAGGGAAACAATTAAATTTGAAAGGAATGCAATATCCTCCTTTTCGATATCATAGCAAGGAGTTTATTTAAGAAAAGAAGTTCATACTTATTTAGGAATCAAAAAGGGAATATACGCTGTAATATTGAAGACAAAAACGATACCATTGGTCACCATCCACATTTCACTTGTGTTCATCTTTCGAGCTTGTTCAATCATATCTCCATTGTTTCATATAATAACTTTAGAAAGTACGTTAAAATGCCTTCGCAAATTAAGTATTATGGTAGATTCTTACTTGTCATGTCTTTCGTCTTTAACATCACACCTCTATATATAATACTTTAACAACTCGATCATAATGGCGTCCCTACCAGACAACCTCGAGTTTCCTTTTTCAATTTAGAATAACCCCGAAGCATTCAACATAGTGATCCTTGTGTTAATAATATTCTTCTTTTTAGGAAATCTGGAAATCTTCTCAATCTCCTTCAGTCATACTCAGACTTCTGTTAGATCAGTGAATTCCTTGAACTTGGATACTCCTGTAATTGGATGAGTAATTGCTCTGTACACTGATTCTGTTGTTAATCTTATCAAACAATATTTGTACCTTTCTGTTGAGAATAACCAACTTCTTCACAATTGCGGATCACTTTGTCCTCTGAATTAACAATACTAAGTCTGAAACAGCATTCTTCCAGGTAATCCAGGCTTTCTAACAAACAAGAAACTCAAGTAGTAACTTGACAACCAATGTTTAAAAATCATTTTATTCAAAAAGGCTTTTAGAAATTTGTAAAGGAAAATCTTTTTCGAAAACTTGTTTAAAAAGTTTGGAACATCACAAACCTGGTTTTCCTTACTATATGAGTTAGTTGTTGTCCTTCGGACCTATAACAAGGTACCATATTAAAGAAATAATTACATAAAAGTTCGTTCACTCCAATCTACCTTTTCTCCTTTATCGGGTCCATTTGCCTTCCTTAATCGACGAAAACTTCAATTGTCGTTGCATGTTATCTTATTCGTAGCTTCACGTCAAAGCTTCCATACTGGTAATACTCCCGACATTACCATTGCAGTAGTTAAGTAAAACAGGCTATCCAATAGTCAATAAGTCTATTTCATAAAACAAAATTTGCTCGTATCACATCACATTACTACTTTACATATCGCATTTATCATATCATCATCATTTAATTTCATAAAAATCCCAAGTTTATACTTTTCTCTCTTACCCTTTCAAAATTCATCTAGTTCATCCCATACTTATTCACGGGTGGCTTAGTCACTAAGGGCTTCTTTTAACCCGATAACAGCAATCCTCTGAAACACTTAAATCTCCTCTCTAAACTTCGTCTCACCTCTATTTATAACTCAAGCGCTCACCATTTACTTTAGCTCTCGAATCCATCCTCGTAGGTACAATCGCTTCATAGGACAAGTTTTAAACTGGGGGTATAGAACAGGATGTAGAGTAAACTAAAGAGATACGCTCACAGCCGAATTTCCAGTAAAACAAGAATAAACAGATGGAGGTTCTTGAATAGGTAATCTCATATCAAAAGGTGGAAAAGTAACGTAGAATAGCTTGAAGAAGTGCAACCGTTATAACAGAAGGTAGTGCCATTAATACTGGTGGAGGAACAAGGAGCAATTCCAATCTGAGAGAAGATGACGATCCTCGAACGGAAAGCTCCAAATGATCAAATGACACCGGGAAATCAAGATCTACCATTGCCGTTGTCTGGAATTCATGTCGCAAGCTGAGAATCCCGAATCGCAACACGAATCGTGCCGAAGACTTACTATATAGTCGCACTCATCCTCACAACATCTTATCTTTCTGTTTCCTATTCCTAATCCTAACCCTCTACCCAATCCCGACAATCTAGGCTTGTTTCAGTGACTTATAACCTGTAGCTCTGATACCAACCTATGGCGCCCTCCAAACCCGGGTCAGAAGTTTGGGGTCCACAACACATATACAATATATAAACCTGAATAAGAAATATTATTTACAATGACCCTGCCTTACATAACCACGGATCACAACAGGTTAAAGTATGAAAATAAGCCACAATCTTAACCTTTATTATAACGTACCAAATCCCAACTAATTTAACTTATAATTGATAATAAAAATCATTCTTACAATCTGACTATCTCTATACCGCATGAAGCTTCTTCTAGCTCGATTCAACTCAATTGGAACCTTAGCCCGCACTTTGGACTGAGGAACTTCACTATCATCCATATTCTTTTCAACTGTAAAATATATAAAAGAATCGCAAGGGTGAGCTAACTAGCTCAGCAAGTCATAATAGTGATAACTGAGGTTAAACAATGATCAAATGAGATGATTCAAAGGAATCAAGTTTCTTTTTAACTAATCATTAGAATTGGATATTCATTTTAAGTTTTAAAAACCAAGGTTAGGCTGCTGATCAGTCACGCACTAACCTCGAGCAAGCACACAGCACTGCTCTAATTACTGGATCCAAGGCACACATTGGCCTAACTTGACCATTGGTATGGTCTGACCACGAATCTGGTCCACATATATAAAAACTATCTAATCCTAAAGCAGTTCAATATGATAACAATATGATTCAATAAAACAAGATCATAATTGATGATGGTTAAACATTTGCATAAAAACGTAAGGAAACTCATGGATATCTCAAGGGTATATTAGGGTATGTATAAGAAACGGTTTTCAGTTGGTACAAAGGTCAGGTATCAGACCAGTAATGATTTTTCAGGAGATGGTTTTTTGATGTTATTAAGAATGATTGGAGTATAAAAGTTCCTGTGTTTTCCAAATCATTCTCTTTCAGTGTTTGATGTTTGGTAATTATATCTTTGAAGAGTGGTATTATATTTGTATGGTTTGGTGTCTCAGGATCAACAAAGGACGGTTTGCAAAGAATAAGGCTTACGGCTCAAGATCAAGAAAGAATCAGGGTTAAGGGTAAATAGTTTGAAGCATATACATTATAAAACAGGAGTTATGTTTAATAATAGTAACATGTTATGAAACAGTTCAAAAACATTGGTAATATATCTTGAAGAAAAGTTCAGAAATACTTGCCTTACAAGGCTTTACAACTATTACTGATCAACTCTGAGCTGACTCTGTTGCTCAGGTTCTAACGTCCAACCACTAGATCCCATTGGATTCGACTTCGTCACTCAGGTCAAACTGTTGAAACTCTACTGAGCTCGTCGACTGACCACTAAGTTATCTTTAGTCCATCGTCCACTTTCAAGTTCCCGGCTATAATCTACAGGGTCGAAATACCCTACGTTAAACGTCTAGGTATGCTTGACATATCCTCGATACTAATTATCACCCAACAATATTCAAACCTGACTCATAATCATTCATATTAGAATAACACAGACAATAATTAAGGTTCACATTCTCGAAATCAATCCAGTGTTCATTTTTACAAAATACGCATATTCGTCATTTTAAGAAATTAGGGTTACTGGATTTTTGACCGAACATTCACCACAACATACAATCAAGTTTCGCACAAGATACAAGTATATACTTATTTACACTCATTCGACGTTCCGATAATTACAGGGTATGTCCCAAATTTCTGAATTTAATTTCCAAAAGTTCGGGCAGCACCTCCTCTGTTTATCGGCCTACCCGTCGAACAACTCGACGTCAAATCACAACCAATCAATTCAGTCCAAACCAATCATAATCCAACAAATCACAATAATCCAGAATCACAACTAAGCAATCAATCCAGTTGTGCATTTCAATCCTCAATACAACCTTTACATTTTAAATAAATATTTTCCTTCCGAAAATAACTTCACGAATTAAGTTTATTTATTTTATAAAGATAGGACTCAGATCAAAATCATCCTTGTCCACCGTTGACTCACCAAAGTTCATCGTTGACGGCGGCGAAATTCTCGGGGCACCCGATAGTACGGATTCAAACCCAAAATTTCACCAATATTCGAAACATTTTTCGCGCAAAATATTCATATCACGAATATCATTCAAAATTAATTTCCAGCAACTAAACCCAAAAATTCAGATTACAGTACGCACAACAGATTGCAAGCCAACAGAACCAACACACGGCGCAGGACACACACGCGCCACCTCCTCCACCAGAAAACGGGGAGGGCGGCGATAGAGAAACCGAAAACGCAACACAGCAGCAGACACACGAGTACATACCTACACATACACGCGAATACAACCCTACAGACCAAGCCACCACCACCCCGCCGGAAAACCGAGGAAGGGCGGCGTTACCTGGCCACAACTGAATTACCCAATATATATACACAAGATTGTATATGCATGTATAGATAATTCGAATAATCAACCGAAACCAGGACATCAATTGAACATGAATGGCCTGAAAAACGGCAGTGAGCTCGTCGGAGCAGAGAACAGATGGGGGGGTAAGCATGGTTGTGTTTATCTCCCTCTTTACTATATTTATTTATTTTTTTTTATAAAAGATTTGTGAACTGTAAACATTTACTCTGCTACCACACACAATTGTAAGTTGATACGTGTCCCCCCCTTTTTATAAAAACCTGACACGTGTCCTGATATTCCCGTAAATCAAAATCTGATTCGCTTTTCTCTTGACTTAACGAACCAAGTTGTACATAAAACAATTTCAGAAAATTACGAGAATAGTTTTAAAATGTTCCAAATATCACGAAGTTTATAAAAACATAAATTTCGTAATTTTAAAATAATTTTTGAAATGTAATGTATACCCGCTTTTAACGAATAAGCGAAACAACGCGCGGGTGAAATTAATCTCAAAAATTCCCAAAATAATTTTAAAATTCTCGGAATATTCAAAACTTAAATAAATACGAGTTTCATAATTTTTGAAGAATTTTGGAATTAAATATGGATTTTACAAATAAAAGCAATCAAAAAATAATTTAAAAGTAAATAATTAATAAAATATTGATTTCTCAATTTTATAAAATTTTAAAAATAATTAATGTAATTATAAAATCATAAAAACAATTTTAGAGACACTCCAAGTATTTACGCAAATAAATTTGCACCAAATTCACTTTTGAAAATGAAAACAATCCAATACGATCCCATAATTAATCACACGAACAATCCAGTTTATTACAAATCACACATCAATAGTCAAATAACATATAGTTGTCAAAACTAATACACATATTTTAATACTTTCCATAAATACATAAATAAATAATTCAAAAATAAACGAGTCGTTATAGGGTCCACTTGGAGCTAGAAATCGACCTAGGATGCTTGGATTTCCTTGGAAATTGACCATGTGCTTTGGAATAAGCTATAAATCGATAATATAAAGTCCATGGCTCCTAGAAATCGACCAAGGAAGAGAAATGAGCTTAATGGTGACTTGACATGTCCTAGAAGTCTACAAATCGACCATGTTTTTCTTTAGGAGCAACAAATCAACATTGCAAACCTTGGAATGCTATAAATTGACTAAGGACTTCTATTTATTCCTACAAATCGATAATACAAGTCTAGGGGCTTGTAATTAGAGTATTTTCAAGCCTTTAAGCCATTATTTTGTGCGTAGATCTGCAGTCCTCTATATCTTCAAGTCTTTAGTATTTTGTCTTCAAATATTCTAATATTCAGGTCTTCATAAATAATTATTTGACATTAACCTTGATTATAAATACCACACAACAGTCTTTCTCAGAATAATACTTAATTTTCCTTCACAGATGACTAACGCCAAGTGCCATTGGTCTAGTTCACAGAAGATTAGTTCCGCCCTTAGGCCTTCGTATTATATCCATACAAACCACTTTTAAGTCTTCTACAATATCCATTCAGCTTCACTTCGAATCCTTCAGGTCTTCACACTAACCCTAATAACTATTTCGAATGACTTCAACTTTATTCCTCTGTTGCGTTAACATATTAATGAACTTCATACGGTCTCCTATTGACGTTTTTTTCATTGCAGCTACCAAGAATCATTATGTATATACTAAATCATCATTTTGAACTAATCCTAGTGGAATATACATTCTGCTTCAAACTTGCTCAACAACAAAACGCAAACTTATCTTTTGGATGCATAATAAAATGTCTCATGATTTTTGTATGCCCCTTGTTAGGCCATTAATAATAATAATAAAATATATATATATATATATATGCATGTGTTCAAATAGAGATAAAGGTTAAAATCAAAACTATAAACTAATCTCCACCCTTAGATCAATCTAATCTAATGGCCCCCTACATGCAGCACACGGAATTAAACTACACCCTCCCACACAGAATCTCAGCTTTTCCCCTCCATTCTCAATTTGATTTTCCCTTCAAATGGTAAGTTTTTTTTAAAATCTGACTTCACTGTATTTTTCTCCATCTCCCAACGAACGATTTGCATACCAAATGTTATGTTCTAAATTTCAATGCAATTTTTAATTTTTTTTATTTTAATTTCTAGTTTTCATTATAAGAATAATTCTAGTGGAATAGCTATCTCTCTCTTTATATATATATATATATATATATGTTATGTATTAATAGATGACTCTTAGCCTTTCATATGGTTATCTTAATTACTAGCAACCTTTGGCTCTCCATTTTCCTTGTAACATCCATTCTACTAGCCTATATAAGGCTTGATTGTACTTTGTTTATGATATAGAATAATAAAATAATCTCTTTCATTATTATCTAGTTCTCTCTCAATCTCTCTTATATATATTATATATAACACGTTATCAACACGATTTGCTTATAAAATAAGGAGATCAGTTTTACTTAAGTGTTTAAAGGAGATCATCAAAGTATAAATAGGTGTTGGAAATCCAAGAAGAAGAAGGATTCTACGAAAATTTTATTATTTCAGTTTGTCCGTGAGGTAAGTACACTATTTTTTTTAGTTTACTTCATTTCGCTTGCAATAAGATGATCTTTATATGTTTATTATGTATCTGATTCTCGTATATTTTGTATCTGATTCATTATCCATCGGAATTTATTGAGCTTATTCTCGTTGTAAAGGAATTTATTGAAATTCTTTGTATTTTTCCAAAATCTGCTTATATGCATGTCAAAATCTGCATTTTGTGTAATCTGATTGTATGATTCAAGGTGATATGCAGTAACTTCTAAAATTCATATTAATTTAAATACTTATTCAAATATTATGAGCCATACCATTCTGAAAAGATCCTGGAATTTTATACATTTTTCATTTTTTATACTTTTTCAGATAAAATCATCTTCATAGAGTAAATTGGTATTCTTTGAAACTAATCAGATTTGACTTTATCATAATTATCCATTTTGTACGATATTTAATTTTAGATATTGGATCAATATGTTTCATCTTTGTTTGCTTTAATAGTTCCCACATTCTTTGCTTTAGTATTGAGGTAAATTATAAAGGTGAAAATGGGCGTAACGTGCTAAGATGCTACATATACAGTAGATTGCATTCAATGTACCATTAGATTGAATTCAATGCACCATCATCATGTTATATTATCATGCGTTTTTAAAAATTAATGCATATGTGTTTTCCTTGCATATTTTAAATATTGACCGAATGTGCTTATTATAAAAGTGTTAACGAAGCATGCACATGAAAGGGAACCAACTTGAGATACAACAGAAATTCATGGGCATTAATATAAATTCATGGCCATGTATTTTTTCTGATTTTATATTATGTTTATTATACATGTGAAATATGAAATTTTGGTGAACTTCTATATTAAGATATATCATTATCTTGATATTAATGTGTCTTACCCTCTCTTTTTAGTAATCAAAATGTCGAATCTTACAAAGCTTGAATTCAACGCACTTCATGTCACCGGAAAAAATTATTTGACATGGATTCTTGATGCTGAAATCCATCTTAGTGCAATGGGTCTCGGTGACACTATAAAAGAGGAAAATAAAACCTCCGAACAAGATAAGGCAAAAGCCATGATATTTCTTCGCCACCACCTTGATGAAGGATTGAAAACTGAATATTTGACTATTAAAGATTCATCAACACTTTGGAAGGATCTCAAAGAAAGATATGACCACCAAAAAATGGTGATACTTCCTAAAGCTCGCTATGATTGGCTATACTTGCGATTGCAAGATTATAAAAGTGTGAGCGAGTATAACTATGCCATGTTTAAGATTACATCTCAATTGAAATTATATGGCAAGAATATCACAGATAAAGATATGTTGTAAAAAACATATTCCACTTTCCATGCAAATAATATGCTCTTGCAGCAACAATATCGTGAACGTGGATTCACAAAATATTCTGAGCTGATTTCTGTTTTGCTTCTTGCTGAACAAAACAATAAACTTTTGCTGAAAAACCATCAAGCATGTCCAACTGGCTAAACACCAGTCCCTGAAGTGAATGCGGTGACTAATAATGAATATAGAGATAATAAAACAGTTGGACGTGGACGTGGATATGGACGTGGGCATGGACGTGAACGTGGGCGTGGACGTGCCCGTGGTCATGATTTTGTGCATGGTAGAGGCCGTAATCAACAAAATCCCCCCAACTTTAAAAGAAAGCCTTACTACCAGAAACGGACAATAAATAAGGAAAAATCCAAGGGAAGTACAATGGCTAAAAGGGGTGAAAGTACTTATAATCGATGTGGAATGAAAGGTCACTGGAGAAGTACATGTCGTACCTCCAAGCACTTTGCTAACCTATATCAAGCATCTTTAAAGAATGTTGAAACTAATTTCACCGAACAGAATGATCCTTTGGGGACTGCCCATCTTGAAGCACATCTTGGAAGTGATGATCTAGTTGATCCTTCGGTCTTTACTCACATGAAAGTTGGTGATTTCTTTGGAGATATTGATGTGAATATGCCTAAATTTGGTGGTGATGAGCCTAAGAATAACTAAACAAGGCCTTACATTGACTTTTGAACTAAGATAATCATCCTTATCAATTGCTTATATAATTTTCTTTTTGATAATGAAGTACTTGAGATGTTCTACCTCTACTTCTAATTTTATTTTTTCGTGAAGAAATATGGCCATCAGCCTCTCATCATGTGTTATAAAAATGAGGAATCTCTTTGTTTGACGAACAGTGCAACAACACATACAATTTTGAAAAATAAAGCATATTTTTCGCATCTAACATTAGCCAAAGCTAATGTAAATACAATATGGGGTGCATCAGATATAATTGAAGGCTCCAGAAGAGCAAGTATAGTGCTACCCAGTGGTACATGTTTATTGATTAAAAATGCAATGTTTTCCACCCGATCGAAAAGAAATCTTTTGAGCTTTAAAGATATACGCCACAATGACTATCATATTGAGATGACAAATGAACGTGATAATGAATATTTATGTATCATGACTATAGTCTCAGGGAGGAAACATGTGATAGAAAAACTCCCATCATATAATTCTGTACTATATTATACTTTCATAAATTCAGTTGAATCACACATGACTATTAATACAAGATCTGTTGACCCGACAAATTTTACTATATGGCATGATCGTTTAGGCCATCCGGGTTCAACAATGATGCACAGAATTATTAAAAATTCAAATGGACATCCACTCAAAAACAAAATTGTTCCATTGTCCAAAGATTTTTCATGTGTTGCTTGTATTCAAGGAAAAATTGATAACAAAACCATCTCATGTGAAAGTTGCCATTGAATGCCCAAAATTTTTGGAGCGAATTCAAATAGATATATGTGGAACAATTACCCCATCTAGTGGGCCATTTATGTATTTTGTGGTACTCATTGATGCATCAACAAGATGGTCACATGTTAGTTTATTGTCCACTCGTAATGTGGCTTTTGCACGACTCCTTGCTCAAATAATTCGATTACGAGCACAATTTCCTGATTATAATATAAAGAAAATAAGATTGGACAAAACAGGAGAATTTACATCCCAATATTTTAAAGATTATTGTATGTCTATTGGGATTGAAGTGGAGCATTCTGTTGCCCGCACACACACTCAAAATGGTCTTGCTGAGTCTTTCATTAAAAGGCTACAACTAATTGCGAGACTATTACTTATGAGAACAAATTTACCAACTACTACCTGGGGACATGCAATATTACATACGGCTTTTTTAGTCCGGTTAAGACCGACTTCTTATCAATATTCCCCAATGCAACCGGTAAATGGTCAAGAACCATATATCTCTCACTTGAAAATTTTTGGGTGTGCAGTTTATGTTCCAATATCCCCTCCCCAACGAACAAAAATGGGACCCCGAAGAAGATTTAGGGTATATATTGGATTTGATTCTCCCTCGATTATAAAATATTTGGAGCCCAAGACTGGAGAATCATTCACGGCAGGATTTGCCGATCGTCAATTGATAAGACAGTTTTTCCTGCATTAGGGGGAGATAAGACAAAATTTGAAAAAGAAAAGCAAGAAATTTTATGGAATGCAATATCCCTGTCTCATTATGATCCTCGAACAAATCAATGTGAACTTGAAGTTTGAAAGATTATCCACCTACAAGAAGTCGCAAATAGATTTCCTGATGCATTTACTGATGTCAAGAATGTGACAAAGTCACATATACCAGCTGTTAATGTTCCTTGTAAAATTATACTTCCTGAAGAAGATAAAAAAATCAAGCTAGCAACTGAGTCTAAAGCACGCCAGAAGCATGGTAGACCTATTGGATCCAAGGATAAAACTCCAAGAAAAATAAGGAAACTTGATAAGAAAGTTGGAACATCAAATGACATCATAAATTTGATCACTAAAGAGACGTCTTCCAAGAATGATCAAACACCTGAAATTGTTGATAATGAAGAGATCTCGATAAATTATGTCATTTCAGGAAAGAGGTGGAACAGAATAGAAATTGTCATGGATGATATATTTGCATATGCAGCTGTACTTGACATTTTTGAGGAAATCGAGGATCATGAGCCTAGATCGATCTATGAATGTAAAAGAAGAAATAATTGGCCAAAGTGGAAAAAAGCTATTGAAGCAGAATTGAAATCACTTGAAAAATGCCAAGTTTTTGGACCTATTGTCCAAACACCTGCAGGTGTAAAACCTATTAGATATAGATGGGTATTTGTGTGTAAAAGAAATGAGAAAAATGAAATTGTGAGATACAAGGCACGCCTTGTTGCTCAAGGCTTCTCACAAAGATCGGGAATCGATTACGAAGAAACTTATTCCCCGGTAATGGATGCAATAACATTCAAATTTGTGATAAGTTTATCAATTCTATAAGGGCTCCGAATGAATTTAATGGATATTGTGACTGCCTACTTGTATGGGTCACTCAATAATGACATTTACATGAAGATCCCTGCTGGATTAAAAATGCCTGAAGCATATAGTTCAAGACCCTGAGAGATTTACTCAATTAAATTACAAAGATCATTATACGAATTGAAATAATCGGGTCATATGTGGTACAATCATCTCAGTGAATATATTTTAAAAGATGGATATACTAATAATGTAATATGTCCATGTGTTTTTATTAAAAGGACAAAATTGGGGTTTACTATCATTGCAATATATGTTGATGATTTAAACATCATTGGAACTCCAGATGAACTCCATGAGATGATTGGATATTTGAAAAGAATGTTTGAAATGAAGGATTTGGGTAAAACAAAACTCTGCCTTGGTTTTCAAGTTGAACATTTATCTAAGGAATCTTTGTCCACCAGTATTTATATATTGAAAAAATTCTTAAATAGTATATTATGGATAAGGCATATCTTGTGTGTACACCCATGATTGTACGATCATTAGAAAAGAATAAGGAACAATTCCGCCCAAGAGAAAAAAGGAGAAGAAATTATCGGTCCTAAAGTATAGTATCTAAGTAAACTAAAACATGTTTTATTATACATGTTTTGAAATAATTATAAATTAAGAGCGTGTTAATCTTGAAGTTTCAAAATGACAATTTTATTCAATCTCTACTAACCTATTCTATAAAGTTCTAACTAATTTTGCAAGCGGAAAGTGATAGGGAATCAAAAATTGAATAAATTAAGTGTAGATTTTCTTTTGTTATAAATTTAATTGTTGCAGGATATTTTTAACGACGTAGCATCACATTCAAGGAATGATGATTAAAGGAATCCAACAGATATCTTTACAAAGGTATTTCCTACCACTTCACTCGAGAAATTAGTACACATAATCAGGATGTGCAGACTTCGAGATCTATATTGATATTCATAGTCATGTCAAAATGAGGGATAGATATAATGCGCCCATTATTACACGTGCTTAACACATGTACACTTTTTCCTTCACTAGGGTTTTTCCCACAGGATTTTTCCTATTAAGGTTTTAGCGAGGCATGGTGTTCTTATGAGTCATCTAAGGGGGAGTGTTATGTATTAATAGATGACTTTTAGCCTTTCATATGGTTATCTTAATTACTAGCAACCTTTGGTTCTCCATTTTCCTTGTAACATCCATTCTACTAGCCTGTATAAGGCTTGCTTGTACTTTGTTTATGATATAGAATAATAAGATGTTCTCTTTCATTATTATCTAGTTCTCTCTCAATCTCTCTTATATATATTATATATAACAATATATATCTACTATATTATAATGGACGAAATATTAAAAGTTTGATAGTCGGTCGGTCGGTACTTGCTGAAATTACTTAATTATCCTTAGTTAATTATTTTAATTCTAATTGGTCAGTCGGTCTATTGGTCAATTCTGATTCTAACTTATATTGAAGTCAATTTCTTCTACCAATTTGAATTATATTTCATATCAAACTCTATATCATTATTATTGATACTAAAGTCAACTTTTTCTATCAATTATAAATTCCAATTCATATTTAGTTTTATATTATTCTAATTCATACTTCGAACTAAAATCAATTTAAATCTAAATAAAATACCACTGATCCGACTAAAATAGTTATACTACTGAATTAGGATAAATAAAATAATATATTTATTAGTCATGTAATATAAAAGTAATATATAATATAATTGATCCAAACTAACACAAAATTATAATCAATAATTTAACTAACTAAACCAAAGTCATATATACTATTTATCCGGACAAAAATAAATTATCTTATTGATCAGTACATAAAATAATTAAAATTAAACTAAAAAAATTAGTTAAATTTGGTCGGAGTAATTGACCTCGGGCTAAAATAAAATAATGTACACCACCTATCCAGGATAAATCCAATTAATATCAGACTAACATAATTTGTATCCAATTAGTAAGAAACAAAAATTAATTTTTAATTAAAACATAGTAATTAATATTATTTGTAAAATACGCATAAAATTATCAATAAAACTATATGTTCAATCGGTGTTATTGTCTTTTTCAAATAACTCTTATAGTCGATTAAGTAATAACATTTATAAAATAATATTTTTGTTATGGTTTCAACATAATGAAAATATTGTATTTTTACTCTCAGAAAACTATAATATCGCTATAATAATATTTTTCCCCGTTGTTGAGGCTATTACTTTACTCTCTCCGTCCCCAAATACATGTCTTTTGACTTTTGACCGGTCAACTTAACCAAATTTTGACTGAAGTTTACACCTATCAAGTAAAATATTAATAAAAAAATATTTTCATAGAAAGTACATTTAGTATATTTTTAAAGTGTAACTTTCAAATTTTAAAAAATAATTAATCGATAATTTTTAATGTTGAGTTAATATTTGGTTGACTTGACTCCCAGAAAATCAAAATGGACATATAATTAGGGATGAAGGGAGTAAATATCTTTAACTACTCTAAAACAATTATGAACATATATGTGTATTAATATAAACATCATGAAGTCATATCATTTAAAAAAAATAAAAATAAATTAAATGAACAAATTTAAGTATTCAATTCAAAATATTTTTTAAAAATTATATAATATCAAAAAAAATTATGTATACGTGCATCGCACATGTTTTAAGTTAGTATATATAGATAGATAGGTAGATCAATAGATAGATAGATGAGTCATCTAAAACTAGGGAAATAAGGATAATCCAAAAATAAGTACATACCAAAATTTTAATATTGCTTCTTATAATATATAATTTAGATAATATTAAATTTTTATTTAATTTAAACAAATCATATAATATTAAAAAGAACCCGCATATCTCAAAGTTTTAAGTAGGGCTGCAAATGCACAGAGCTGTTCGTGAACAGAAGTCGGAATTTGCTCGTTTACGTGAAGTTGGTTTGGTTCAAGCCGATTTTGAATATGAAAATGATCTCGAATGAGTAAACGAGTCGAGTGGAGTTTTTTTATCAGTCCGGCTCGGACTCGGCTCGTTTAGCTCGTACTCGGCTTTAATAAAGTTTATATATATTATAAATGATAAATTATTACTCATCACTTAAATATTTTTGTTAGTATATTTTTCTTGTCATTTATTATCTTAATTTTTTCTGTTTATATTTCTAAATTAAACACATATTTTTTCGTAACGAAACTATCAAACATTGCTATCATGATATATTTATCTTCAATTACCTACATTATCATAAATACTATTAAATAACTTGTAATTAAAAAAAATCAAATTTAATTAAAATATCAAAATATATTTTTTTTGACATTGACAATTTCAAAAGTAATATACAATATCAAAAGTTATGAATATCTCAATTTTTTAAAATAAAATTAGATATATTTTTAAAACTCGACTTTAAAAATAAAATGATAGTATAGATTAAGAAAAAGAAATAAGTGTGACGCCCTCAATCTCGGGGTTAGGAAATGAGGACTCACACACCTTTAATCTAATAATTAAATAAGCATAAACCCCGATTAACTACTAACAGGATCAACAGGATAAAGTATGAGACAAGATTATCAATCATAAAATATAACTTACAACCCCAAAATATTATTAAATAGACAATATCGATTCCGGCTGGGAACCGACAGATAACCCATTGTATCTTTACAGATTTCCTTCTAGGCGCGTGCTCACTCAAAAATACCACTACCTGCTCTGGCAACCGCAAGCCCTCAACACGATAGGGACCACCAGGTACGCACTTACGAGCAGTGCGCCTAAGCCTGGCCATCTTCTTGCTTAACTGCCATGGTTAGATTAAAACAAAATATATGAGTATAAAACTCAACAAGTAACTATAAAGCATTTCTATGATATCAATTCACAATATACTTTACCAAACTCAGGGCATTCTACTTTATTTATTCTAGGTGGCAGATTTCCAGCTTTAGGGTCAAGGAAAGGTTTTGAAGGAACAATATGGGGCTTATAAGGAACAAGGCTCAGCGTAAGACGAAAGCCGACATTCATCACAAATCATTAAAGGATCAGAATAGATCTTTCAGAAAGAGGAAAGCAACAGTATTTCTTTCTATGGAATCAATCATATGATCAACAGATTAAAAATCAGGGTTCTCGAGCTTTAAGCTACACATTAACATAATCAACTCTTTTCAAAACAATATAAACCATTTTCATTTTCAAGAATCAATTTACTGAACAGAAAGTTTTAGTTCCCTTTTAAATAACCAATTAGAACCATTGATTGGATCACTTTATCTTTCCATTTCATTATAATACGGGTGATCAACCCGTACCAACCTCCATCCGGTCTTTAAGGTATAATTTCAGTCTTAAGTTGGACTAGCCCCGCTAGCCTCTTACCATGACTGGACTAGTCCCACTAGCCTCTTACGTCCCAATCCAATCCATCAGGAATTCGTTTGGAAAACCTTGAGTTGGAAAAACAAATAGGTTTTCTAAAATCCATTTTATCATTACCAAGAATATGAAATCATTCAGACTCTTCAGAGTCGAAACTCATTCTTAAGTCAAATTTTAAGAAAAAAAAAGTTCAAGGAGTGATTCAAGGATAAGCAAGGAACAATTCTTAAGGATTCTGTATCAAGGATAACAAGGTACTTAAGTTAGAAGGATCAACATCTGTTTAGGGATCAATAGGGTGATCAGGAAATAAGGTATCATTAAATAGGGTTTGCAAGGATAATTATAGGGTTCAATACAATTCATGGCTTAATAAATAACTTGAACAGAAAGAACAGGCTACGAAAGGGTTGAATCAGTAAGCTTATCAATAACAGTTTATCAAGATCAAAGGCAGGGTATCATAAATCAATATCAGGGTTTCACTAATTCAACAGTTCAATACTCTTCATGGTATGAACAACATTCTCTTTATTATCATTTACACAAGTAATCAGAGTTACTTGCCTGAATATGCTTTCCTGAAGGTTGAACTACTGCCACCTAGTATACCCTTTCCTTTCCTAGCCTGAATGCCCTCACGCTCCGAATCTACAATAAAAACCAAAATCTTAATCAGTTCTCAACTCTCATTCCCGGAACGATCACTTAATATGATAACTCGATTATATCCTTGACCCGAGTATACGAATACAGCTTATACACTTAAGCACATAGTACATCATACGACATATAACTTTACTCTTAACCTTTTATCACTTTACATATACTCGCTAAACCTTGACTATTTCCCAAATCAAATATTTATAACTCGTACAAACACACAATGACATTCACAGCTAGCACTTATAGCGTTTAACATTAACGCAATTCCCTTTTTCTTTTTTTTTTTCCATAATTCGAACCAAGACAACAATCCAACAAGAAAAATTCAAAGGTTTTCACACATAAACACTCAATCATTCTATCATTTACCAAAAATCAGATTTTTGACTTTGAATTTCTTTGGCCTATTCTGCCTTAACCACAATTACAATCAAACCAAAACATGCATTAACAATTCCTCTTTTAAATCAACATGCAATCTTATTACTTTCTAGTTAAACCTTAATTATACCAAAATCAAGTCACAAAATCAATTCTCCCTTTTTACTAGCACAAGGTTGAACCAAAACCTTCACCATGCTTTCCCAAATTTTGCATCCAATCAAACATACAAGTCCAATTATCATAGAATCATTGTTATCAATTAACATACTTAAATCACAAAAGAACATAACCCTTTTTGGTACATGCAAACAATAAGAAATTTTATCATCCAAACTTCACTAATTTCCAAGATTGAACATCAACAAGTCATGATCATTACTAAGAATCATTTTTTATCTTTTAAAAACCAAGATCCCATTCGGGTTTTTCAAAAACACAATACATGCAAATGATTTTCTTAATCCTTAAATCACAAATCAACCCATAATCAAAATCAAATCAATAACTCATTCCTAATAAGCAATTATCAACTTAACTTTTAGAAATCAAAACCCTTTTTTTTAAATTTAAACAATCCAAGCATGCAAACACCAAAATCAAGTTTTGTGGTATTAGAGTTCAGTTTTTAACATCACAACTCACCACCGGTTCACCGGAGTTCATCACCGGTGGCGGTGGTTTCTCGGTGGTGCCCCATTTCGGGGTTTCCAACCTTGAAACCTCCGATTTATGCACACACAAGGCACATGCAAGACTCATTTAGCTTTGAAAATCATTTTTCAATCATAAAATCACCTCCTTAAGCACATATTAGATCATATATACATACGTACACACGCATCAAGCATGAACACACACACACAAACACATATATCGAGCTTGCATGCAAGAAGATATTCATACATGCATACTCCAATAACCACTTATATGTGTTTAACAAGAGATTTTGAGAAGGATTGGCGAGAGTTATCAAAGAAACAAGTAGTATACCAAGAGAGAAAAAGAAGAGCCGAGAGAGAGAGAGTAGCCGAGAGAGAGTGAGAAAGAAAGAGAGAAGACAGAATGGGGTGCTCGGGAAAAAGAAAAGAAAAGGGGGGAGGATGAGTTTATACACAATCAAGGGCAAGGGCAATTTAGTACATTACTAATTCCCTTTTATAAATTGATTTTCCTTTCTCTTTTTACTCCCATAGATTATTGGTGGAAAAATAAATACATTATTAGGTCCCAATGTGTTTGTAGAAGGGGGGTTAAATACAAACAATACCAAATAATCGAATTAAATGCGGAATAAAAATGTGAAACAAAATTCAAGTTAAATAAGAATATTATTAAACTTGGAAGGTGTTACAACAACTGTATCGATTACAAGGAATTAATCCCAAATTAATTATCACAAATCTAGAATAAATTTGACATGAACTTTTTCTATTTTTGCAATAAAAAGATTCAAATGTTAAACGCAATTTGAGATTAAGTTCTAGGGATTTTGATCCGCTAGATAGTTACACAAGAACAAGATAAAGATTTCTAGTGGTTTGGATTTAACTTTACAAATTAGAAATTATGATCTTGAAGTTTGCAGATGAAGGATAAAATATTTCTTCTGCGGCTGCTTTATTTTTGTTCTTGAGTTGTGTTCTGTATATTGGATGATAATGAATGTATGTTGCTTCTGTTCTTTTTAAATCAATCAACAGACTCTCATTGAACTGGCAAGACAATCCTGAGCTCAGCAAGACAATCGGTAGGACTATTGATTGTACTAGCAAGATAATCTGATTGAACTACAATGACTTTCGGTATGACAATCAGTTGAACTAGCAAGACAATCTTCTTCCCAGTAGAACTTTCGGTATGACTATTGAAATGACTTGGCATGACAATCCAGATTGTCATGCTAGTTCATTTTCAATTGTCTTGCTGATTTTAAGACTGTTTTTAATCCAATTAAACTTCTAAAAATTCTTAATATTAATTCTGAATTAATTAATCAATTAATTCAATTAATAAATAAATTAATCTTTACAGATATAATTTATTTTCTTAATTAAATTATATGATTTAATTAATTAATAGAGAATTAATACTAATCCTGAGCAGCAACCATTCTTCTGAAAATCTTCTGAAAATCACTGAGAATTATGAATCAATTCCACCACTTCAATGTTGACACTCGATGTACTGTCTGGTTCATGAGTGACTAACTTCCGTGACATTTCTTCATGTCTTGACTTTGATTTCAGGTTAAATCCCTGTAATTAAGTGATACCCTAACGAGATCTCTGTCACTTGATTAAATCCACAATCTTGATTTATATCATTGAGGCTTGAACAATTTCTTGAACTTCTTCCAGTGAATTAATTCCTCAAGTCTGTAGATGAACCTTATTTCTAAATCCTTTGACAGATGTTACTTTATGAGATCTCTTTGATGGTAGATCCACTATTTACTTGTTACATTCTTATTTGAGTTGAGTTAAATCCTCGAATAAACAAATAGGCTATGACATATGCCTTACAATCTCCCCCTATTTATTTGTTAAACAATAACACACAAATACCTAGAGGATAACTCAACTAACAAATAAGAAAAAGATATAAACAGAAATGCAAAGTAAATAGCAGAAAAGTTCTAGATAACTTTTAACATTTTCCAGATTCCAAATAAATGTTCCTCTAGACTGAACATATCTTCAAGTAGTTTCATCTTCTTTTGTACAACCATATTTCCTGTTGTGAAGCACATATCTCTCTTGTTTCTCCCCCTATGAGAATCAACTGATTAAAGAAGATCACCTTCGTTTACCACCTCTCCCGTACAATAGGATCCGCCGATAAAAACCAATGGTACTCCCCTTTTGAAAACAGCTTCTTCCCTTACTAGAAAATCACCTTGTGTTTACCACCTCTCCCGTACAATAGGATCCGTAGTTACAAACAACAATGGTGTGGTGTAGTGTACATGTGTAGGATCTTTTTCTTCCTCCCTGCTATTTCTCCCCCTTAGTTGAGGAATCCTCCAAACTATTACTTAAGCTTTTATCTCCCCCTTAAAGAAGGAATGTATGCCGTCGTCTGAAGGAGTTCTCATATTTCACTTGGTTGGAAAAGAAATAACAAGTAGTTTCTCTTTCTTCCTCACTGTGAGTGTGTGATTCTGTTTAGTGTACCTCACATGTGTTTCACTCTTCTCTCCACTCATGTTTACACTCATTCTCACAAGTGTATCACTCTTCTCTCATAGCTCCAACATTCAGTTGTACCTGCAAGGAAAATCACCTTAGCCATCCATAAGGAGGTCACAGGTGGTGCAATGGGAGTTCACAAATCCCCATCCTTGTTAAACTCGTCAGATGAATCTGAGTCATAATCTACAAGTTGCTAGTTTCCCTTTTAGGGTTCCAGATTTGAATTCTGGGAAGGTAAACAATGATCCAACGAATTTAGCATAAAGATCAAAGTTCCCTTCTAATGTCTGTGAAGACATTTCCTTGTGACTCATCAGGTAATATCTGAATCATTGTCAACAAGTTGTCGATCTGCACCTATGTCAGATCCACTATCCGCAGATGCATCCAGGGGATTTAAGCCTGGGGAGGTGGACACTTACCACTGACATATGGCTTTTGGATCAGTATCCTCTCCTAACACCTGTAAAGGCAATTGGTCCATTAACGAACCTTAAACAATCAAATCTGACCTTAAGATGGTCGAAACTCTTGTTTCCGTCAACTCATCCTTTGTATGTGTAACCTTTCCTTGTGCATCAAGAATTGTTTATGTTTGAAGTGGTGACACTACATCAGATGCCTTGGCCGACAGGCAAATTTCAATAGACACACCCTGTTGAGAGAATGAATCTAGTAACTGTTTTTATGCCTTTTCAGCCATTACATCTTTTTGAGAAGATGTATGGGGGCTAGCAGTTGTCTCGGTTTAAATACTACTCATCTATGTAGGAGACAGAGCTACTGGGTTAACTACAGAACCTTCCTTATGTGGTGTACTAAGGCACTATCTCCCTCACACTCATTTATACTACATTTAATAGTAAGAGAGTGTTGGTTGGTTCTATTTCTGTGTTTGTCTTTACAGTCTGGGATAGATGTTGTGGGTTTTCAACCTCATGACTGTCAATGAAAGAAAGTCATTGGAGACTGAACCTGTATCACAGAACATATGGTACTATAGAGATAAAATGTACTTAAGATCTTTAAGGAATGAAAATTATACATTTAATCTTTTGAGAGAAATGATGTACAATAGTGATTTCAAAAGATTTTAATGAAATAAGAAATCACTAATGTAGAAAGAAGTTTGATTTTCTCCTAAAACTCACTACACATATAAAACAATATGTTTGTGCCTAGTGATAAGAGAGTTATTAATATGACGATTGCTTGAGCAGTACACTAGTTCATACCAACCTGAAGTGAGATTGTGAAGAAGAGATTGCATAGTCCAATAGATCTGCAACTGCAAAGTCCCTGAACTGAGGTGCATTGACTTCCTCTTTTGACTCACCAACCAGGACTACACTTGTACACATCTTACTAGAGTCCAATTCCAAGTGTAATGTGCATCAGGTGCCTAATATGTCGTAATATTCTCAAGTCTCGTCACTGGTGCTATATGTTAGATATTGCTTCCTGATAATAACCTAGCACAATATACAAAATTTCACTGATAACATATCCAGCTTGCAAACAGCCATATCCCTCAAATAAACCTTTGTTGTTATCTCCAAAGGTAACCAGAGGGCCAACTTTCTCAATCCACATTTGATAGCAGGGCTCTATCTCCGGTCATATGTCTTGATGATCCACTTGTCAAGAATCCACACTACC
The DNA here is from genome assembly GCF_009905375.1 of Apium graveolens. NCBI lineage: Eukaryota > Viridiplantae > Streptophyta > Magnoliopsida > Apiales > Apiaceae > Apium > Apium graveolens. The sequence continues at coordinate 191,843,583 of NC_133649.1, read as the reverse complement.
GGTTACACCTGTATACTGCCCTGCACTTCAAATGGATTAGACCTTCTTCGGAACCCAAACTTGGTTGGGCTCGGCATAATTGTAGAACTGTCCTTTGTCAGGCAAAACAATATTTTTAATTTTAATGGTCTCAACATCCTCAATGACTGAACATTTGACCTTGTAAACAGCCTTAACAAATTTCTGTTTAGGCTTAGGCACAAATGTCTCCTTTCTAGCCTTAGAAGGACTAGCAGTCTTAGACCTATCATGCTTCTTATTATTCACATGCTGACGAGGAGTAGTCTTATCACTAGAAACATGCTTACCATTAAAATAAGCATACATCAAATTAAAAGCACAAGACATACAATTAGCAACACCACATGCTTTATGAGAGTGATTAACAGCAGGCAATTTATGCATGGTAGATATGGCATTTTTTTTATCCAACTCATGTGTGTCTGAGTTAGTCTCAGTTGCTTTCACAACTTTGACTGGAACTTTCGACACACTTGACTTGGAAACAACCTTCTCATTAGCATGATCTTCAGCACGTATTTCTTCTTAAATAACAGAAGAGGTCGCATCAAATGGTTCAGCAATTGATGCTTTATAGAGGGGTTCATCAACACCCTTAAGCACATGTGGTACTTTCCTACCTTTAGCACATACATGAGGAGGGGAGTTTATGCCTAATTCTCCAATAGCAGTATTGTAATCATAACCTATTCCAGATGTTTGATTAACAGCTTGCTTACTGTAGAACTCTTTAGCCTTCGAACAAGAATTGAAGTAGGCTCTAACCTTAGTCTCAAGACCGGTGACTTGTCTTTAAGAATAGTTTCGAGTTGTCTATAACAGTCAACTCTATTCTCTAGAAAAGATACTTGTTCTTTTAACTTGTCTTGATTAATGTGCACAAGTCTTAATTCATTGACCTCTTTCTCAAGGTCTTTGATCTGCTGACTTAACAGTTCATTATCACGACGAGCATAATCTAAGGAACCTCCTAGATGATAAACTAATTCAACATCAGTAAATTTTACCTCTTTTCTTAATGATGAAGCTTTTCCATCAGTAGCCATAAGAGCAAGATTCTCATCGTCTTCATCTTCACTATCAGTATCATCCCAGCTTCTTCCCTTTGCCAGGTAAGCCCTTTCAGAGTTACTCTTCTGATTTGAATCATAAGAGTTCTTCCTTACTTGCTTTGGCTTCCTGCATTCTGTGGCAAAGTGTCCCAACTCATTGTAGTTATAGCATCTAATGGTGCTCCGATCAACCATCCCTGTTTTGTATCCACCACTACTGGTGTTAGAGGATGAAGATCCACCTGTCTGGAATCTGTTGTAGTTGGACTTGTACTTGAACTTGGAATTTCTCTTGAATCTGACATTGGATAATCTCTTGACAATTTGGGCCATTGACTCATCTTCCAATTACTCCAGCTCTTCCAAGGAATAAAAATCATCACTGGATTGATTTGTAGTAGGAGGATCATATTCTGCTACTATCACATTTTCCTCAGCCTTGGAAAACTGTACCATTCTCTCCGACTGTTGAAATTGTTGTTGTTGTTGACCTTCAGCTACAAGAGCAGTAGAGGTGCTGACCATTCTATCTTTCCCGTAGACTTCCTTTTGCTGAATCTGCTCCAACTCATAGGTTTTCAACACACCGTAGAGTCTATCCAAAGAAATCTCACTCAGATCTCTAGTTTCTCTAATGGCAGTGATTCTATATTCAAGATGAGTTGGCAGTGTTAAAAGGAACTTTTTGTTGACCTCCCTGATTGAATAATATTTCCCATTTATGTTTAGGTTGTTGATCAACGCATTGTACCTCTCAAACACTTCAGTAATTCCTTCTCCTGGATTTGATTTAAAATGTTCATACTCAGAGGTTAGGATCTCCAACTTGTTCTCCCTAACTTCCTCTGTACCTTCATTAATCACCTCAATAGTTTCCCAGATGTGTTTGGAATTTTTACAGTTCATCACATGTCTATTCATCAAGGGATCGAGGGAATCAACTAAAATTAACTGAAGACTGGCATCCAAGGAGGCTTCTTCTTTTTCAGCAGGAGAAAAATCCTCAAGCTCTTTTGGATAGGTTCTAGCTTTGGTAATCACAACATCATCTACTATCACCTCTGGTTCAATAACCATTGGAGTTGTTGGACCCTACTTTAACAAGTTCAGATATTTGGGATTTGCAACTTGTAAAAACAAGAGCATCTTCTTCTTCCACATGATATAATTTTCTTTATCAAATAGTGGAATTTTAACGGTTCCAACTTTTTGTGAAGTCATCATGAATTTTTGAATAAATAAAAATTCAAGGAGTTGAAAAATCACAAAAGTCTAGGATCTTGATTTGTTCGTTAATCAGAAGGCTCTGATACCAATTGTTAGGTCCCAATGTGTTTGTAGAAGGGGGTTGAATACAAACAATACCAAATAATCGAATTAAATGCGGAATAAAAATGTGAAACAAAATTCAAGTTAAATAAGAATATTATTAAACTTGAAAGGTGTTACAACAACTGTATCGATTACAAGGAATTAATCTCAAATTAATTATCACAAATCTAGAATAAATCGGACATTAACTTTTTCTATTTTTGCAATAATAAGATTCAAATGCTAAACGCAATCTGAGATTAAGTTCTAGGGATTTTGATCCACTAGATAGTTACACAAGAACAAGATAAAGATTTCTAGTGGTTTGGATTTAACTTTACAAACTAGAAATTATGATCTTGAAGTTTGCAGATGAAGGATAAAATATTTCTTCTGCGGCTGATTTGTTTTTGTTCTTGAGTTGTGTTCTGTATATTGGATGATAATGAATGTATGTTGCTTCTGTTCTTTTTAAATCAATCAACAGACTCTCATTGAACTGGCAAGACAATCCTGAGCTCAGCAAGACAATCGGTAGGACAATTGATTGTACTAGCAAGACAATCTGATTGAACTACAATGACTTTCGGTATGACAATCAGTTGAACTAGCAAGACAATCTCCTTCCCAGTAGAACTTTCGGTATGACTATTGAAATGACTAGGCATGACAATCCAGATTGTCATGCTAGTTCATTTTCAATTGTCTTGCTGATTTTAAGACTGTTTTTAATCCAATTAAACTTCTGAAAATTCTTAATATTAATTCTGAATTAATTAATCAATTAATAAATAAATTAATCTTTGTAGATATAATTTATTTTCTTAATTAAATTATATGACTTAATTAATTAATGGAGAATTAATACTAATCCTGAGCAGCAACCATTCTTCTGAAAATCTTCTGAAAATCACTGAGAATTATAAATCAATTCCACCACTTCAATGTTGACACTCGATGTACTGTCTGGTTCATGAGTGACTAACTTCCGTGACGTTTCTTCATGTCTTGACTTTGATTTCAGTTTAAATCCCTGTAATTAAGTGATACCCTGACGAGATCTCTGTCACTTGATTAAATCCACAATCTTGATTTATATCACTGAGGCTTGAACAATTTCTTGAACTTCTTCCAGTGAATTAATTCCTCAAGTCTGTAGATGAACCTTGTTTCTGAATCCTTTAACAGATGTTACTTTATGAGATCTCTTTGACGGTAGATCCACTATCTACTTGTTACATTCTTATTTGAGTTGAGTTAAATCCTCGAATAAACAAATAGGCTATGACAGATGCCTTACATACATCTCTCTCAGAAAGTTGGAAATTATAGCGATTGACGATTTTAAAACATAGATCTCGAAATTAGCTTTTCAACCATTATTCATAATTGATTTTTGAGCGAACGGTTGATTTATATGATTTTTGCAAGTTCGTGCTTATAATAACACTTTATCACATAAAAATCAGTTTAAAATGCAACGCTCACCAAATAAATCCGCCCATCATTTTTAGAAAGTCGATAGGATTATTACGAGGATAACTAAACAAATCTCATGTAATTATCTTACTCATATGATTTTATAAAAATGCGCGAAGGTTAAATAAACCTTTATTTAAATCAAACAATTCCTTTGAATTCATAAAAATGTCACAGAGCAAATAGTCATGCACACAGATAAGCAATCACACATATACGATCACATAACAACTCAGGTTTGATCAGAGAAATTGTCCTTCTTTAATCTTTACCCCTTTTTTACGCGTATCGGGTCACGTTCAGCCTGACGGCCCGACGCTCAGCGTTTCAATTACGCTTCTCATTATCATTATCGCCCAACACGTCACTGAGGACGAAATACTTTATTTACACATTCATTTCATTCAATCACACATAATTTACATTTTATATTCTTTAACTCCTTATTAGGACGGGTTCCGTTCTACCTGACGGCCCGACAACACAGCTTAACTCCTAAGCTGACTCTTTAAATTGGAACACTTTTATTTACGATCCTATATACAGAAAAGACAATTAATCAACACTTAATCACATAATTATAATCACATCACATAAAACATACTTTATTGTCATAATTACGTCACAAAATTCTCAGTCGTCACAATCTACCCTCCTTAAAAGGATTCTGTCCCTAGAATCTAGTCTAAGCAAATAGATGGGGATACTTTTCTTTCATTTCGCTTTCTAATTCCCAAGTCGATTCTTCGACTAGCGGATTTCTCCACAATACTCTAACTAAAGGTACAACTTTGTTCCTGAGTGTCCTCTCCTTTCGGTCCAAAATTCGAACTGGCTGTTCCACATAAGACAAATGTGGTTGGATTTCCACGGGTTCCAACTCAATCACATGACTCGCATCCGCATTATACTTCTTTAGAAGAGATACATGAAATACATTGTGCAGATGTTGCATTTGCAGAGGTAGCGCCAATTCATATGCCACCTTCCCAACTCGTCGCAATACTTCAAATGGTCCAATATACCTAGGACTCAACTTCCCTTTCTTTCCGAATCGGGTTAAATCCTTCCAAGGAGATATCTTTAATAAGACTTTGTCTCCAGATTCGAATTGCACATCTTTTCGTTCTTGATTTGCGTACTTTGCTTGGTGATCTTGAGTTGTAATTAATCTCTTTCGAATCATTTCTACCTTTTCCTTTGTTTATGAACTAGCTCTGGGCCAATTAATTTGCGCTCACCAACTTCGTCCCAATATGTAGGGGATCTACATTTTCTTCCATACAACGCTTCATAAGGCGGCATGCCAATACTCGCGTGATAACTGTTGTTGTAGGAAAATTCAATCAACGGCAAATGATCATCCCAATTTCCTTTGAAATCCATTACACAGGTTCGCAACATATCTTCAATTGTCTGAATTGTCCTTTCACTTTGTTCGTCCGTCTGCGGATGCTATGTCGTACTCATTTTCAACTTAGTTTCCAAGAGATCATGGAATTGTCTCTAAAATCTCGAGTTGAGCCTCGGATCTCTATCAGACATGATAGATACAGGAACTCCATGACGCATCACAATCTCATCCAAATATAATTTGACCAACTTTTCCAACGAAAACCTTTCATTTATCGGCAAGAAATGTGCTGACTACGTCAACCGATCGATTACCATCCAAATCGCATCATGATTAGACTTGGTCTTAGGCAATCCTACCACGAAATCCATCGCTACATGTTCCCATTTCCATTCGGGTATATCCAGTGGCTGAAGCAATCCGCTCGGCCTTTGATGTTCCGCATTGACTCTTTGGCACGTGTAACATTTACTTATCCATTCTACAATTTCCTTCTTTATGTTTGGCCACCAATAACTTTCTTTTAAATCCTGGTACATTTTCGTACTTCCAGGGTATATTGAAAATCTCGAGTTATGCGCTTCTTGCAAAATCTCGTGCTTTAGTTCCACGACATTAGGTATCCAAATATGTGAGTTAACACGGTATATTCCTTTCCCATCCTTTTGAGCTTTAATTTCTTCTCCTATCAACTTATCCTTTTCGCGATTCATCACTTGCTCTTGACAGCATCGAATATTTTCCAAAATTTCGGGTTGAAAGGACATCGCATATATAGCTTCACCTCCAAATTCTGGAGTCTGCACCTCTATTTCCATCTTTTCAAAATCCTTGATCAATTCTTCCGATGATGTTAACATATTCAACCTTTCCTTGCGACTTAGAGCGTCTGCTACCATATTTGCCTTTCCAGGATGATAGTTTATCGCACAATCATAATCTTTGATCAATTCCAACCACCTTCTTTGTCTCACATTTAATTCCTTCTGAGTAAAGATATACTTTAAACTCTTATGATCCGTATAAATCTCGTACTTTTCCCCGTATAAATAATGCCTCCAAATCTAAAGGGCAAACACAATTGCTGCCAATTCCAAATCATGCGTTGGATATTTTTTCTCGTGCGACTTGAGTTGCCTTGACGCATATGCTATTACCTTTCCATGTTGCATTAACACACATCCAAGTCCTTTATATGAAGCATCACTGAATATCACAAATTCCCCTTTTTTATCTGGTAATACCAATACTGGGGCGGTCACCAACCTCTTCTTTAACTCTTGAAAACTTTCCTCGCACTTTTCCGTCCAGACAAACTTCTCGTTCTTTCTTGTCAACTTCGTTAATGGGACAACAATCTTAGAAAAATCTTGCACAAACCTCCTGTAATATCCGGCTAATCCCAGAAAACTTCTGACTTCCATAGGAGTCTTGGGTCTTTCCCAATTCATTACAACTTCTATCTTGGCTGGGTCCACTTTGATTCCTTCTTTATTAACTACATGACCAAGAAATTGCACTTCCTTTAACCAAAATTCACACTTTGAAAACTTAGCATACAACTTCTCTTTCCTCAGAATTTCCAAGGAAATCCTCAAATGCTCCTTATGATCTTCTTCCGTCTTGGAGTAAATCAGTATAACGTCGATAAACACAATAACGAACTTATCCAAATATTGCTTGAACACTCTGTTCATAAGATCCATAAATACGGCTGGCGCATTCGTCAAGCCAAATGCCATTACCAAAAACTCGTACTGTCCATATCTCGTTCGAAATAATGTCTTGGGTATAACTTCCGCTTTGATCTTTAACTGATGATACCTAGATCTTAAATCAATCTTGGAGAAACACGAAACTCCTTTTAACTGGTCAAACAAGTCATCGATTCGCGATAGAGGGTACTTATTCTTAATCGTCAATTTATTCAATTCGCGATAATCAATGCACAACCTCATACTTCTATCCTTTTTCTTTACAAACAACACCGGTGCGCCCCACGGGGATACACTCGGTCGAATTACTCCTTTGTCCAACAATTCTTGTAACTGAGCTGCTAATTCCTTCATCTCGATTGGCGCCATGCGATAGGGAGCTTTCGACACTGGTTCCGTTTCTGGAGCCAAATCAATCGTAAACTCGATCTCTCTGTCTAGAGGTAGTCCAGGCAATTCATCAGGAAACACATCCGGAAAATCTCTTACTATCGGAATATCCTCGATCCTTAAAGATTCCTTCTCCATATCCATGACATGAGCCAAATAAACTTCGCATCCTTGACATATTAATCTTCTTGCCTCAATAGCCGTTAGGAATTTCTTCGCTTGCCTCTTTCTTTTGAATATCACCTCTTCACCATCCTTGGTTCTTAACTTCACCTTATTACTTTTACATTTTATTTGCGCTTCATGGTTTGACAACCAATCCATTCCTAGTATAACCTCAAATTCTTTTAACTTAAAGGGAATTAAGTAAGCAGAAAAGTGCCGACCTTCTATAGCCACATCACAATCGGGACAAACTTTGCTACCAATAACTTTCTCTTGATTTGCTACCTCTATAATCAAATTAGGTTCTTGAGGGTACGCAACACAGTTTAACTTATCAAGAATACTTTCAGAGATAAAAGATCTAGTTGCTCCAGAATCCATCAATACTTTTACTTCTACTGAGTTAATAACAAGCATACTTGCTACCACATCCACATCTTGCACCGCATCTTTCATTGTCATATTAAAGGTCCTAGCTCTGGGTTGAGCTGGTGGTGCTGGGAGAGACGGCGGTCCAGCAATCCTAAGAACATGCCCACTTTACCACACTTGAAACAAGCCAAATCAGGCTTCCTCGCTCCACTTGGGAATTCTGAAGAGTAATGTCCCTTCTGGTTGCATTTAAAACATGTCACATCCAACTTATTATACCTTCCCGGGTGTCTCTTTCCATAATTCTTGCATTCTTGAATTTGGGGCCTGTTATCCTTCCCCGGTTGTCCTACTTTCTGGAAACGGTTCTTCTGAGCTCCGTTACCGGGTTTAAATTTCTGAAATTTTTGGTTCTGACCTCCACCATTCTTGCCAAACTTCCCTTTAAACTTTGAACTTCCTTGTTCTTGCTCCGAGCTTTCAAATTTCCTCTTTCTTCCTTCATTTTCTCTCCTTACAGCTTCCCGCTCACCTTCCACTATCATTGCCTTTTGAACCAAGGAAGCATAATTCTTGATCTCTAACAATGCTACTTGACTCCTAATCCACGACTTAAGTCTCTGTTGGAACCTCTTAGCCTTCTTCGCTTCCGTATTCACATACTCAGGTACGAATCTAGACAACTCCGAGAATTTTACTTCATATTCTGCTACTGACATATCCTCTTGTCTAAGGTCCATAAATTTAATTTCTAATTGATCTTGCATATAGCTCGGCAAATACTTCTCCAGAAACATCTCAGTGAACTTCTCCCATGTTAAGTCCTTACCTTCCAACAATGCCTTCGAAGACTCCCACCAGAAACTTGCTTCATCTTTCAGGTAATAACTTGCATACTGGGCTTTCTTGTCATCCTTAACTTCTGCTAACTCAAAAGTTTTTTCCATTTCTCTCAACCATGACTGTGCTTTAATCGGGTCTGGCAGACCTAAGAACTCTGGGGGATGAACAGATTGAAAGTGTTTCAAATTTCCAACTTTAAGGGCCATAGATTGTTGCAAAAGCTGAGCAAGTCTACTCATCATGGTGGTTTCTGGGTTTACTTCTAGGTCTTGTGTGGGAATTTCTTCTTCTTGGTGATCTGGTGAGTTGGCCACTTCCTACAAACCTGATTGAGCAATTATTTGGTAATATGATGGCATGGCATATATAACAACAGTTTCTATAAAATCTCTTTTGTGGGTTTTTAAGTTTTACCCAATTTGTGCATGCAATCCTATTACTACATAATTCTCATATCAGTGTTATTTTATCATGGCACAGAATAGGGTTTTATGATCTTTAAACATGGTTATACGAAAACGTGGTTGTATAGAAACATGATATGTAGAACAGTTTATGAGATATTTAGGGTGCACGATGGAAACAAGACAATGGATTTATTTAAACAAAGGGTACATAAAGAAAAGTCTAGCTATCACAAGTTCTGAAATAGGGTACAATACTATAGCAGGGTTAAACAGAGGAAAAACTGGAAAATATCCCCCTATCTACCCCTAACTTCTAACAGCTACTGCTACAACATAGTTCTGAAATACAACAAGATAAATAAAAAAGGGATCCCAGCATCTGACCAAGTATCCCAAAGCCTACTGGCGCTGAAAAAAACAACAATCTACGGGCTCAACCAACAGTCCCGTCTAATCATCTTGAATCTCTCTCAACACAACCAACATCCAGCGAATGATCTTATGCAGCCTCCGGGCCTCAACATCAGCATCACTAGTGGATGGTCCCTCATCCAATTTCCTCCTGGCAACTTGCTCCACCATCTTCACTCGAACTCGCCACTCATCATCCATAACTGAAGCACTCTGCCTAGACTCTCAGGCTAGCCTATCCACCAAAGCTCCCAACTCAGGAATGCGGGAGTACACAAAGTCTCGATCCTGGGCTAACTTGCCACCAACACTTACAGGTACAGTCTTAGGTATCTCAGACTCTGGCTCAGGGGCAGGGGTCTCTGAATCTGGCCTCAAGGGTGAAATCTGCATAGGGATCTCACTACTCTCAGAAGGGTCCTCTTCTGGGTCTGAACTAACATACACAGGCTCCACTGGAGAGGGTGGAATGGGGTCCACTGGGGTACCGGTCAAACTAATCTCTGAGTCTGAGTCACTACCACTACTAGGATCCTGAGAGAATACACAAAACAGCAATCAAGAAACAATGTTAGGGTTAAATAAAGCTTCCAGCTAACTCACACCCTAACTCTAGTTTCCACTGCACTAATAAACACTTTCCTTAGACTACACCTAATAGTCTAACTCAACTGTATATGAGTCGAACTCTCTCGTGATATACATATATACCCAAAATACCCTTTTTATTCCTAACTTATCTCAGAGACTAGATCTTATAGCTCTGATACCAACTTGTGACGCCCTCAATCTCGGGGTTAGGAAATGAGGACTCACACACCTTTAATCTAATAATTAAATAAGCACAAACCCCGATTAACTACTAACAGGATCAACAGGATAAAGTATGAGACAAGATTACAACTACCAATCATAAAATATAACTTACAACCCTAAAATATTATTAAATAGACAATATCGATCCTGGATGGGAACCGACAGATAACCCATTGTATCTTTACAGATTTCCTTCTAGGCGCGTGCTCACTCAAAAATACCACTGCCTGCTCTGGCAACCGGAAGCCCTCAACACGATAAGGACCACCAGGTACGCTCTTACGAGCAGTGCGCCTAAGCCTGGCCATCTTCTTGCTTAACTGCCATGGTTAGATTAAAACAAAACATATGAGTATAAAACTCAGCAAGTAACTATAAAGCAGTTCTACAATATCAATTCACAATATACTTTACCAAACTCAGGGAATTCTACTTTATTTGTTTTAGGTGGCAGATTTCAAGCTTTAGGGTCAAGGAAAGGTTTTGAAGGAACAATATGGGGCTTTTGAGGAACAAGGCTCAGCGTAAGACGAAAGCCGACATTCATCACAAATCATTAAAGGATCAGAATAGATCTTTCAGAAAGAGGAAAACAACAGTATTTTTTTCTATGGAATTAATCATATGATCAACAGATTAAAAATCAGGGTTCTCGAGCTTTAAGCTACACATTAACATAATCAACTCTTTTCAAAACAATATAAACCATTTTCATTTTCAAGAATCAATTTACTGAACAGAAAGTTTCAGTTCCCTTTTAAATAACCAATTAGAACCCTTGATTGGATCACTTTATCTTTCCATTTCATTATAATACGGGTGATCAGCCCGTACCGACCTCCATCCGGTCTTTAAGGTACCAATCGGAATAATTTCAGCCTTAAGTTGGACTAGCCCCGCTGGCCTCTTACCATGACTGGACTAGTCCCACTAGCCTCTTACGTCCCAATCCAATCCATCAGGAATTCGTTTGGAAAACATTGAGTTGGAAAAACAAATAGGTTTTCTAAAATCCATTTTATCATTACCAAGAATATGAAATCATTCAGACTCTTCCGAGTCGAAACTCATTCTTAAGTCAAATTTTAAGAAAAACAAAGTTCAAGGAGTGATTCAAGGATAAGCAAGGAACAATTCTTAAGGATTCTGTATCAAGGATAACAAGGTACTTAAGTTAGAAGGGTCAACATCTGTTTAGGGATCAATAGGGTGATCAGGAAATAAGGTATCATTAAATAGGGTTTGCAAGGATAATTATAGGGTTCAATACAATTCATGGCTTAATAAATAACTTGAACAGAAAGAACAGGCTACGAAAGGGTTGAATCAGTAAGCTTATCAATAACAGTTTATCAAGATCAAAGGCAGGGTATCATAAATCAATATCAGGGTTTCACTAATTCAACAGTTCAATACTCTTCATGATATGAACAACATTCTCTTTATAATCATTTACACAAGTAATCAGAGTTACTTGCCTGAATATGCTTTCCTGAAGGTTGAACTACTGCCACCTAGTATACCCTTTCCTTTCCTAGCCTGAATGCCCTCACGCTCCGAATCTACAATAAAAACCAAAATCTTAATCAGTTCTCAACTCTCGTTCCCGGAACGATCACTCAATACGATAATTCGATTATATCCTTGACCCGAGTATACAAATACAGCTTATACACATAAGCACATCATACGACATATAACTTTACTCTTAACCTTTTATCACTTTACATATACTCGCTAAACCTTGACTATTTCCCAAATCAAATATTTATAACTCATACAAACACATAATAACATTCACAGCTAGCACTTATAGCTTTTAACATTAACTCAATTCCCTTTTTTTTCCATAATTCGAACTAAGACAACAATCCAACAAGAAAAATTCAAAGGTTTTCACACATAAACACTCAATCATTTTATCATTTACCAAAAATCAGATTTTTGACTTTGAATTTCTTTGGCCTATTCGGCCTTAACCACAATCATAATCAGACCAAAACATGCATTAATAATTCCTCTTTTAAATCAACATGCAATCTTATTACTTTCTAGTTAAACCTTAATTATACCAAAATCAAGTCACAAAATCAATTCTCCCTTTTTATTAGCACAAGGTCGAACCAAAACCTTTACCATACATTCCCAAATTTTGCATCCAGTCAAACATACAAGTCCAATTATCATAGAATCATTGTTATCAATTAACATACTTAAATCACAAAAGAACATAACCCTTTTTGGTACATGCAAACATTAAGAAATTTTATCATCCAAACTTCACTAACTTCCAAGAATGAACATCAACAAGTCATGATCATTACTAACAATCATTTTTTATCTTTTAAAAACCAAGATCCCATTCGGTTTTTTCAAAAACACAACACATGCAAATGATTTTCTTAATCCTTAAATCACAAATCAACCTATAATCAAAATCAAATCAACAACTCATTCCTAATAAGCAATTATCAACTTAACTTTTAGAAATCAAAACCCTTTTTTTTAAATTTAAACAATCCAAGCATGCAAACACCAAAATCAAGTTTTGTGGTATTAGAGTTCAGTTTTTAACATCACAACTCACCACCGGTTCACCGGAGTTCATCATCGGTGGCGGTGGTTTCTCGGTGGTGCCCCATTTCGGGGTTTCCAACCTTGAAACCTCCGATTTATACACACACAAGGCACATGCAAGACTCATTTAGCTTTGAAAATCATTTTTCAATCATAAAATCACCTCATTAAGCACATATTAGATCATATATACCTACGTACACACGCATCAAGCATGAACACACACACACACATCGAGCTTGCATGCAAGAAGATATTCACACATGCATACTCCAATAACCACTTATATGTGTTTAACAAGAGATTTTGAGAAGGATTGGTGAGAGTTATCAAAGAAACAAGTAGTATACCAAGAGAGAAAAAGAAGAGCCGAGAGAGAGAGAGAGTAGCCGAGAGAGAGTGAGAAAGAGAGAGAGAAGACAGAATGGGGTGCTCGGGAAAAAGAAAAGAAGGGGGGGTATGAGTTTATACACAATCAAGGGCAAGGGCAATTTAGTACATTACTAATTCCCTTTTATAAATTGATTTTCCTTTCTCTTTTTACTCCCATAGATTATTGGTGGAAAAATAAATACATCTCTCTCAGAAAGTTGGAAATTATAGCGATTGACGATTTTAAAACGTAGATCTCGAAATTAGCTTTTCAACCATTACTCGTAATAGATTTTTGAGCGAACGTTTGATTTTATATGATTTTCGCAAGTTCGTGCTTATAATAACACTTTATCACATAAAAATCAATTTAAAATGCAACGATCACCAAATAAATCCGCCCATCATTTTTAGAAAGTCTACAGGATTATTACGAGGATAACAAAACAAATCTCATGCAGTTATCTTACTCAGATGATTTTATAAAAATGAGCGAAGGTTAAATAAACCTTTATTTAAATCAAACAATTCCTTTGAATTCATAAAAATGTCACAGAGCACAGCGTTTCGATTACGCTTCTCATTATCATTATCGACCGACACGTCACTGAGGAAGAAATACTTTATTTACACATTCATTTCATTCAATATATTCTTTAACTCCTTATTAGGACGAGTTCCGTTCTACCTGACGGCCCTACAACATAGCTTAACTCCTAAGCTGACTCTTTAATTTTGAACGCTTTTATTTACGCTCCTGTATACAGAAAAGACAATTAATCAACACTTAATCACATAATTATAATCACATCACATAAAACATACTTTATTGTCTTAATTACGTCGTAAAATTCTCAGTTGTCACAATAAGTGTGGAGTATGAATGTGTATATTATTATATGGTTTATCTAGTGTGCGCTCAGCACATGCTAATAATTAAAATCTTTAAATTTGGAGCATTTTGATTGGTGTTTTGGAAATGAATTCAGTTTCCATTATTATTAAGAAGTATAAGCCAATGAAAATGAAAATAGGCCAAAATTAAGAAAGTGGTGTTTATTATATGCCAATGAGCACACCATAGAAAAAATCGATTATTATAAAATAAAGACCAATTTTTGATCGTGATGTAACTTGCAAAACTATAAATCATACTTTAAAGTTGGTAGGGTAAAAATATATGATAACCTGGCTCGACTCAAGTTTGACTTATCTCAATTATTCGTGAGCAAACTCGTGTTCGACTCATTAACGAGTCGATCTTGAACATCACTTTCTGTTAAGTTATTAAACTAGGCCCGACTCTGCTCATTTTTAAAAAAATTAAACTCGGCTTGATTTAGACAGAACTCGATTCGACTTTGTTTATTTTAAATGATATAACTGCTTCTTAACTTTTAATTTCAATTCTCCCATATCTCACAATTTATGAGGATATTAGATGTTAATTAATTTTAACATACATAAAATTAAAGGGTATATGAGTAGGGATGAACGCGGGTTGGGTTGGCCTGGCCTGGTAAGGGGTAATAAATCAAATCAACCCAATTAGTTCGAATTTTAAAAAAATGAATCCATTAGCAAAAATAAATATTTGTAACCTAACCCTACCCTTTATACGTTGGGTCGGGTTGGGTCGGGTTAAAACTCGAATAAAATTATTTAAATATTTCTTAGGAGTCAAAATTTCAATAAAATTTAAACAAAAGTTGAAGTAAACTAGTAGTACAACATAATTTAACGGAAGATAAATATTATTGGATAGTATATGTATCTTGTACTCTTCACTTTAAAGTTAATAACTTATAGTATATTATCCGTAAAATATTAATATTATTTCGAATATATTAATTAATACAATAAATACATAAATTAAAATTTCAAATAATAATACTATATTTATAAAATTAGCTTGGATTGGGTCAGCAAGTGTTTAAATTTTGGATATTGGCCCTTCCTATGACAATTTTTAGAAGAAATGGTCCAAAATCTCAAAATCAGGGAAAATGGCCTATTATATCACTTAAAACACATTTTTTTATTTTCGTTTATACAAAACACATTTTTTATTCACGTTCGTATTAATTTTAGAACATAAAATGAGTTTTATAAAAATGAAAATGAAAATTTTAAAAACGCATTTAAAGGATGCGTTTATGGGGTACACGCATTAAAACTATGAGTATTTGATCCTAAAACATACAAAAAGAATGTGTTTTCTTAAAATTTTGTAGGCCCAACTTCAAAGGCCAATACAAAAGGAGGTCATGTTTGAGCTCATTGATAAACGTAAGTAAAACTTGCGTTTATCAATGACAGGAAGGGCCATTTCCTTCTACTTGTGATATTTTGGACTATTTGCTCTCAAATTGTGAGATTAAGGGTCATATTTTTAAATTTTTAAATCTTAATCCAACCCATTATATTCGAGTTGACAAAAAATAAATCAATTAAACTTTGGATTTTAGATAATTCGGTTCTGTCTATCAAAATAAGGAATGAGTTGAGTCGATTTTACGGTAGGGTCAATTTTACAATTTGTTCGGTTTTTTGCTCGATACTGGATTTGAGATTGGGCAGACAAATTTAATAAAACATTGGAAGCTCCACGGCTTAGGTTTGCTGTTCCTGCGCCAATAGAGAGTCCTAATAAATACTATAAACACAAAAACACCCCCCACCCCCTTGCTGTGCTGTGTTATCCTTTCGTCTTCTCTTCTCCCTCTCTCTACACACATAAATTCTCTCTCTGCACAAGACCGATGGGTTCTTCCGCTGCTGCAAATTTATGGGTATTACTGGGGTTGGGCATAGCTGGAATATTTATTATGAGCAAGAAAATCAAGAAAACTGTTAAAGCTGATTTTGGTGTTTTTGTTGAGAGATTTCAGCTTCTTCCACCCCCTCAACCTGCTCCTCCTAAAGCTCCTCACCCTCTCACTGGCTTCTCTTTTGCTGTTTCTGATATGTATGTATACTTTTAACTTATGTTTCTTCATGTTAGTTTTTGTATCTAGTTTGATTTTTGTAGAGTTTGGTGCATTATTGGTTAAGATTGTTAAAGTTTGTTACTTTGCTCTCGAATTATTTTACTGGTTAGTGATGATATTTGAATATGAATTTAGGGGTTTTGATTGGTTATGTTTATTCATGGTTATGTATAAAGTTATGTTTAGTGTACCAATTATTGGTTGACTATACTGGAATGGT
The DNA here is from genome assembly GCF_009905375.1 of Apium graveolens. Classification (NCBI taxonomy): domain Eukaryota; kingdom Viridiplantae; phylum Streptophyta; class Magnoliopsida; order Apiales; family Apiaceae; genus Apium; species Apium graveolens. The sequence goes on along the minus strand of NC_133649.1, from coordinate 191,827,088 downwards.
TAAGGAGTCAAACGTTTTGGTCATGTTGTCTTGGTCAGCTGAGGAGATTTGCTGCTTGGTCGTCACTAAGAAATCTAGGATTTAATATTTAGTGGAGAGAGTGGACAAACAGTATTTGGATAGTTTAGTGTCAGTGTCTATCACCGATGCGTATCCTTCCCATTGGTGGATGCAGGGCCTATTCTTCCAATAGGCGGATGCAGTAGGGACTGGGGTCGGCATTCACGCCCAATTAATTTTTTAGGGAATATTAAATGGTATAAATTTTGAAATTAAATAAATAATTAATATCCTCAATTCATATGGTATCGAATATTGTGAAATTTGAAAGAAATAAAAATGATTAAGATGTTTAGTAGACGACTTTTACACATTATGTTTTGGGTTTTGTGGAATTGAATCTTTGAACCACCGGATATATATTTTTTGCCATATCTATTCAAAGTTTGCATTGTTCACCCTCTACTTTTTAAACTTGTGAGATTTTTATATCAATTTTGAAATAAATAAGTGTTGGAAAATAGAAATTTCCTCCGTCGGAATTTTTTGTGTCCGCCACCGACTCTTCCTCATGAAGTTCTCGCAAAATTTGCAAATGTTTATTGTGATCGTTAGGGAAATTCTAAATCTTTTCCAGAATGTTCACAATTCTATTTGGATGGGTGAGAGCATGAGTGCTATAGGAATGTGTTCAGGCAGCTATATGTCAACCTATGCCTTATATATATGTGCGGGTGTATTAACATTCTATATCTAATATCTAGTCAGAAGGATATGAAATATGCCTACAAGTATCGTCATGGATGGCATTGGGAGTTCTTTTCCTTTATTCATCCTTTTAAACTTGTCCTCAATGGATCGAACCTTCATTTTCTTTTTAACTTACCTGAGAATATGAAGCTGTTTACATAAAAATAACATTAGCTCTCTGAATTTGCTAGATGGATCTATATATAGAGAAAACTCAGTAAAAAGTTATTCAAAAGCAAATTTCAGCAGGTACAATTAGTGTTTTGAAAATTTCACTTAATCGTGCTTTGCGGATAGGCACATGATTGTGAGTTAAAAAATTGCGATTCAACATAGGAAGAAATTGGCATTAGAAGACACTTAAGTGCAGAACCCTGCAGAAATCTTATCGCATCCATCTTGCTATCTCCCAGAAAAGAGCTCCAGTTTCTTATGTCCCACTTTCTTCTTTGCTTCTGTACTTTCGTCTGGATTGAGATGATGTATTGCTTATGTTGTTTAAAGGATCATTTTCTCAAACAGGCATTTGATAAATAACACATCCACCTCAAATGCAACTTCTGTAGCCTTTGGAGCTGATGGTAAATAGGAAGATAGACAATTTGAGGACCTGAGATCAAGCTAAACACTGAAATTGGTTGATTAATATCTCTTTAGTTACCTCTTTCAATAATGTTTTGAGACTATGCCACACAATAGTTTTTTTTTATTTGAAAAAAAAGGATTGTAAACTTGTGTTTCAGGAGCTGCTGCTGTTTTGAAGTCCACTTATGCTCCTTTTTTGATTTTGTGCCTTTCACGAGGTTGGGTAAAACAAAATTTTAAGCATATTAGACTTTTAATTTACATACAGATTTGAGAATACCAACAAGTAAATGCATATGCCATGTGGTATGGTTTTTCTAATATCTCAAGTTTTATAAATAGGAACTAGCTAATTTAAAATGTACATTTTTCAGATTTGATGTTGATGGATATATAACTGGTTTTGGAAATCCAGACTGGGCAAGGACTCATAAACCTGCTTCTCAAACATCACCTGTGGTTTTGACCCTTGTTGAAGGAGGATCCACATGTGTTGGGAAAACTGTCGTAGATGAAATGGCATTTAGGTTTGTATTTTTAACTGTTTAGCCTGTATAAGCCATTCATTTTCCGAATCAACATGTGAATAAGCTCGAGTTACTGAGCATTTCTCAGAAAGTAACATATATTGTTGGTAAATGGTTTCACTAGACCTATTTTTACATATATTCCGGGACTTGTAGTGCCAGCTTTGTTAGCCTTTACATTATGGTTTTGGCTTTTTTAGTCTTACATCGTGGTTTTGGCATCTGTCATGTTCTATCTCCAGTATCACTGGAGAAAATAAGCATTATGATACACCTACAAATCCCGCTTCTACTGCACGGGTACCTGGAGGATCGTCTAGTGGTGCTGCTGTTGCGGTCGCTGCTAATTTTGTTGAATTCGCTTTGGGTAAGGTTTACATTCTTGTTGCTATTTCTCTACCTCCATATTAGCATAATATTTATAACTCTACACGAGCTTATGTAGATTTAGTTCATGTTAGATGGCAACTGTTTATGTGTGTGTTTCATCTTTATTGAGTATCGACAGACTCCTTTGTAATTCTATTCCTCTTTTGCATCTAACAATCTAAAAATGGTCACACCCTCAATTATATGTTTCGATAGCCGTGCTTAATCGTGTTATTTTAGAAAATTATCCTTAGTTTTAAATGTAAGATTTCCTTGTTACTTAATACAGAAGAATTTAGCTATCAGCTATATCTCTAATTTTTTATTTTTTTACCGAGTATAAATTCCCATTTTCCTTGGAGAAAAATTTACTTGGCACTCATTACTTTGTTAAAATATATGTGTATATTATATTTACCATTCTGGACACTGTTCCTTGTTGACATGTTGTTTGATCCCTCGTATATCCGTGTTCCTTTTCCGTGTTTCTGTCTTCCAAGAATAGAATTTAACCAATATAATTTGACAGGCATTGATGTTGTTGGTGATGTGAGAGTACCTGCCGCATTTTGTGGTGTACTTGGATTCCGACCTTCACATGGTGCTGTTTCTCACATAGGGATCATTCCTGTTGCATCAAGTCTTGATGCTGTCGGTATGTATCTTGAAAATTCTCGGTGTTTAAATTAACAAATTTAACAGATGAGGAAATCCATCTTAATATTTCCTTCTAATATCATCTTTATAAAAATACTATCTTATCTTTTTATATTTCTTCTTTGTAAGTTTTCAAATTTCCAGCATTGATTGAGATTCAATTACAACATATTAACTAGTTTAGATTTGTAATATCATTGAGTGGTGAGGGAATGAGTTCACAATGGAAATAAACTGATGTCATAATCAGTGGAGGCTTTTTCCCGGGGTACTGGAAAGTACATTTAAAATAATTATTGTTAAATGTAATTTTAAATAATTTGGCTTGTTAATTTGAAATGGGAAAAAACCCTTTACAAGCCCTGCCCTCATTAAGTAACAGGTGTAGAGGGAAGACAGATTTGAGAGAGATTAAAGGAAGTAGTATGAGATAATTTAGAGAGAGAAGTGATAGTTTGAATCAGATTAGGATGCTATGAAGCAGTAAGGGACTGGACCCCCTCTAATTATAGGGAGATATGGGTGAGAATAAAGAAAATCAGTTCTAGAGAGAAAATTTATCATCTGTAATATTTATTAAATTACTTTTAATTATTTTTATGAAATCTCCTGAATAGGTAGAATTGAAATGAGTGCAAGTTGTTGCTGGACCTTGTCCATGATAATATAATATCAGCATTAACAAATACTCCGCCCCCCTCTCACCCTTCCATTTCTGCAATTGTTGCAAACTGAAGTCACGTGATTCTGTTTCGCAATTCCCTTAACTATATTGTAATCATTTATCTTGCAGGATGGTTTGCAAAGGATCCAAAAATATTAGGGCTGGTTGGACATGTGCTATTGCAATTGCCATTTGGAGTTCAACGTAATCCAAGGAGTGTTATAATAGCCGATGACTGTTTTGAACTATTAAAGACACCTGTTAGCCGCATCACAGAGTCGGTAATTAGATCCACGGAGAAGCTACTTGGCAGTATGTCATCTATTTTCTCTTTGGTCCGATGTTTGTGATACGTTTTAAAATATTATAATATCCCCTGTTGAATTTTCTGCATTACATGTTATGAGCATCTTACTTATTCCAAACAACACAACTTTTTCCAGAACAAGTATTAAAGCATGTGAATCTTGGGGAGTATATCAGTTCTAAGGTTCCAAGCCTTAAGACATTGCATAGCAACAAGGCCAATGTTGAAGTAAAGCCTTCCTCGCTGAAATCACTAGCATATACAATGCAACTACTCTGGAGGTGAGTATGTTGATGCAGAAGTATATTGTCACATCAGCATTTAATATTAGGCTTTTCAATGTTTGTTTTTGCTTTCAGCGACATCTTTATTGTACCACCCCAGTGTATTCCATTTGTAACAATTCCTTTTTTAAAGCATGATTTGCGATATTTCCTCTTTTAGAAAGTATATGCCTTGAAAATAAGTGTTTCTTTATGTTAAATTCTATGTGATTGTTGGGTCTGGCCACTCGCATTCACATGGTTAACTTTATCTAAATTATAGTGCACTTGCTCATCTCAGACTCAAATAAATTCAATTTCTCTCCCCAGTGAAGAATCTTATAATGTTTGTACAATAGTAAATACTAAATAGAGTCTAAATGTTCTCTTTGATAATTGTGCATCTACGGCTGTTGCGAGTGCACTAATTGGAGAGTTGGGATTTACTTGGTAATTGACTTGATGCATAGTAATATTATTCGTGTTAGGTAGTAAATTTATTCATAACTTGTTTATATCCCAAACTCTAGTTTCACATTTTAAATGTCTTGTATCTCACAATATTGGTCTAACAGAAGTCCTAGGCTGATGATAGATAACTTTCAGTTTTGGATGGCAAAACTTCTTTACTGAAAGCCTTGAATCGAACATCAAACTGTTTTTTTCTTGTTGTGTTCATGTGTTGGGGCTCACATATGTCTATGGGTTGGTATACATGTTTTTATGTATGTAATGCATGTTGTATGTTATGTCTTTGTTAATTAACTTACCGCAAAAGCCTATGAAACCTTGAAACTAACAGTTTTAATTTAAAATGTTTACAATACAGACATGAATTTAAAAATAACCATGGGGAATGGATAAAGTCTGAGAAGCCTATTCTGGACACTGTTGTGACAGCACGAATGCATGATAGTTTGGATATGACAAATACTGAAATTGAAAACATCCAGAGTGTGAGGAATGACTTGAAATCGGCTCTGTATGCTCTTTTGAAGGTATGTGCTTTTAAGTTTGATTGGAACGTTGCTGTATTATAAAACAACTTATTGATATTCCGCTCTTACTAGTATAGTCTAAGTTGTTCTACTGTAACTAGAATTTTAGCAAATAGAAGCGGCTGCTTCGGCATGTTTATATGGTCTTTAATCAAGAGTAGGAGGGTACTGGAGTCTTTTGCTTTTTAAGGAGTTGTCTATTATGTTTAATCTAATCAGTGTAGTGTTGAGCAATACTTATGATGATTTAAATTATACCTATTGTGATCTTATGAAGAGATATTTTTCTTCTTTTTAAAGGTCTTTTCTCTCACTTATTTACCATTTTGACTTGTATTTCTGTGTTATTTTTGTCTCTTCTTTTTTATTTTGTTATCTGTCAGGAACATAAACGGTCTTAAAACTACACATTCATCAAAAGTAGACCTGGCACATTATGTTCTCTTTGCTGTACAGACGAGTTAGCATTTTCTAGTAAAGGAGGACACTACTGTTTCTTTGTGCATTCTGTAAACACCAATCTCACTTGCATCTAGAAGACAATTTAGCATATGTTATTGATCATTTCTCTAACTTCTTCCTCTGATGCTTCTGAAAATGCACTCCGACACAAGTAAATAGAAACTCATAAGTAATCAACACTTAGTAACAAACAGGTAGACCCAGTATGCACAACTTGAAATACGGCCAATGTAGTAATCGACATTTAGTAAGTTACAGTAATCTATAACATAAAACAAGAAAACATAGTACTAGGTACTTGTATTTTTATCGAAGTGGATGGAAAGGTTAGGACACATGTTTGGTTTTGACTTGTATTTGTGCAACTTGCTTATCTAAGTCTAAGTTTAGAGTATAATAATGACCTTTACCAGTTGGCATGTGGAAAAGCAGACCTCTATTGTTTAACATATTAGGTGATCAATCGACCTTTAGACCTTCCTGTTATTAACTTGTTAGGTCACACACACTGTAGAAGGGGGTTGAATACAGTGTATAACACAATCAAATTGAATTCAACTAACACAAGTAACAGAAAACAAACTTTATTAAACTCTGTTACAATGTGAAACTGTCCTCTCTCAGTGATGAACAAATATCAAGAGAGCTGCTAGGGTTACAATGAATAATATTCTCGATAATGATAACACCTATAGTGTAAACCCTATGTCTGTGTTTATATACTACACAGTTACAAGATAATCGCTAATTGATATGGAATATAATTCTGCTTCCTAAAATATATCAATCAGTTATCTTTTCTTTCAAGTATTCCATTCTTCACAGAATTCTTTCTTCATGCATATATCTTCTTACGTTTGTCTTGATCTTCTTTCCTTTCAATCAGCCACCTTCCTTATCTGAAAGTTTCCTTTAAGTCCTGATATTATCTCCTGATAAATATCTCCTGAACCTTAAGTACTGATAACTTAAGTTCTGACTTCAGTATAAGTGCTGATTTCAGTTAAGTACTGATTTGTCCTGTTTAAGTAAGATCTGAAAACTAAACGCAAATCATATTAGACATGAAATTATCAAATATATCTAACATAACTAAATGCGTGTTTAAATATAAAGAGCAAATTATTACTTTGTTGCACAGTTTGTTGTATAAATTGTTCAATATTGACATCTATGGAAAGTATTTTTTTTGACGAACTTATGTATAGCATTTTTAATGCATGCCAGTAAGAACACATGTAATCCTGTTTAAGTTATTAAAATCAGGTTATTTCATCCCGTTATCTGTTGCCTCATTTGGGCATTGTTATTTTGCAATGGGTTAAGTTTTGGATTGACAATTTGATAGGACGACGCCATACTCGTGCTCCCATCAGTTTTGGATCCTCCTCCAAAACTTGGCGCAAAGGAGCTTTCATCAGAAGATTATCTAATTCGTACATTTTCTTTAATGAGTTTAGCTAGCATGTCGGGTTGTTGTCAGGTTCTCTATCTCAATCTCTGCCCATCTGTTTTGTGGCATTACCAATCTGTCTTGTCAGATTTATTTAGCATTTTGCCTAGATTAAATTTCTGCTTGGCTATTTATCTTCTCACTTGTTGTAGGTTACTATACCAATGGGATTTCAAGACAAGTCTCCTCTTTCAGTTTCGTTCATAGCTAGGCATGGCGGTGATCGATTTTTATTGGACACCACAAAATTGATGTATGCATCTCTTCAGGAGCAGGCCGATTCAGTTGGGAAGTCAAACTTGTCTACTAATGTTCTCAGCAACGAAGCTTCTGCAGAGATCGCAAAAGAAAAGGTAGGGCATCATTTGTTACTGATCTAATTATGTTTCTTCGTCACCTGGCCTTTATTAGGATGATGTGTATAGTATAATATATAGGTTTACTGCTAAAATATGGTAATAATAAATGTATAATCTTGATTCCACGATGTACTGGCTGTATATTGTTTGATGAATATGCATGAGTAACTGGTTAAGATAAATATCTTTCCATCTATCTTGTTGAATAACGTTACACTCACTGCAAGAGTATACTACATTTTGTTTCCAATGCTTCCTCATTTGTAAGTTTGTAGTAAGAATAGTATTTCTATCTATTTGAAATTTGCTTATCTTAGGTACACAGGTAGTAAATTTTTTCTCTGTTACCTCATTTTTTTCAGTTTGTGACCTTTTATGATTCTTCCTGCTAGCAATTTATTTGTTGTGAAACTTAAAAATATATATATATATATATATATATATATATATATATATAGCGCGTGATTTCACGAATTGCAAATGACACGTGTAATTAATCAGATATGCCATCACTGGATACCATTTCATGTCAAAAAAGATCACCTGCATGCTAGAAATTCTAAGCCGTCCATTGCTTATGATTTGTCAGATCCTTTCCATGGCCCTATAGACCTCTCTTACTGTATCTTTAATATATATGTATTGTTCTAGTAGGTCGTCAGGGATGATGGTACCGGAAGATAAAGGGGTTTTGAATTCCATACCAAATACTTGATTGTGAGCAAATTATGATCAAGTACTATTTTGTTGGAAAATACTTCTACAACTTGCACTATTCAACTATAAGATAAGATATATTTTACTAGAATGTAGTTGATACAGCCAATTATTTAAATGCACCAAGTGGAGTAGACTCGTAAATGTTGAGTGGTATATTCTATATTTATTTACATGTTTCATATTTTTCATATTTTGCCATCTGTAAGTACATAACTTCAACTTTTACATTTAAAAATTTATTAGCTGTTGTTTTACCTAATTCATCTTCTGAATCCAGTGCATATTCCCAAGTGGCCGGAAATTAGTTGTGCAAGTGACGTTACTTCTTAAATACTTGGTTGTTGACATGACCTATAATTACTTGTCACCTGACCTTTGATGTAGGGAAATCAGGCATATAAAGAAAAACAGTTTAAGAGAGCTGTCGATTTGTATTCAGAAGCTATCAAACTGAATAGTAATAACGCAACATATTACAGTAACAGGGCAGCTGCATATCTGGAATTGGGAAGGTATTCTCCCCTTGTGTTCACCACCTTAACCTGTATATTTCGAAGTCTTTTTCCTGTTCTTATCTTCTCCTATGTATTTTTTGTCCCAGCTATATCAAAGCTGAAGCTGATTGTACAAATGCCATCGACCTGGACAAGAAGGTACTTCTGCTCTCAACTGCATTATGTTGATATAATATACATACAGTATATCAATACAGTGCTGACCCATCCATGTACAAGAGCCTTTGTTTGTCAGATTTGTTTTTTGACCTAGTATTTCAGTTATATTTAGATATTACTTGTATTATTGCTACGAGTATTAGACACATCAGAAGCAGCATTTAGTGAAAATTTGGATGGACTAAATATTGTCCATTAGTTCTGAAGTAGCTCTAATTTCTTATGTCTACTACAACCTTTTTGCCTCCCAATGATATAAAATTTGTCAGCTTGGTACTAGATTTATGGTGTAGCACAGTTATGCAATACAGCATAAGATCGATGGGAACGATGGTACTCTTTTATGATGTGTTTGCAATGATGCTCCAACCCCTCTGCAGTTTAATATGAATATAGTGAGAGCAGTATAGCAATGATGCTGCAACCCTATGTAATAGTGTGGAAATATGAATATTATATCTGGATAGCTTAAGTGCTATTCTTCTAGCCAACTTGTCTCTTAAAAAAATAGCATATGCTTGATATGTAAAAAAATAGCACAGACTTGGAAATCTGTTTTTTGTAATATGCTCGATCTTTCAAAATGAACATATAAACCTGAGGTTTGACTTCTGAGTAAAAACCAACTTGGAGTTTATTTTTGGTTGCTTGTAAATACAGTTGATGAGCTTTAGAAGTTTCTTTCAATTTCGTAGAATTGGAATTATGACATTATAGTTCTCGGAGAAGCTGAATTAGGGAAGTTGGATGTGAGAAATACTGTGGTTGGGGTGAGGTATATAGCAGTGAAATTGAAGATAAACAGAATAACAAATAAGAGGGTCAGGTTGTATGGCCTGTAGCTAGGAGTGGCAGAGCGAGGGTGATGCCTATCCCTAAGAATGTATATTGGGGACGTCAGCTAGTTCTTTGCACACCTACATTTCATTGCTCTTGTCTTTTCAAGTTGTTTAACATCTTTTACTGCTTGCCTTTATAGCACAAACAGATTTTCATCCCACTCTTTACAATGTAAGTCTTTTGCCGTTGGCCTTTTTGATGCATTTGATAAGTTTTCCATGATATATAAACACTATTTTATATCACACCGGTTACTTTAATATTTGTATTTTATATTTGTATCTGTTTGATAATTAGACACGGTAAAATAGGTTTCTAAAGTAAGTACGTGGTTAGATATTTGTTTAAATTAGTATAGTTATATGTGTTTTTTAATATAATAAGGTCCACTAAATTATGTTATTCATAATTAGGCCCGTTAAAGTAAGTAGCCGTTAGAGATGTGTTAAATTAGAATAGTTAACTGTGTTATAATTAGAGTAGCCTTCTAAAGTAATTAGGTCTGTAATAGTTTTTAAAATTAATAAGCCAAATTTTTAATGTTTCAGCTTTAATAATAAAGAGTGTGTGTGTGTATACATACATATATATATATATATATAGTTGAAAGAGACCTACATGATGGGTATGTCTTTTTTAGTTCTCTTTATAGTTACAGTGTTAGACACATCCTAATCGCAGTAGTCAGCTGTCAAGATGGTAAACAAAATGCAGCTCCAGCGATGCTTGTACAATAATCGTGTAGCCAGATGCAAGTTTTCTGCATCAGAGACTCACTTTGGAAACAGTGAAAGTTTACCTTAGTTTTGGGATCCTATTGTACTTCCCTTCTCGTTGTCGTTGCTGCTGATATATTACTATGCATTGGTCTGAAAGTTTATTAGGCCTTAAATACTTTCTGATGTCTTGTCTTTATACAGAATGTGAAGTCCTATCTAAGAAGAGGTACAGCACGTGAGTTGCTTGGCTACTATGATGGGGCAATTGAAGGTATGTACAATGCTGGGTAATTGTGTTCGAACAAGTGTATACTATGTAATTGATCATGTTTCTTCTTAATTTGGTGAAAACTTTACCCAGTGTCTGATAGCACGAGTGTTGTTATTTATATGGATATGACTGGGTCAATGCGAGCCAGACGGTTATTATGAGAAGTCATAATCGTGCTGGATCTGACATGTTTACTTGTAGCCTAATTCATGTATGCAGTAGCTGTTTTTTTTAACTATTCTGATGATGAATTTTGGTGATTTCATTGATTCATTTTCGTGAATACATATTGTTATTATTGTGCTGATGTGCTGGAAGACGGGATTGACTTGTGCAGAAATGAGATGAATGCTTGAATATATGTAACCTGATATTATATGTTTATAAATTAAAGTTTTAGTAAACTGTCTCGTGTGTGCTCATATTATATATATAAATAATCTGCAGATTTCAAATATGCACTTGTTCTTGAGCCAACAAATAAAAGAGCTTCTACTTCAGCTGAGAGATTAATCAAGTTGTTTCAGTAAAAGATTGACTGCAAACTGAGAATTTGGATGTGGAAGCATTTTTGTTGGTAGTTGGCATAAATTTCAAGGCCCTGCACTAGACGAGTTATATGTTGATTGCATGTTTTGAAGTTAAAGAGGGAATTCATTTTTGCTCACTGGATATTGTGGCTTCTGCGGAACTGGTTCTGGAGCAACCACATCACTGTTTAGCAGAGCTTCCCCTTATGACATGGCTGAGTTTGTATATTGGGCGGGTTTTCCTTGCACTAAATTTGGTACAACTAGTTTAGTATTATATCAAAAAAAAAAACAATTACGCAGCTCCTTGATTAGATTCTAAATAGTTAGTCAAGGTTAAAAAAGATATATTTTGATTCATATATAAATTATCACCGGTATCTGGTATAATTAGAGCTGTGAAATCCAACAGTTTTATGTACATTTGTAGTCTAGCACCGGGTTAGCAAAGATGTGTAAGAATCTTTCTGCCCGGAAGTTACTAGTGTTTGGCAGCAACAATCGACCAAAGATGAGTTGAAATTCCAACAATCTAAATGTAGTTCTCCTGCGGTAAATTAAACAAACTAACTTTACAAAGTAGACCTAGAAGATGAATATGCCGGATACTTGGTTACATAAAAGTAAAATCTAGCTTGAAATATATAAACAGTCATGTTTTGCCTACAAAATTTCGTTGGTATTATGTGTAAACGATTGCAACTGGTGCGATATTAGCATATTGTGCCAAGTTACAGCATTCCACATATTTCAAGAGAATTTATAAGTGGGCTTAATTGAATGTGTGAGTATTTTTTGACAGGTATATCGTATATGTAATGTTAATATTGTGCGATCAGGAAAGGATTCCAAGTGGGATTTGTAGATACAGTATTGAAGTAATTTGTAATCTATATATAGCCAATGAATCCTATGCAAAAATGGTCCTATATAAAATTAGATGTCATGTATTATTATATAGGTGTTGATGCCAAAATTACCACTGCCGCAACCTAGTAACTACTACTATTACACTTGGCACATCTTTACCATGTCTTAATAATAAAAATTATCAAATAAATTAACTTTTCGGGACCTCTTTACGGAACTTTTAAGCCTTAAAGCAACTAAAACCAAGATCATTGTATAAAAGGGAAATAAAATTACTGGAGGACCGATATTTTAATTTGTGTGTGTACTTAAAACAAAAAGCTTGACTTGTTATCGGATTAAAACGCTACAAAATAAAACTGTACAGATACAACGTCAGGTCTTTGTGAGTCCTGCAAATCATTTACGTGCAAAATTTTCTGTTACTATTAAATTCAGAAGATAGGATCATCATCATTAAATAGATCAAGTAGCTGTTCATCTGTCCACTGCGGAAGAGAAACTTTTGACACAGATCTGTGCTTCACAGCTTTGTCTGCTTGCTGAACTTCGCGGTCTCCGTTCAAATTCCCTACAAAACCACTGCTTTTATGTTCACCTGACAAATTATCACTTGCTGGTCGCTTTTCTCTGCTATCCAAGGTCACTTGCTCATTACCAGGAACATCAACACCAGCTTCCACGTACATTTCCGTGGCAGCAGTAGCCATTTGACAGACCTCATGCAAAGTTTCTTCAGTTCTTCCCTGCTCCTCTGCAGATGCATCTTCCAGTATCCTTAATTTTTTACTGTTATCTAATAATGTGACAGATCCAGTTCAGTTAGACACGCGCAAAAATATTCATTTGGAGGTCAGTCATAGCGGAGTGTTTATTAAAAAGAAAAAAAGGCGGCATGTGACAGTAAGATACTGTACGCAAAAAGAAGATTACCAAGATTACCACAGTAGTTATTTGTCAAAAAGATGCATGCAAAGTTCTAAACTTCCTACGTACCAGGAGGAAGATATGAGACTCTGGGTGCAACATGTGTATTGCCCGATAGTGGCGCGATATCCTTTCTAAACACCTGAGATGGCAAAGTTATGTCATTAAGGGCACTGCAGCCAGATATTACAGCAGTCCGCAGTCTAAAATGTTAACACATGAGCACCCCGAAATTACAGACAACCACACTACACCTCAATGATTCATCTCAAACATTCACAGGCACATAGTTATAAACTAACTTTAAAAAATAAGCAATGTTTCTGACCCAGAACAGAGTGTCCATTGTCAAGTGTCCCACACGCATACTCAAGGTGAATTTTATGACCTTTATTTCCTATAGTACCAGGATCTATTTTACTAGATTCCTTTTTCTCTTTTATGTAGCAGATGAATAGATTGACGAATTAGTTATAGTCCCAGTAGTAAAGGTGGCTGGCCGTGACACGTGGGTACGAAGCCGTCAACAGGTGCAGTGGTTCTTGGGGAAGAGATGGATTGTCGTCAAAAGGCAAAGGAAGAAAACTAAAAGGGGGTCAAAACACGACTGTTTCATGAAATCAAAAATTGTAAAAATCAGGAATAAATATATGTTATATGCCTAAAGTAAACATCCTGATGATACTACGATATATCCAGCCAAGTATCCAACAAGACTTAGGTGATAGGTGATGAGACTGAGGTGATGCTTGTTTTAGGGAATTATAATATCTTCGCTGCTATCCCCAAGGATCATAATCCTTTAACTTGTCCAATTCAATGTTTGTATAGAAGGAATAAGTTTAGAATTGGATTATAATCCAATACAGTTTTTCTGTGCTTTAAATAGGATTATTGTGAAGGGATTATAATCATTTAAAAAATGATTTGTTAGAGAGGATTAAATAATGCCTCATCCAACCAAGTATTAAAGGGGATTATAATTCTATCCCCAACTCCAAGACAACAAAGATGTGATCAAAATTTAAAAGGACTATAATCCTTGGACTAATTCCAAGCATGTTTTTAGAAAGATGGCCGACGAACCGAAAGAGATACTGGTATAATATGTGTTTTCACTTTTCCCCCTCCAGCGGGATCAGAGAAGGTAACATGGTCTTCGGAATAAGAGTCCATACCTTTACCACATTGCTCTTTGTGATGTTGAGATAAACAGTTTTTGATGCAGGCACAAATATAGAAACCTGAGATCACCATTTCCATATTTAGTAAAAGTGTCTTCACTGATCAAGACAGCGTAAATTCTGAGCAACAGTTCAACTAGTGCTGATAATTTCATCTACCATCTATAGAGTATTAATTAAATACCTTCTTAAGTATGATAGCTGCTTTCACAGATATGTCTTTTGCAAACTCACCCTCAGTAAGTACTTTCCGGTGGATAGTACCATCTCTTATACCTGTAGGGTCCTTTACATAAAAAGTCAAGTTCAGAATCAGTAAGAATTACCACTTCCTCGGCATTTGATTAACAAACCCTTTGTACTAAATACCTTCAGTGTGACCGTCATATCACCGAGACCATTTGGCGTGCAAGAGTTTATAATTGCAACAACCTACATTAGTAATAAAAAAACATGTTTCATCTGAAGTGACACAATTCAGAATAGTTACTCATCACACACAAGAAGTAATAATATACAACTAAAAAACATGTAAACATCATTTCTCCACACTATTAAAGGATTTGCATTCATCCGTTCAGTACATCCAAACTTAGCAACTACCACATGACCGATAATGTTTATAACTACAGTTAGAATGTTCCATATTGGATCAAAGTTTCTCATGCTTGAAAACCTACATAACACAACGTCCTAAGTAGTTTTTGCGCATCCACCTTTCAAAGTGTGATAAATCGCATCCACGAATTAAAAAGTCATAATTAATATTGTAAGTACGCATACAGCTGTAAGTCGACATAGACAGAGAGAGCCCCTAATTAAAATGAAGCAATTAACTAAACAATACAAATAATAACGCGGATAGTTCCGGATACCTGATTGATAATGCCATCCGGCAAAGTGATATCGACAGAAAACAAAGGCGTAGTTGGATAAACAACATCCTTAGTAGCTGAAACAATTATCAATCAAATCAGGCGCCAACAAGATACAAGAGAGAGGGAGAGAGAGAGGGGGGGAGACAGAGAGAGAGGGAGAGAGAGAGGGGGGAGGGGAGGAGGTTACTTTGGGTAAAATGAAGAGCACGCAGCCAGGCATTAGAATTGAAATCATTATCATTGTCGGAACATTGGGCGGCCTGGAGAAGAAAGTCCTGATTAGAAATTGGGGGATCGGAATCAGGGTGAAGTCTCTTGCGGTCCATAGCGGCTTGTATTTTAGCGGCTGGACCGGGAATTAAAATGAGCGGGGCAGTGCGTTGAGAGTGATTGTTGTTGTGGTGGTGAAGTTTATTATTGGAATTGGAACAAGGGCGGAGGAGGGTTAAACAAGGGAGGTCTGAATCATCTACATCCAGTGCTTCCCAATTCTTCTCCATAGACCTTGCCTTGCCCACAGGGTATTCACTAGTGTTTGTTTGAATCTAGCCCCTTCCCGCGGTTATTGCCTACCTGGACGCAGGTCTAACCACAAAAAACGGCAAAAATCAGTACAAACTGAATCCACTAAAACCGAGCTGAATTAAAATTTAACAAATTTAATAGCTCCATTTTAATTTTGGAGTTGGATCGAAGAAAAAATCGAAACCGCACCGATAATTATCTATTCATTTCTATGCTATATTATTATAATTAGAACAACCTCTATTTACTAATTGGTCAATTTTTCGATACAGTTGTTTGGTACGGTAAATAACTACCGTCAGATCTAAACAAATATAAATGGGAACCGTTGGATGTAATAATAAAATAATATTATATTAATATTTAAACTGCTCTTTTAGGTTTAGGGTTGAAATCCCGTCAACATCATATTATATTTAAACTTTTATATTCTTTATTTTTAACAATTTCTACATGTTCGAGTCTCGTGAACAACATATTATATGTTATATTATTTATTTTCAGTCAAGTCTCAAATTATAATAAAACATATATATTATTATAATTTATTATATTATTCAATTTATTTTTCAACTATTGAAAATCTATACTAATATATTAATAATTTAAGATAACATATATTATTAAAAATTATTCGAGTGTTAAAAACAATCCATGAATCGCACAGATTAAAGGCTAGTATGCTATTATATTAAAAATGAAATATTGAAAGTTTGGTTAGTATTTCTCTGGTCATTCAATTCATAACCGTTAAATATTTAAGATCAAGTTGATCTGATCTGATGAATCTTAAAAATTTATATAAAGATACAAGGTTCGAATCACATCAATAACATATTTAAATTATAATTTATAATATAAAATGATAAATATAACCATGCATCACACGAATTATATACTGGTACATAATAAAAATTATTTTGGATTACTATTTTATTAGATTTTAGTCCAATAAGGGAACCGGGGGTCATCAAGCTTAGTTTGATTGGCGGCAACAAGATTTCAATGCCTTCTTAGGCTCCGTTTGAAATTGCTGTTGCAGACAGTTACAACAGCTTTTTGCTGAAAAGTTGTCAGAAAGATATTTGGTAAATTTTAAAAGCTGTTGTCTGGAAAAAGTATTTGTTGGATAAATTTGAGATGTCATGTCTAATATGTTTCATGTTTAGTTTTCAGATCTTAACAAACAGGAAATATCAGTATTTACTGGAATCATGACTTACTGGAAATCAGGACTTAAGGATATCATGACTTAGATTATCAGAAGATAATATCAGAAGATGGATATCAGAACTTAAGTACTAGAGGATTAACAGTTAAGGAAGGAAGCTGATTCACAGGAAAGAAGATCGAGATTAATACAAAAGAAGATATGCATGGAAAGAGTTAGAAGATAAGAAGACTTGTATTAGATATCTAGTTGATATATTTTAGGAGACAGAATTATATTCCATATCAATTAAAAGTTATCTTGTAACTGTGTACTATATAAACACAGACATAGATTTACACTATATGTGTTATCATTATCAAGAAGATCATACATTGTAACCTAGCAGCTCTCGTGATATTTGTTCATCACTGAGAGAGAACAGTTCCATTGTAACAGAGTTTATTATATTGAATATATTTGTTTACTGTTACCTGTGTTCGAAATTGATTTGATTGTATTAAACACTGTATTCAACCCCCTTCTACAGTGTTGTGTGACCTAACAATTGGTATCAGAGCTTATCTGTTAACACACATACAGTAAAGATCCAAAACAATCATGTCTGAAGAAGCGGAAAATCCAACCAAGACCAACAAAACTGAAGAAACTCAAAAGACTCAAATCCATAGTCGATATGAGACTATTAGGGTTCCCATACTGAGACCTTCCGAGTATCCCATATGGAAAGTGAAGATGGCTATGTTTCTGGAAGCTACAGATCCAGAATACCTTGACAGAATTAATGAAGGACTGCATAAGCCAACCAAGCTCTATGTTGTAGTTGCAGATCAGCCAACAAAGACCATACCAAAGGAGAAAAGTGAGTATACAGCTGAAGATATCTCATCCATTGCCAATGATGCAAAGGTAAGACATTTGCTGCATAGTGCCATTGATAATGTCATGTCAAAAGGTAATTTATTGCAAGACTGCAAAGGAGATATGGGATGCTTTGGAGACAAGATGCCAGGGAACTGATGCAAACAAGAAGAACAGGAGGACTATACTCACTCAAGAGTATGAGCACTTTGACTCAAAAGGTGATGAGTCATTAACTGACTTATATGATAGGTTTGTCAAACTCTTGAATGATCTGTCACTGGTGGACAAGGAATATGATCTTGAAGATTCAAATCTAAAATTCCTTTTAGCTCTTCCTGAAAGTTGGGATTTGAAGTCTACTACTATAAGAGATAACTATGCTCTTGATGAAACTACTCTTGATGAAATTTATGGTATGCTCAAGACTTATGAACTTGAGATGGATCAAAGGAGCAAGAGGCATGGGAGAAAGTCAAGGATAGTTGCTCTTAAAGCTGAGGATGAATCCCCCAAAGTGGTTGTCTCAAAGAAAGGTAAAGGAAAGGCTCTGATCATAAAGTCTGATTCAGAATTATCAAGTTCTGATAATGATGATTCAGAAACTGAAAGTTTACCTGAAATAGATGCTGATGAAGAGATGATGAAATTGTGTGCTCTTATGGTGAAGGGTATCACAAAGATAGCCTACAGAAAATTCAGAAGGGGAAAGAAGTTTTCCAGGAAAGGTGTAAGTGCTGATAAGAAAGGGTTCAGAAAGTCTGAAGGCAAAAGTGCAAAGTCTGACAGAGGAGATAACTCAAATGTTAAATGCTACAATTATGGTGAAAGAGGCCACATATCTCCTGACTGTAAGAAAGGAAAGAATGACAAAGGCAAGGCACTTGTCACAAAGAAGAAAAGCTGGACAGATTCTTCAGATTCTGAATATGAGGTGAATTATGCTTTAATGGCAAATGCTGATGGTAGCCCTGAAACTGCTGAATTGAAGGTACCTCAAATAACTTATGCTTTTCATACTGATGATATTACCGAGTTGAGATTATATCTTAAAACCATGTTTATTAGCTACAGAGATCAAACTTTAACATGTGAAAATTAACTTCTAAAAATCTTGCTTTTAAGAAAAGGAATGATTATTTAGAAAAATAGTTAGTTATGTTCCATCAAACTCAGAAATAAAGCGATGATGCTTTTATGTTAGAGATGAATTTCTAAAATTGAATAAATCTCTAAAAACTGAGTTAGAAAAAGAAAAAGAGATTATCAGGACTTGGACTAACTCTTGCAGAACAACTCAGAATTTATTAAGTAGTGGAAACTAGAAAGAGGGCTTAGGTTATGGAGATGATAAAAGTGAAAAAGGAACTGAACAAATTGAGCCAATTGTTGTTAAACAAACTGCTAAGCCAAAGGTAAATCCTGGTAAGTTTGTAGCTAAAACTGTAAAGTCTGATTCTGAAAAGATGAAAGAGTCTGTGACAGAAGTTAAGGAGAAGTCAACTTCTGACAAATTAGAACAGGATAAACCAGCTGAAGTCAACACAGGCTTAATGACAAAGAAGCAGCTTAAGCATAAGCTGAAAGAAATAAGGAATGCCAACAAGGTAAAGGCAGCTAGGAAAAATAGGAATGGAAAGGAAGGTGTGAATAAAAATAATAATTATATGCCTGTCCTTAATGCTCCTAGAAAGAAATGTTATAATTGTGGAAACTCTAACCATCTTGCTTCTTTTTGCAGGAAGAATAAGAATAAAAACTCTTTACCTCCTAAGTCAGGAGTTAAGAGTTAGTCTGTTATATTTAAGTCACAAAATCCTTGTTTTCATTGTGGTAGTTTATGGTATTCCATTTATACTTGTAAGGAATATCTAGTTTGTATTATGATTATTATCAAATAAAACCTTCTTTGAAGAAAGTTACTTTAATTCCTTCTAGTGTAAAGTCTGATGTAAAGTCTGATATAAGTTCTAATAAAAACATGTTAGCATAAACTCTGATATTAAATCCACTGTAAATGCTAACAAACTTAAGAAGGCCAAAGGATCCAAGCAAGTCTGGGTCCTTAAAACTAACCACTAGTGGTCTTTGTGATTGTAGGGTAACAGGAAAAATATCCTAGTACTGGATAGTGGATGTTCAGGACATATGACTGGAAATAAACCCTGCTCTCAGACTTTGTGGAAAAAGATGGCCCAGGAGTTTCTTATGGAGATGTCAACATTGGAAAAACTCTGGGATATGGCAAGATCAATCTTGGAAATGTCATTATTGAATCCGTAGCTCTTGTCTTAGGACTTAAACACAATCTACCGTGTGTGAGTTAAATCTGTGACAGAGGTTATCATGTGGATTTCTTTGAAGAACACTGTGAAGTTGTAAGCAATTCTACAGGCAAAGTGTTTCTGAAAGGTTACAGGCATGGTAACATTTATGAAGCCAAACTTTCAACAAGTTCTGATGGTTCTGCAGTCTGTCTGTTGAGTAGAGCATCAATTGAAGAAAGCTGGAATTTGGGCAAAAGACTCTCTCATTTAAACTTCAACAACATAAATGAGCTTGTAAAGAAAGATCTTGTGAGAGGACTGCCAAAATCAGTATTTGCTCCTATTGGCCTTTGTGATTCATGTCAAAAGGCAAAACAAAGAAAATCTTCATTCAAGAGCAAAACTGAGTCATCAATTCTTGAGCCTTATAACCTACTACATGTTGATCTATTTGGTCCAGTCAATGTCATGTCTATTGCAAAGAAGAAATATGTTATGGTTACAGTGGATGAGTTCACAAGGTACACTTGGGTGTACTTCTTGTACAAGAAGAATGAAACTGCATTTACTCTAACTGATCATGTCAGACAGCTGGATAAGTTGGTCAAAGATTCTGTTAAAATTATAAGAAGTGATAATGACACTGAGTTCAAGAATTCAATCATGGAAGAGTTCTGCAAAGAGCATGGAATCAAACAGGAATTTTCTGCACCTGGAACTCCATAGCAAAATGGAGTTGTAGAAAGGAAGAACATGACTCTCATTGAAGCTGCACGAACTATGCTTGATGAAGCAAAGCTGCCAACCTACTTTTGGGATGAAGCTGTGCAGACTGCTTATTTTACATAGAATGCAACACTCATAAACAAGCATGGAAAAACACCATATGAGATGGTGAAGAAAAAGAAGCCAAATCTGAAATACTTTCATGTATTTGGATATAAGTGTTTTGTTCTTAAGACTCATCCTGAACAGCTGTCGAAATTTGATCTAAAAGCTGATAAAGGAATTTTTGTTGGATATCCACTTTCCACAAAAGCCTTCAAAGTATACAATCTAAGAACAAGGGTTGTCATGGAATCTATCAATGTATCTTTTCATGATAAGAAGATTACTAGACTTGAAGATTTCAATGATCATGACCAGCTGAGATTTGAAAATGAAGACTTAAATTCTGATTCTGTAAATTCTGATGACTTAAACTCTGATCCTGTAAGTACTGATATCATTGAATCTGTGGTAACAACTCCAAAGGAAAATGCACCTGCCCAGGGGGAGCAAGGTGAAAATCCTACCACATCTCAAGACTCTCAAGAAGCATCAGAACCTATCACTAGCTCTTCAAGTTCTGATTCATCTAATTTTGATGAGCCAAATTCTAATAATTCTGGAAACTCTGATACTTCAAATCCTAAAGGATCCAAGTCAAATTCTGAAGTCTCAGAGAGCATAACTACAGGGGGAGCATCAAAAAATGCTGATGGAGATAGCATGAATCATGGGGGAGGATCCAGTTATAACACCCCCAG
This sequence comes from Apium graveolens, assembly GCF_009905375.1. Classification (NCBI taxonomy): domain Eukaryota; kingdom Viridiplantae; phylum Streptophyta; class Magnoliopsida; order Apiales; family Apiaceae; genus Apium; species Apium graveolens. The sequence continues at coordinate 191,805,728 of NC_133649.1, read as the reverse complement.
ATCCGGGGTCGGGGATCCGGGGCGTCACGGTCTTTCTTTCCACAATATCACTTAACTTAATTAATAATAAATAACCTCATGCTGTGACCCCACACTAACACACACCACAACATGTTATAGTTTCAGAGATGAAATTGAAATAAGTACAAGTCTTTGAATCCACAATTTAAAAGTTATTACAACCCAAAATGATTACTTAATAAGTTTACAGTTAATTGCCATTATCTGCCACACGTTATAAATATACATAACTGATTCCCAAAAGCAGAATACCTGATCTACAAATAGATCTACCTCTACAGCTATAGCAGCTACGATATCAACGGGAAGACGCGGGACACTTCCCACACACTTGCGCTGGGTCTGCTTGAGTCTGGCCATCTTTCCTAACTGTTGTTGTGTGATGAAGAAATGAAGCAAGAGTGAGCATTACAGCTCGCAAGATAATATATAGTGTAAACAATAATGCAAGTATCTAAATGGATAACTTACTAGAATCCTTTATCAAGTGTAAGGTAATTACTTACTGGATATAAGCTTAAGGGAAGATGAAGTTACCAATTACTTTACTATACTTATACCATTTTTTGAATACTACTTGAACTACCACTGTTCAAAGTATAATAAGTTTCAAAAGTTCGTCCCATAGATGAGACCACAAGTTAAGACTTGAATAGATTCAATCTTTGAAATATATTTTAAAGGAAATGAAGTTACGAGATACTTCATTCGATGGAAACACCATTATAACTGTTTGACCCTGTCAATGCTTCGGCAACCACCCATTCGTAGCCTTTCGATCGAAATGCTCCGGGTAGTGTTGCAGAAATATCCAACTGGATGATGAACTCATTACGGGAGTTTTCCGCGCCAGGAAGACCACTTACGATGATCAGTCGCAGTAGTGCAACCCCACCATTTCCTACATGTAGAGGAGAACCTGTCGGATTTACTTGTCAACCGAACACTGGACTCCTAAGGAATGGACCGTCTTAGCGGAACTTCCAGGCCATTTGGGCCAATATAATAAGGCTGGGCCGGCGCCACTCGACCATTTACGCCACTCCTAGTTCAGATGAAATCCATGACTCTGAAACGTAAAGCTTGTCCCCCCTTTCCCCAAGTAGAAACTTGTTGATAGGGCTCCACCAAGAAGTCGTATCTAGTTGGAAAGGAAAACTCACCGATATTTCCCAGGCGGTGCCTGTTAATGGATTAACTTGTTCTAAGAATTTTACTTCCTGAGTGTTGGGTAAGTAATCAAAAATTCTTTTATCAAAACAGCAACCTTGTTGTGAATATAAAACAAACCACATAGCCGGATCCCACAGGTTTTGAGCGAGTATTTAAATCCCCTTCGAAAGGAGGATCTTAAATATAAAAAATGAGTTTTGGGATCCGCCCTAACTTTTTAAAATCATTTTGAAGACTCGAAAACATTTTAAAGAATGTTTAGAGTAACGCTGATTTAATAAAATAAATCAGTCCCGATATGTTAGAAAGTATCTGAATATTATTATTTAAATAATATTCCCATAAGGGTGATCCTTATAAAAATAATCGAGGTAGGAGTTTTAAAACTCATACATGAAATGAATAATAAATAACCAAAGATATACTTATATGAAAGTATGATCTTTATTTGAATAATCGAAAATAAGTTTGATTATCGAAACATTATTCTTTAATAAAATAAAGAATATTATTTAGTAAATAAGCGGAGTCATAAGTCCTCGAATGAATATTCAAAAATAATATTCATTAAATAAAATAAACGGAGTCATAAGTCCTCGAATGAATATTCAAAATAATATTCATTAAATAGAATAAACGGAGTCATAAGTCCTCGAATGAATATTCAAAATAATATTCTTTAATAAAAATAAAGTTATCGAATAAACCTTATTCGATTAATAGTTTTGAAAACTATATCTATATATCTATATAAATATATAAAATATACTCGGGAACATCGACTACCGGTTTTAGAAAATGTTCACCTTTGGGTCCCCTATACTTAGGGTATACGCAATTACTGCTTATCTCTAGCATAAGTATTATGCAACTATAAGCATTGGAATCAACATATAGATATCAAGATTATGAAACAGACATGCATATATCCCATTTCAGCATGCTTCAATATATCGCAAGATTTGCTAATTAACCATCATGCATCTATCACAAGATAATGCATATACATATATACATCACAACAACAGTATAACGGGTAGAAAACTTGCCTGAGCGACTGGGGGTGATAAAAGGCTTGGGACGAGTCTGGTAACCTATAAACAACATATAAGTTGGAATTAAATCAAAGTCGCTTATGAATCTATACTTTAACCAATTAGACCCTAACGTTCGCTTTTGCGCTTAACGATTCACTTAAGTCGCTCGAGTACCCTCGGCTCCGCCATTTTTAATAAATTAACCATTAAGGGTTTTAAGGCAATTGTTTCGCAAGTACCCTACCAACTGCCTAATCCACTTTCCATAATTGTTTTATACTCCAATTAGTCATTTAAGGGCCTTGACCAAGGTTTTAAAGTAAGGCGAGGGGTAAGGGTTCGATCGCGAAACACCGTTACTTAAAACGGTCGTTTCTCCTAAACCGTACATCGGATTCAAGCGAACCACATATCAAAACGAACCTCGTAACATGAACTATCTAATAATGGCAATGGTCAAAACCTAACAGTGAGTTCACGGGTCCTGATGTTAAGAACAAAAGCAGTCTAAAGTAAATCGGGCATTACGACGGCTATGTTTACGCGATTACCGAATTTAAATCATTCCAGTCAATTCACAATTCAACCCACAATCACCACTACAACCAAACTTCATCCATTATTTACTACAACAGCCCCAACAACTCAATATTTCCAATTTATACTACTTCTCAATCATGAACTAAGAGCTTACTTAAGTTCATTAGCTAATCATCAAGATTTACAACTCCAAAAACATTACAAAACTAACCAATCTCTAAACATTCAATAATCATGCCTCTCATGAACTATACTACTCATAATAAGCTCTTAACATTCAATAATAATGCTAGGTTAAGAGATTATACCTTCCTTGTGAGTAGGAGTAACTAATGAGCTTGAAACAACCTTGGAAAATCCTTACTAAAGCTTTATCTAAACAAAAACACAAGATTAAAATTTCAAGTTCTTGAAAAACACTATTCACTCTCTTCTTCCATGAATTTTAGGAAGAGATTGTGAAGGAATTTGAATCTTATACTTATAGGATATCTATATCTATGTACAAGGAACCTTAGATAATTACCTCACTAATTAACAAAGCTTGGAACTTGGATTTGAGTTTTTTCTTCCTTTGAAATGGATAAAGGCCGAGAGATTCTTGTTGGAAATGAAGGTCAACTTTGTGTTTTTGTGTTATGAATTGTTTTGTTGGTTGTTTTTCCTTTTGTTTTGCTAAATTACCTTTTAACGATGGTAAATTTTGTATGGTTTATAATCAACCAACACTTCCTTCCCTTTGGTCATGCTTATGTCATTTTCCTATGTCATCTTCCCACACTTGTCCTCTTCTTGTTGGTGTGGTGACATCATCATCACTAACCTCTTTGATTAGCTCCTAATTACTTGGCTAATGACCGCTGATCTGTTATACGGTTCGCTTAACTTTCGTTCTCGTTTATCGTTTGAGGGATCATACCCGGGATCTTATTACTTGGGTTTCCTTAACCTTTCTCAATACATTATATTCCTTTTATGATCCTCTATTATAATCCTCGAATTTAAATCCTTTTTATTCTGTTACCTTATATTCAATTCTTTCGGTATCTGGTGGATTTTCGGGAAAAATCAAAGTGTTCGAATTTGGATTCTGACGATCTTTACATACACTTATATACCATGTAGAGTACTAATAAGATCTCAGAATAACAATAGAAGAACCCCTACATAGTGTGGCATGAAAAGTTTTCTTATTCAACATAATCAGCAAAAACACTATTCATAAGGGTTACAAAAAGTTCAAAATTTTGGGGTTATTACAGTCTCCCCTCCTTAAAACAAATGGGGGTACTTTTCTAGCATTGCGCTCTCTAGTTCCCAAGTTGATTCTTCCACATTTTGATTCTGCCATAGCACTCTGACTAGCTTGATCACTTTGTTTCGAAGCACCTGCTCCTTCTTATTCATAATCTTTACTGGTTTTTCCACGTATGTCAGATCTGGTTGCATATCCACCTTCTCGTACTCCACTATGTGTCTGGCATCCCGATGATACTTCCTTAGCATTGACACATGGAACACATTATGAACTTGTTGTAGGTTCGGGGGTAAGGCTAGCTCGTAAGCCAACTTCCCAATCCGTCTTTGTATCTCAAAAGGTCCAATGTATCTTGGGCTTAGTTTCCCTTTCTTTCCGAACCTCATTAATCCCTTTCAAGGTGATACTTTTAGCAGTACTAAGTCCCCTACTTCATACTCCTTGTCCTTTGGGGCTAGGTCTGAATATTTCTTCTGTCCCTCTGATGAGATCCACTATGTCTTTGGTCCTTTGGACCACTTCGGGTCCGAGCATCTTTCGCTCTCCTACTTCATCCTAGTATAAGGGAGATCGACACCTTCTTCCGTACAGGGCCTCACAAGGCGGCATTCCGATGCTGGTATGAAAGCTATTGTTATAAGAAAACTCGATCAATGGCAAGTGGTCATCCCAACTTCCTTTAAAGTCTATTGCACAGACTCTCAACATATTCTCTAGTGTCTGGATGGTCCTTTCACTCTACCCATCCGTTTGGGGATGGTAAGCGGTACTCATATTTAACTTGGTCCCCGCACATTCTTGAAAGCTCCTCCAAAATCTGGAGTTGAACCTGGTGTCTCGGTCTGAGACAATGGACGCTGGGACTCCATGTCGCGTCACTATTTCCTTAAGGTAAATGTCCACCAGTCTATCGACCGTGTATCTCTCATTGATAGGAATGAAATGAGCTGACTTTGTCCGTCGGTCTATAATTACCCATATGTCCTCATGATTGGCTTTCGTCCTTGGTAAGCCGACAACAAAATCCATTGCTATCTGTTCCCATTTCCATTCGGGAATATCCAGGGGTCGTAAAAAGTCCACTGGGTCTCTGGTGCTCTGCCTTTACTCTTTGGCAAGTCAAACATTTGCTTACCCATTCTGCTACGTCCCTCTTCATGTTGGGCCACCAGTAATATTCCTTCAAATCCCTATACATCTTGGTGCTTCCCGGGTGAATGGAATACCTTGAAATATGGCTTTAATCCAAAATCTCGTCTTTAAGCTCTTGAACACTCGGAACCCAGATCCGGTAGGAGTACCTCATTATCCCTTTATCATCTCTCTCAGTATGGATCTCTTCTCCAGTGATTGACTCTCTGTCTTCATTCATTACTTTCTCTTGGCACAATCTAATCTTTTCCAATAACTCTGGATGCATCGAGATCTCAAACAGCTTTTCAGTTCCGGCTCCGGTTACCTTTACTTCTATTTCCATTCTCTCAAAATCCCTTATTAATTCTTCCGAAGTCATTATCATTTTGAGCTTTTCCTTCCTGCTAAGGGCGTCAGCCACCACATTGGCTTTCCCTGGATGATAGAGAATCTCACAATCATAGTCCTTGATTAGTTCTAACCATCTCTTCTGGCGCATATTGAGCTCTTTCTACGTAAATATGTACTTGAGGCTCTTATAGTCTGTGAAAATCTCGTACTTCTCTCCATACAAGTAGTGCCTCCAAATCTTTAAGGCAAAAACTATTGCCGCGAGCTCAAAGTCATGAGTAGGATATCTAATCTCGTATTCCTTCAGTTGTCTCGACGCATACACAATCACCTTACCGTGCTGCATAAGCACACACCCTAATCCTTTGTGCGACGCGTCACTATATATCACAAAATACCCCTTTCCGTCTGGCAATGCCAACACCGGGGCCGTTACCAACCTTTTCTTTAATTCTTGAAAACTGTTCTCGCATTTTTCTGTCCATTCAAACTTCTCTGTCTTACGAGTAAGTCGTGTCAAAGGGGCTGCGATCTTCACAAAGTCCAGTACAAATCTACGATAGTAGCCAGCCTATCCTATGAAACTCCTTACCTCTGTGGGTGTGGTTGGCCTTTCCTAATTTGAGACCGCCTATATCTTGGAGGGGTCGACCAATACTCCTTTTTTATTGATCACATGTCCTAAATACTGTACTTCATTCCGCCAGAATTCACACTTCGAGAATTTGGCAAATAACTGTTCCTCTCTGAGTATTCCTAGAGCTATCCTCAAATGCTCTGCATGTTCTGCCTCGGTCCTTGAGTAGATTAAAATATCATCGATAAAAACTATCACACACTTGTCCAAGTACTTCTTGAATACTCTGTTCATTAAATCCATGAAAGCCGCTAGGGCGTTGGTTAATCCAAAGGACATTACCAAGAACTCAGAGTGCCCATACCTGGTACAGAACGCGGTCTTGGGAATATCTTCAGGTTTAATCTTTAGTTGGTGATATCCAGTTCTCAGGTCAATCTTGGAAAAATAAACAGCATCCTTTAACTGGTCGAACAGATCATCTATTCTAGGTAACGGGTACCTGTTCTTTATGGTTAGCTTGTTCAACTCTCGGTAGTCGATGCACAGCCTCATGCTCCCATCTTTCTTCTTAACAAATAACACTGGTGCTCCCCACGGAGACACACTGGGTCTTATCATACCCTTATCCAAAAGTTCCTGCAATTGGGTAGCTAATTCTTTCATTTCTAATGGGGCTAACCGGTAAGGTGCCTTTGAAACTGGCGCCGTCCCTGGGGCCAACTCAATAGCAAATTCAATCACTCTATCGGGTGGTAATCCCGGAAGGTCTTGTGGGAAGACATCTTCAAATTTGTTGACTGCCGGAATATCTTGCAAGTTGGGCACCTCCTTCTGCGTGTCTACCACATAGGCTAGGTAAGCCTCATCTCCTTTCCGTAGCATCTTATTGGCCTGGGCCATGTTCAAAAATTTCCGCGTCTGCCTCTTTCCTCTAAATATGACTTCTTTCTTCCCTGGGATATTCAACTTAACTTTCTTCCCTTTACAGTCTATCTGAGCGTCATTGCTAGTGTGACGCCCTCAATCTCGGGGTTAGGAAATGAGGACTCACACACCTCTAATCTAATAATTAAATATGCATAAACCCCGATTAACTACTAACAGGATAAACAGGATAAAGTATGAGACAAGATCACAACTACCAATCACAAAATATAACTTACAAACCCAAAATATTATTAAATAAACAATATCGATTCCGGCTGGGAACCGACAGATAACCCATTGTATCTTTATACACCTCTTTCTAGGCGCGAGCTCACTCATAAACACCACTACCTGCTCTGGCAACCGGAATCCCTCAACACGGTAGGGACCACTAGGTACGCTCTTACGAGCAGTGCGCCTAAGCCTGACCATCTTCTTGCTTAACTGTCATGGTTAGATTAAGACAAAAAAAATGAGTATAAAACTCAACAAGTAACTATATAGCAGTTCTACAATATCAAATCATAATATGCTTTATCAAACTAGGGCATTCTACTTTAATTAATCTAGGTGGCAGATTTCCATCTTTTTGGGTTAAGGAAATGTTTCTGAAGAATAGTAGGGGCTTTCAAGGAAACAAGGCTCAAAGCAGGACGAAAGCCGACATTCATCACAAATCATTGTAGGATCAAAATAGATCTTTCGATAGAGGAAAACAACAATATTTCAAGATATAGAATCAATCATATGATCAACAATTTCAAGAATCAGGGTTCTCGAGCTTTAAGCTCCACAATGACATAATCAACTCTTTTCAAAGCAATATAAACCATTTTCATTTTCAAAATCAATTTACTGAATAAAAGTTTCAGTTCCCTTTTTAAATAATCACTTAGAACCCTTGATTGGATCACTTTATCTTTCCATTTCATTATATACGGGTGATCAGCCCGTATCGACCTCCATTCCGGTCTTTAAGGTACCAATCGGCATAATTTCAGCCTTAAGTTGGACTAGTCCCACTAGCCTCTTACCATGACTGGACTCGTCCCACCAGCCTCTTACGTCCCAATCCAATCCATCAGGAATTCATTTGGAAAACCTTGAGTTAGAAAAACAAATAGGTTTTCTAAAATTCATTTTATCATTACCAAGCATTTGAAATCATTCGGAGTCTTTCAAGTCGAAACTCATTCTTAAATCAGATTTTAAGGAAACAAAGTTCAGGGAGTGATTCAAAGGTACGCAAGGAACAATTCACAAGAATTCTGTATCAAGGATAACAAGGCACTAAATTAGAAGGATCAACATTGATTTAGGGATCAATAGGGTGATCAAGAGAAACAGGGTATCATTAAACAGGGTTAACAAGGATAATCAAAAGGTTCAATATAATCCATGGCTTAATAGGTACTTGAACAGAAAGACAGATTATCAAAGGGTGAAATCAATAGGATTATCAATAACAGGTTATCAAGAACAAGGGTACTTCAAATCAATATCAGGGTTTCATAAAGCAAGAATTTCATATTTTAACAGTTCAATACTCTACGTGGTATGAACAATATTCTCTTTATAACCGTTTACACAAGTAATCAGAGTTACTTGCCTGGATTTGCTTTCCTGAAAGTTCAACTACTGCCACCTAGTAAATCCTTTCCTAGCCTGAATGCCTTCACACTCCGAATCTACAACAAAACCAAAAATCTTAATTAGATTCCCAAATCTCGTTCCCGGAATGATCACTCTATACGATAAGTCGATTATATCTTTGACTCGAGTATACGAATATAGCTTATACATATAAGCACATAGCACATATCATATCCCTTTCTCGTAGTTTTATACCCTTATATACTTAACCATCAAAGCGCACTCGCTTGACCTTGGCTATTTCTCAAATCACACTAACACGACTCTTTTACGAGTACAAGACCTATTCACAACCAAACATTTACATTCATAACTATCACTCATATCCTTTAAAATCAATCAACTTAGTTCCCTTTTCTTTTATTCCTTAATTTGAACCACATATTATAATCAAGCAAACAAATTCATAGATATTTACTTATACACCTTCAATCATCCTTTTAATCATAAAAACCAAACATTTTGACTTTCATTCCCTATGGCCTATTCGGTCTTATCACACAAAATTAACCAAATACTCACTTTAAAACACGTAACTCATTCAAAACCATTAAAGAATCATCTCCTTTCTTTTAATCATAGAAATTCGAATCATAAATATATATATACAATCAAATTTCTCAAAATTACACCATGCATCCTTAATCATAGCATAATCCAACAATTAAACTAACATCTCTTTTTTTTATCAACAATAATTCGAACCAAATCATTCATACATGCTCGCATGCAATTCGATTTCAACTCATCATTATATCAAACACTTTATTCTTATCAATTAAACCAACTAAATTTCTTAACACAATCCAAGAATTTCACCTAAATCTCAACATGCATCCACTTATTCATCAAATTAATCCCTTTTTAACTCAATTTCATTCGGCAAAACTCAAACTTACATCTCAAAGACAAATTAATGACATGCACATCTTGATCTTCTTTTAAAACTAGCATGCAATAACTTTTAGGCCATATAAACTTAGTGTTTACCAAGATTATCTCACAAAATCAATTTCCTTTCTTGTTAATACAAAAATCCGAACCTAACTTAGCATGCATCAACCATTTCATTCCTTTTTAATCTAATAACCATCCATAATCACTTTAAACAAGTTAACTCAAATCAATATCTTCAAAGATCAAAACCATTTGGGTTTTTCAAGAATAACACATGCAATAATCGAAATAAGTGTTTGGTATAGTAGAGCTCAGTTTTTAACATCATCGCTCACCACCGGTTCACTGGAGTTCATCACCAGTGGCGGTGGCATCTCGGTGGTGCCCTCATTCGAGGGTGTCCAACCACGAAGCCCCCGATTCCATCAATTACACAAAATGAACTAACATGCACATCTTCTCTATCATTTGTTTACAAAGAATCAAGCTTAACAAGATGACATCAACAACAAATAGCAAGAACCATGTGGTTCTCGGGTGAACACACACACCGAGCACCCACAACACACACACATCGACATGCAAGTGGGTATACACACATGCACACACTTCTACCTACAAATAAGTGTTTAATAAGAAGATTTAGGGATGATTGGTGTGTTTGATCAAAGAAAAGAGAGGTATACCGAGAGAGATTGAAGAAAGCCGAGAGAGAGAGTGAGAGGGTTCGAGTGAGATAAGGAGAGAAAAGAGAGAAGAGAGAAATGATGTCACGGGAGCAAGAAGAAGAAAGAAAAAGAAGGGAGTGAGGTTATATAGCACTCAAAAACAAGGGCACTTTGGTAAACTTCTAATTCCTTTTTCATTCTTGTCCATCTTTTTACTAAAATAAAGCAAGGACTAAATATAAAATATATATCTCTCGAAAAATCAAGAATTATTGAAAATGACATTTTTAACGCGTAGGCCTTGAAATTAGCTTTTTATCCATTACTCATAATAAGAAATTGAGCGAACGGTTGATTTATATGAATTTTGCAAACTTGCTTTAATAATTACATTTTCCACGTAAAATCAATTTAAAAATGCAAAGACCAACAATTAAATTCACTCATCATTTTTAAAAAGTCTCTAGGACCACTACGAAGATAACAGAACAGATTCCATGTTTTTATCCTTCTCGGATGATTTTATAAAAATGCGCGAAGGTTAATTAAACCTTTATTTAAATCACGTAATTCCTTTAAAATTCACAAAATTGACATATAATACATAGTCATGCACTCAGTCAAACAATCACACATATACAGTCACATAACGACTCAGGTCTGATCATAGATTCTATCCCTTTTTAATCTTTATCCTCTTTTACGCGTACCGGATCACGTTCAACCTGACGGCCCGACGCTCAGCGTTTTGATTACGCTTCTCAATATCTTTACCAATCAACACGTCACTTAGGACAGAATACTTTATTTACTCATTCATTCATTCAATCATACAAAATTTACATTTTATATTCTTTAATTCCATATTAGGACGAGTTCCGTTCTACCTGACGGCCCAACACCACAGCTTAACTTCTAAGCTGACTCTTTAAATTGGAACGTTTTTATCCACGCTCCTTAACTCTAGTATACAGATAAGATAAATAATCATCACTTAGTCACTTAATTATAATCACATCACATAACACATTCTTTATTTACTTAATTACGACGCAAAATTCTCAGTCGTCACAATCTACCCTCCTTAAAAGGATTCTGTCCCCAGAATCTAATCTAAGCAAACAGATGGGGATACTTTTCTTTCAATTCGCTTTCTAATTCCCAAGTCGATTCTTCAACTAACGGATTTCTCCACAACACTCTAACTAGAGGTACAACTTTATTTCTAAGCGTCCTTTCTTTTCGATCCAAAATTCGCACTGGCTGTTCCACATAGGACAAATCTGGTTGGATTTCCACTGGTTCCAACTCGATCACATGGCTCGCATCAGCATTATACTTCTTCAGGAGAGATACATGAAACACACTGTGCAGATGTTGCATTTGCGGAGGTAGCGCCAATTCATACGCCACTTTCCCAACTTGACGCAATACTTCAAATGGTCCAATGTACCTTGGACTCAGCTTTCCTTTCTTTCCAAATCGAGTTAAACCTTTCCAAGGAGATATCTTCAACAAGACTTTGTCTCCAGTTTCGAATTGCACATCTTTCCGTTCTTGATTTGCGTACTTTGCCTGTCGGTCTTGAGCTGCAATTAATCTCTTTCGAATCATTTCAACCTTTTCCTTCGTTTGCTGAACTAGCTCTGGGCCAATTAACTTGCTCTCACCAACTTCGTCCCAATAAGTAGGAGATCTACACTTTCTTCCATACAACGCTTCATAAGGCGGCATGCCAATACTCGCGTGATAACTGTTGTTGTAGGAAAACTCAATTAAGGGCAAATGATTGTCCCAATTTCCTTTGAAATCTATTGCACAGGTTCGCAACATGCCTTCAATCGTCTGAATTGTCCTTTCACTTTGTCCGTCTGTCTTCGGATGATATGCCCTACTCATTTTCAATTTCGTTTCCAAATGATCATGGAATTGTCGCCAAAATCTCGAATTAAACCTTGGATCTCTATCAGACACGATAGATACAGGAACTCCATGACGCATCACGATTTCATCCAGATACAATTTGACCAACTTTTCCAATGAAAACCTTTCGTTTATCGGCAAGAAATGTGCTGACTTCGTCAACCGATCGATTACCACCCAAATCGCATCGTGATTTGACTTGGTTTTAGGTAATCCTACCACGAAGCCCATCGCTATATGTTCCCATTTCCATTCGGGTATGTCCAATGGCTGAAGCAATTCGCTTGGCCTTTGATGTTCCGCTTTAACTCTTTGGCACGTATAACATTTACTTATCCATTCCACAATTTCCTTTTTCATGTTTGGCCACCAATAATTTTCTTTCAAATCCTGGTACATCTTCGTACTCCCAGGTGAATTGAAAATCTCGAGTTATGCGCTTCTTGCAAAATCGCGTGCTTTAGTTCTACGATATTAGGTATCCAAATATGTGAGTTAACACGGTATATCCCTTTTCCATCCTTTAGAGCTTTAATTTCTTCTCCCGTCAACTTATCCTTTTCGCGACTCATCATTTGCTCTTGACAGCATCGAATTTTTTCCAAAATTTCAGGTTGAAATAGCATTGCATACATAGCCTCACCTCCATATTCTGAAGTCTGCACCTTTATTTCCATCTTGTCAAAGTCCTTGATTAATTCTTCCGATGACGTTAACATATTCAATCTTTCCTTTCAACTCAAGGCATCAGCTACCACATTTGCCTTTCCAGGATGATAGTTTATCGCACAATCATAATCTTTGATCAATTCCAACCACCTTCTTTGTCGCATATTCAATTCTTTCTGAGTAAAGATATACTTTAAGCTCTTATGGTCCGTATAAATCTTGTACTTTTCCCTGTACAAATAATGCCTCCAAATCTTTAGGGCAAACACAATTGCTGCCAATTTGAAATTATGCGTTGGATACTTTTCCTCATGCGGCTTGAGTTGCCTTGACGCATATGCTATTACCTTCCCGTGTTGCATTAACACGCATCCAAGTCCTTTATATGAAGCATCACTGAATATCACAAATTCCCCTTTATCATCTGGTAATACCAACACTGGGGCGGTTACCAATCTCTTCTTTAACTCCTGAAAACTTTCCTCGCACTTTTCTGTCCAAACAAACTTTTCGTTCTTTCTCGTCAATTTTGTCAATGGAACGACAATCTTTGAGAAATCTTGCACAAATCTTCTATAGTATCCGGCCAATCCCAGAAAACTTCTAACTTCCGTCAGAGTCTTGGGTCTTTCCCAATTTATTACGGCCTCTATCTTGGCTGGGTCCACTTTAATTCCTTCTTTATTAACTACATGACCAAGAAATTGCACTTCCTTTAGCCAAAATTCACACTTTGAAAACTTCACATACAGCTTCTCTTTTCGCAGAATTTCCAAGGAAATCCTCAAATGCTTCTTATGATCTTCTTCCGTCTTGGAGTAAATCAGTATATCGTCGATAAGCACAATAACGAACTTATCCAAATACTGCTTGAATACTCTGTTCATAAGATCCATAAATGCAGCTGGCGCATTCGTCAAGCCAAATGCCATTACCAAAAACTCATAATGTCCGTATCTCGTTCGAAACGCTGTCTTGGGTATATCTTCCGCTTTAATCTTTAACTGATGATACCCAGATCTTAAATCAATCTTTGAGAAACATGAAGCTCCTTTCAACTGGTCAAACAAGTCATCGATCCGCGGTAGAGGATACTTATTCTTGATTGTCAACTTATTCAGCTCACGGTAATCGATGCACAATCGCATACTTCCATCCTTTTTCCTTACAAATAACACCGGTGCGTCCCACGGGGATACACTCGGTCGGATCACTCCTTTGTCCAACAACTCTTGCAACTGAGCTGCCAATTCCTTCATTTCGACCAGCGCCATGCGATAGGGAGCTTTCGACACTGGTTCCGTACCAGGAGCCAAGTCAATCGTAAACTCGATCTCTCTGTCTGGAGGTAGTCCAGGCAATTCATCAGGAAATACATCCGAAAAATCTCTTACTACCGGAATATCCTCGATCTTTATAGATTCTTTCTCCATGTCCATGACATTAGCCAAATAAACTTCGCATCCTTGACGTATTAATCTTTTCACCTCAATAGCCGTTAAGAGTTTCTTCTCTTGCCTCTTTCCTTTAAATATCACTTCCTCACCATCCTTGGTTCTTAACTTCACCTTCTTACTTTTACATTCTATTTGCGCCTCATGGTTTGACAACCAATCCATTCCTAGTATAACCTCAAATTCTCCTAACTTAAAAGGAATTAAGTCAGCAGAAATGTGCCGACCTTCTATAGACACATCATAATCAGGACAAATCTTATTAACAACAACTTTCTCTTGATTTGCTATCTCTATAATCAAATTAGGCTCTAGAGGGTACGCAACACAATTTAACTTATCAAGAATACTTTCAGAGATAAAAGATCTACTTGCTCCAGAATCCATCAAAACTTTTACTTCTACTGAGTTTATAACAAGCATACCTACTACCACGTCCACCTCTTGCACTGCATCTTTCATTGTCATGTTAAAGGTTCTACCTCTGGGTTGAGCTGATGGTGCTGGGAGAGACGGCGGTCCAGCAATTCTGAGAACATTAGCCTTCTGTACAGGCTCCTTGCAATTTCTGGCCATATGGCCCACTTTGCCACACTTGAAACAAGCCAAATCAGGCTTCCTTACTCCATTTGAACATTCTGAAGAATAATGCCCCTTCTAGTTGCACTTAAAACATGTTATGTCCAGCTTATTACACCTCCCCGGGTGTCTCTTTCCACAGTTCCTGCATTCTTACATCTGGGGCCTGCTATCCTTCCCCGGTTGTCCAGCTTTCTGGAAACGGTTCTTCTGAGCTCCATTCCCGGGTCTAAACTTCCGGAACTTTTGCATCTGACCTCCACCATTCTTCCCAAACTTCCCTCTGAACTTTGAGCTTCCTTGCTCTTGCTCAGAGCTTTCAAACTTCCTCTTTCTTCCTTCATGTTCTCTTCTGGCAGCTTCCCGCTCACCTTCCACTATCATTGCTTTCTGAACCAAAGCAGCATAATTCTTAATCTCCAACATTGCTATTTGACTCCTAATCCACGGCTTGAGTCCCTGCTGGAACCTCTTAGCCTTCTTCGCTTCCGTATTCACGTACTCAGGTACGAACCTTGACAATTCTGAAAACTTCACCTCATATTCTGCTACCTATATTTCCTCCTGTCTAAGATCCATAAATTTCATCTCCAACTGATCTTGTATATAACTTGGCAAATAATTTTCCAGAAACATCTCAGTGAACTTCTCCCAAGATAAGTCTTTGCCTTCCAACAACGCCTTAGAAGACTCCCACCAGAAACTTGCTTCATCTTTCAGAGAATAACTTGCATACTGAGCTTTCTTATCATCCTTAACTTTTGCTAACTCAAAGGCTTTTTCCATCTCTCTTAACCATGACTGCACTTTAATTGGGTCTGGAAAACCTAAGAACTCCGGAGGATGAACATATTGAAAGTGCTTGAAATTTCCAACTTTAGGGGCCACAGGTTGTTGCAAAAGCTGAGCAAGTCTACTCATCATAGTGGTTTATGGGTTTATTTCTGGGTCTTGGGTGGGAATTTCTTCTTCTTGGTGATCTGGTGAGTTGGCCATTTCATACAAACCTGATTGAGCAATTATTTAGCAATACGATAGCATGGCATATATATAACAACAGTTTTTTTTATGAAATCTCTTTTGTGGGTTTTAAGTTTTACCCAATTTGCACATGCAATCCTATTACTACATAATTCTCATATCAGTGTTGTTTTATCATGACACAGAATAGGGTTTTATGATCCTTAAAACATGGTTGTACGAAAACATGGTTGTATTAAAACATGGCATTGAGAACAGTTTATAAGATAATCAAGGTGTAAAAAGGAAAGCAAGATAATAGATTTATTTAAACATAGGTTATATAGGGAATATTCTGGATATTAAGGTTCTGAAACAAGGTACAATAAATAGCAGGGTTAAATAGAGGAAAAACTGGATAACATCCCCCTATCTACCCCTAACTTCCAACTACTACTACTACTACACTGGTCTGAAATACATCAAGATAAATGAAAAAGGGATCCCGACATCTGACCAAGTATCCCAAAGCCTACCGGCGCCAAAAAACAACAACAATCTTCGGGCTCAACCAACAGTCCCGTCTAATCATCTAGAATCTCTCTCAACACAACCAATATCCAGCGGATGATCTTATGCAGCCTCCGGGCCTCAGCATCAACATCACTAGTGGATGGTTCCTCATCCAATCTCCTCCAGGCAACCTGCTCCACCAACTGAATCCTAGCTCTCCACTCCTTCATCACCACTGAAGTCCTCTGCCTAGAATCCCGAATCAACCTATCTACCAAAGCTCCCAACTCAGGAATGCGGGAGTACACAAAGTCTCGATCCTGGGCTAACTTGCCACCAACACTGACAGGAACAGTCTTAGGCATCTCCGACTCTGGCTCAGGGGCAGGGGTCTCTGAATCTGGCCTCAAGGGTGAAATCTGCATGGGGATCTCACTACTCTCAGAAGGGTCCTCCTCTGGGTCTGAACTAACATACACAGGCTCCTCTGGAGAGGGTGGAACGGGGTCTACAGGGGTACCAGTCAAACTAAACTCCGAGTCTGAGTCACTACCACTACTAGGATCCTGAGAGAAAACACAAAACAACAACCAAGAAACAATGTTAGGGTTAAATAAAGCTTCCAGCTAACTCATACCCTAACTCTAGTTTCCGCTTTACCAATCAACACTTTCCTTAGACTATACCTAATAGTCCAACTCAACTCTATATGAGTCGAACTCTCTCGCGATATAGATATATTCCCAAAATACCCCTTTTTAAAACCTAACTTGTCTCAGGGACTAGATCCTGTAGCTCTGATACCAACTTGTGACACCCTCAATCTCGGGGTTAGGAAATGAGGACTCACACACCTCTAATCTAATAATTAAATATGCATAAACCCCGATTAACTACTAACAGGATCAACAGGATAAAGTATGAGACAAGATCACAACTACCAATCATAAAATATAACTTACAAACCCAAAATATTATTAAATAAACAATATCGATTCCGGCTGGGAACCGACAGATAACCCATTGTATCTTTATACACCTCTTTCTAGGCGCGAGCTCACTCATAAACACCACTACCTGCTCTGGCAACCGGAAGCCCTCAATACGGTAGGGACCACCAGGTACGCTCTTACGAGTAGTGCGCCTAAGCCTGACCATCTTCTTGCTTAACTGCCATGGTTAGATTAAGACAAAACAAATGAGTATAAAACTCAGCAAGTAACTATATAGCAATTCTACAATATCAAATCACAATATGCTTTATCAAACTAGGGCATTCTTCTTTAATTAATCTAGGTGGCAGATTTCCATCTTTTTGGGTTAAGGAAAGGTTTCTGAAGAATAGTAGGGGCTTTCAAGGAAACAAGGCTCAAAGCAGGACGAAAGTCGACATTCATCACAAATCATTGTAGGATCAAAATAGATCTTTCGATAGAGGAAAGTAACAGTATTTCAAGATATAGAATAAATCATATGATCAACAATTTCAAGAATCAGGGTTCTCGAGCTTTAAGCTCCACAATGACATAATCAACTCTTTTCAAAGCAATATAAACCATTTTTATTTTCAAAATCAATTTACTGAACAAAAGTTTCAGTTCCCTTTTTAAATAATCACTTAGAACCCTTGATTGGATCACTTTGTCTTTCCATTTCATTATATACGGGTGATCAGCCCGTATCGACCTTCATTCCGGTCTTTAAGGTACCAATCGGCATAATTTCAGCCTTAAGTTGGACTAGTCCCACTAGCCTCTTACCATGACTGGACTAGTCCCACTAGCCTCTTACGTCCCAATCCAATCCATCAGGAATTTATTTGGAAAACCTTGAATTGGAAAAACAAATAGGTTTTCTAAATTTCATTTTATCATTACCAAGCATTTGAAATCATTCGGACTCTTTCATGTCGAAACTCATTCTTAAATCAGATTTTAAGGAAACAAAGTTCAGGGAGTGATTCAAAGGTACGCAAGGAACAATTCACAAGAATTCTGTATCAAGGATAACAAGGCACTAAATTAGAAGGATCAACATTGATTTTGGGATCAATAGGGTGATCAAGAGAAATAGGGTATCATTAAACAGGGTTAACAAGGATAATAAAAAGGTTCAATATAATCCATGGCTTAATAGGTACTTGAACAGAAAGACAGATTATCAAAGGGTGAAATCAATAGGATTATCAATAACAGGTTATCAAGAACAAGGGTACTTCAAATCAATATCAGGGTTTCATAAAGCAAGGGTTTCATATTTTAACAGTTCAATACTCTACATGGTATGAACAACATTCTCTTTATAACCGTTTACACAAGTAATCAGAGTTACTTGCCTGGATTTGCTTTCCTGAAAGTTCAACTACTGCCACCTAGTAAATCCTTTCCTAGCCTGAATGCCCTCACGCTCCGAATCTACAACAAAACCAAAAATCTTAATTAGATTCCCAACTCTCGTTCTCGGAATGATCACTCTATACGATAACTCGATTATATCTTTGACTCGAGTATACGAATATAGCTTATACATATAAGCACATAGCATATAGCATATCCCTTTCTCGTAGTTTTTATATCCTTATATACTTAACCATCAAAGCGCACTCGCTTGACCTTGGCTATTTCTCAAATCACATTAACACGACTCTTTTACGAGTACAAGACCTATTCACAACCAAACATTTATGTTCATAACTATCACTTATATCCTTTAAAATCAATCAACTTAGTTCCCTTTTCTTTTGTTCCTTAATTCGAACCACATATTATAGTCAAGCAAACAAATTCATAGATATTTACTTATACACCTTCAATCATCCTTTTAATTATAAAAACCAAACATTTTGACTTTCATTCCCTATGGCCTATTCGGCCTTATCACACAAAATTAACCAAATACTCACTTTAAAACACGTAACTCATTCAAAACCATTAAAGAATCATCTCCTTTCTTTTAATCATAGAAATTCGAATCATATATATATATATATACAATCAAATTTCTCAAAATTACACCATGCATCCTTAATCATAGCATAATCCAACAATTAAACTAACATCTCTTTTTTTTATCAACAATAATTCGAACCAAATCATTCATACATGCTCGCATGCAATTCAATTTCAACTCATCATTATATCAAACACTTTATTCTTATCAATTAAACCAACTAAATTTCTTAACACAATCCAAGAATTTCACCTAAATCTCAACATGCATCCACTTATTCATCAAATTACACAAAATGAACTAACATGCACATCTTCTCTATCATTTGTTTACAAAGAATCAAGCTTAACAAGATGACATCAACAACAAATAGCAAGAACCATGTGGTTCTCGGGTGAACACACACACTGTAACGCCCTCCAGACCCGGGGTATAAGTCTGGGGGTTATAAGCTAATCACCGAACCTATACAAGCTTATTGATAAATAATAAAGAAATAAAACTAAACCCCTTAATAACTACCAGGACCTTTCTAGGTTGAAGTGTGAAAACAAGAACCACTAACTACTTTTTATTACAAACCAACATTCAAAATCTTACAAACTTTCTTTATTACAAACCATTGTCTAACTCATTTTAAACTAAGTTCAGCTTTTATTCAAACACACATACTATTTATCAACACTCCACCTGCTCGGGTAACTCAAAGCTTTCTTCCTGGATTGGGATCAACACCTTGGGTATAAGAGGATCCCGAGGCTTGACCCGCTTCTTTACCACTC
The DNA here is from genome assembly GCF_009905375.1 of Apium graveolens. Classification (NCBI taxonomy): domain Eukaryota; kingdom Viridiplantae; phylum Streptophyta; class Magnoliopsida; order Apiales; family Apiaceae; genus Apium; species Apium graveolens. Next base: position 191,785,660 of record NC_133649.1, on the reverse strand, counting down.
GTGTTCTGACGGGTTTCATATTCCTTCTTAACTGAAATAATAAGGTGAATAACAACAAAAAGGGGTGAGCCAAAATTGCTCAACAAGTCTACCAAATATACACAATGTTAAAGCAATATAACTGAATCCATATCCCAGGTATATCTGCAAAGATATAACCTCATAAGAATCAAAAGAAGGCCATTACTGGCGAATACAAATGAACTACACTGGATTCAAGTTCGCAGCTATACCCTGCTGATCAGCCAGGATACAGTGCAGATCTATATCTCACTATATAGATCCCGTCGGGCACCCAGGCACTACGACCCATCTCAAGGATCCGGTTATGTTCCGGTCCTTAGGATTAAGTAACCTTAATCTCCAAAAGTAATGTTATCCAGTCCCTGGAATAGCAACCGGAACAATCGGTATACTTTGATATATTCTAATCACCAGAATATATATTAATAATTGTGAGTAATAATTGGAATATGAATAATAAATTCAAATGAAAAGAATAATTCAAGAATCGAACTGAGATATGAATAAAGGAGTTAAAGTAATGCAAATGTAATAAGAATCTGAAGAGAATATCACTATTCTGGAAAATAGAATAGAGGAGAAACTTGCCTTCTGTGCGACTTACTGCAATTAAATCACTTCCGTCTATCCCCTACTTGACCTGCCTTGCTGGCTTAGTTTCTGTTAGCAAAATAGATTGGTTAAGTCATTTTGTACTTCTGTCGTACCTTAAATCGACTTCATTTTGTTCTTACTATTTACCCATACGTTTATAACCAACTCGAATATTACATATAAACAAGTAAGACTCGATTAACCACATAATACACATAAGCACATAAGTACATAATCATTTTTATAGTTAAAATAATTTTTAGAATCGAAATCGATTCGCTGATTGCTCCGTTGATCACCTTCTGCTTCATTTCCCATTTTCCAGAATTTTTCGAACTCGTCTCGGCACGCATTTCGACTGATAATCAAGCAATCAATAAAATCAACTAATTTCGAGAAGAAATTAGGTCTTCATATTATTTTTAGTGAAAATAATTCATTTTTCTGAGTCAACAGGCTTTCGTTTCGCTCAATTCGGACTAACAGTTGAATTATTATCAATTAAACACTGATAATTCAATATAAATAATTATTGCTAATTTTTAAATCCCAAAATAATTTTTGAATAATTATTTAAGAAAAATCAAAGTCAAAAATAATTAATTTTTTTTATAATTTTTGGAGTTAAAATGAAGAAGTTATGATTTATCGAAAATTATGTGACTAATTATCGAAATAATTAATCACTTTTTAAATATTTAATAAATAAATAACTAATAAATAATTAATAGATAATTATTAATCGTATTATTAATCGTATTATTTAATCCTTATTTATTAATTAATTACCTAATTATTAATTAATTACCTAATTACTTATTAATTAGATAACTAATAAATAATTAGATAAATAATTAAATTTGAATTTATAATTTAACAAAATAATTCAGAAATTAATAATACTATTTTTCAGAATTCAAAACTGATTTTTATTTAATTTTTAGAATTACTAAAACTAATTTCTGATTTTTAGAAAATAAAATAAATATATAAAATAACCAGAAACACAAAACAGGGTTTCAGGGTTAGGGTTTTGGGATCAATCCCGGGTCAAAACCGGGTTGCAAACCGGGTCGACGCCGGGTTGAACATGAACACGCCGGCCGGCTGCCTAAACTCGGCACCGGCGGCGAAAACTCCGGCGAACCAAAACAGCGTCCAAACGACACGGTTCCAGGCTGGTTTTGCTCCGATTTCAATCTTCAACATCATAGAAAAATCACCCCACCCTTCGATACAACCCTAGACCTCAGCCTCATCGTCTTCGGCGAAGAAACGAACGAAGGCGCCGGCGTCGATTTTCCGATGACGTCGATACGTTCGACCCAACACTCACCCATCACCATCTAACACTTTACAATCATTATACACCCTAATTAAACCCAGAAACTCAGGAAATCATTCAACATAACACCGGGAAAATCAAGAACTCCGGTGGCGGCTAAAAATTCCGACGAGCCTAAATCAGAATCAACAGTTAACAAAACCAACACGAATCGACTGGAAATTGTACGATCTACAACTCTATAACAATCAAATTCATCTCAGCAACTTCTAACAAAAACACCCAAATCAAAATTAAACCCGAAATTACAAAATAAAAATCAATACCTCTGATGATGATTTTGACGTGATAATCTAATAGAACAGGCTTCGGGCTTCAAATCGGTTACTCACACTTCGATTTCTGACACCAGAATCACGATCAAATTGGCTTTGATCCGCAAGAACACTCAAGAACCCTAATTCCTTTTTCTGAATTTTCTGTTTATTTTCTGATTTTTTTATAATTAATTAATAGATAATTACTGAAGAAAATCAGATATTTATACTATGCAAAATAATACCCCTAAATAAAATTAAGGGGCTAATTACACTCCTAATAAAAATATTTGGCCCCAATTTTTATAATTTTTGGGTATTAATATTGAATTTTTAAATATCCAATAAATATAAAATAAATGCTAAAAATTCCCAAAAATTATGAATATTACAAAAATGCAAAGAAAAATGATATATGATAATTTCATGATCATATAAAAATAAAAATGTGATTTTTGTGGGGTTTTTGGTACCCGAAGGGGCCCGGAAAAGTCATTTTTCGCGAAAAAGGTCAATTTGTAAAACGTCTAGGGGTTCAGAATAACGATATGGTATAGGGCATTTTTGGCAAAATTGGGCCTATGATTTTGTTTGAAATACGGGCTCTTAAAACATGGTTTTGAGCTGTACGGGTTTCTATATAAGATATCTGACTTACAATAAAACACTCAATAAATGTCCAAAACACATTTGGATCAAAACAGATAACACGTAACACATAGCAGTTAAGGTTTAATGACTCAACACATTTAATCACATATAAATGACATATTAATACACATATTTTATTATAAATATGATATCATACAACGTAAATTTCCCGTTCGTTACATTCTCCCCCCCTTAATAGGATTCTGTCCTCAGAATCTTCTACGAAAACAAATGAGGGTATTTCTCTAACATTTCACTTTCAAGCTCCCAGGTTGATTCTTCAATCACTGGGTTTCTCCACAATACTCGCACTAAATATACAGACTTATTTCTCAACACTTTCTCTCGCCGATCTAAAATTCTTACCGGCTGCTCTACAAAAGACAAATCTGGTTGGATATCTATCGGTTCATACTCTATTACATGCCTAGAATCAGGATTATATCGCTTAAGCATTGACACGTGAAACACATTTTGAATATGTTGCATATAAGGCGATAACGCTAATTCGTATGCAAGCTTTCCTACTTTCTTCAAAATCTCAAATGGCCCAATGTATCGTGGCTTCAATTTACCCTTATTGCCAAATCTGGTCAATCCTTTCCATGGTGATATTTTAAGTAATACGTGTTCCCCTTCCTGATAGTCCATATCCTTCCTTGCTTGGTCTGCATATTTGTGTTGCCTGTTTTGCGCTGCATCGAGTTGTTTTCGAATAAGTTCAATCTTTTCTTTCGTTTGCTGAATTAATTCTGGACCCAAAATTTTACATTCTCCAACTTCATCCCAGTGCACTGGTGATCTGCATTTTCTCCCATATAGTGCTTCATACGGTGGCATTCCAATGCTGGCGTGATAGCTGTTATTATAAGAAAATTCCACTAGGGGTAGATGCTCATCCCAACTGCCTTCAAAATCGATTGCACAAACTCGTAGCATGTCTTCAATCGTTTGAATAGTTCTTTCACTTTGCCCGTCGGTTTGCGGATGATAAGCGGTACTCATGTTTAATTTTGTTCTAAGGCATTCTTGAAATTGTCTCCAAAATCTTGAATTAAAACGAGGATCTCGATCTGATACAATAGATATTGGAACTCCATGTCGCATCACAATTTCTTTGAGATACATGTGCACTAATTTGTCGAGTGAAAATCTTTCATTAATTGGTAGAAAATGTGCCGACTTTGTAAGTCTGTCAATGATTACCCATATCGCATCATGATTTGCCCTAGTCCTCGGTAGTCCTACCACAAAATCCATCGCTAGATGTTCCCATTTCCATTCGGGAATGTCTAACGGTTGCAATAACCCGCTCGGACGTTGATGTTCCGCTTTAACTCGCTGGCATGTATAGCATTTACTCACCCATTCTGCTATTTCCTTCTTCATATTCGGCCACCAAAAGTTTTCCTTCAAATCACGATACATTTTTGTGCTTCCTGGATGAATGGAATACTTCGAATTGTGCGCATCTCGCATTATTTCTTCTTTTAATTCTGCCACGTTAGGGATCCAGATTCTCGATGCAAAGTATAAAATTCCTTCATTATCTTTCTGAGTTGTGATCTCTTCTCCTGTTAAGTCGTCATCTTGACTCATCACTCCATCTTGACAACGGCGAATCTTTTCTAGCAACTCCGGTTGGAAAGTCATATCGTGGATAGTTCCTGCAGATTCATTGGGAATACGAATCTCGATTTCTAATTTGTCGAATTCCTTGGCCAATTCTTCGCATGAAGTTAACCGATTCAATCTTTCTTTTCTGCTTAGCGCATCTGCTACAACATTTGCTTTTCCTGGATGATAACTGATTGTAACATCGTAATCTTTAATCAGATCCAGCCATCGACGTTGTCGCATGTTCAGTTCTCTTTGCGTAAAGATATACTTCAGACTTTTATGATCCGTGTAGATTTCGCATTTTTCACCGTAGAGATAATGTCTCCAAAGCTTCAATGCAAATACGATCGCTGCCAATTCCAGATCATGCGTAGGATATTTCTGCTCATGGGGTTTAAGTTGTCTCGAAGCATATGCAATGACATTACCGTGTTGCATCAATACACATCCTAGCCCGCGATACGAAGCGTCACTGTAAATGACGAAATTTCCTTGCTCGTCTGGCAATACCAATACTGGTGCGGTCACCAACCGATTCTTTAACTCTTGAAAACTTTCTTCACATTTATCATTCCATTCAAACTTTTCACTTTTTCGAGTTAACTTAGTCAGCGGCGTTGCTATCTTTGTAAAATCTTTGACAAATCTTCGATAATATCCTGCCAATCCCAAGAAACTTCGAACTTCTGTCGGCGTCTTTGGTCTTTCCCAATTCAACACAGCTTCAATCTTTGCTGGATCAACTTGGATGCCTTCTCTACTGATGATATGCCCTAGAAATTGTACTTCCCTTAACCAAAATTCACATTTTGAGAATTTTGCGTATAATTGTTCTTTCCTCAGAATTTCCAAAACTATCCTCAAGTGTTCTGCATGCTCTTCTTCTGTCTTGGAGTAAATCAAGATATCATCAATGAATACAATCACGAACTTGTCCAAATATTTCTTGAATATCGTGTTCATCAAATCCATGAATGCAGCTGGCGCGTTTGTTAAACCGAATGCCATTACAAGAAACTCATAATTCCCATATCTCGTACGAAACTCAGTCTTTGGAATATCTTCAGCTTTAATCTTCAATTGATGATAACCTGAGCGTAAATCTATCTTCGAAAACCATGCAGCTCCTTTTAGCTGGTCGAACAAATCGTCGAATCTCGGTAAAGGATACTTGTTCTTGATAGTGAGCTTATTCAATTCCCTATAGTCGATGCACAATCGCATGCTGCCATCCTTCTTCTTCATAAATAACACTGGTGCACCCCATGGGGATACACTAGGTCGTATAATGCCTCGGTCTAGAAGATCTTGCAGTTGCATTGACAATTCTTTCACTTCAACTGGAACCATTCAATACGGAGCTTTCGAAACTGGTTCTGTACCTGGTGCTAGATCAATTGTGAACTCGATTTCTCGATCTGGTGGTAATCCTGGAAGCTCGTCTGGAAAGACGTCCGGAAATTCACATACAACTGGAATGTCTTCTATTCTAGGACTTCCTTTTTCAGTATCTAACACGTAAGCTATGTACGCCTCACATCCTTGCCGAAGCAATCGTTTGGTCTGCACTACAGTGAGAAATTTATTCTGCTGCTTTTCGCCCTTGAATATTACCGTTGCATTTTCCGCAGTTCGCAATTCAACTTTCTTATTCGCGCAATCTATCTGAGCCTTATGACATGCTAACCAATCCATTCCCAAAATGACATCGAATTCTCCCAGCTTAAAAGGAATTAAATCTACAGAAAAATGATGTTCGGCTATTTCTACAACACACACAGGACATACTCGATCTACCGGAACTTGGTCGTCATTCGCTAATTTTATAATTAACGTCTCACCCAACCATTCAATTTCACAATGTAACTTATCAAGAAATTCTTCAGAAATAAATGAACGGGTAGCTCCAGAATCAATTAATACTTTTGAATCTACGGAGTTCACCAAAAGCGTACCTGCAATCACACTTGGATTCTGTACTGCTTCTTTCATAGTCATGTTGAAAGTCCTTGCTCTGGGTTGATTTGGCGGCGGTGGCGGAGGTAATGCCAATACTTTCGGAATACTGGCTGCCATTGCTGGTCCTTTACAATTTCTAGCGATATGCCCTCTCCTTCCGCATTGATAGCAAGTGATTTCTGCTATCCTATCTTAATCCTAATGTTCTTGTTTTCAGGGACCAAACCTACAGCTCTGATGCCAAACTGTAACGCCCTCCAGACCCGGGGTATAAGTCTGGGGGTTACAAGCTAATCACCAAACCTGTACAAGCTTATTGATAAATAATAAAGAAATGAAACTAAACCCCTTAACAACTACCAGGACCTTTCTAGGTTGAAGTATGAAAACAAGAACCACTAACTACTTTTTATTACAAACCAACATTCAAAATCTTACAAACTTTCTTTATTACAAACCATTGTCTAACTCATTTTAAACTAAGTTCAGCTTTTATTCAAACACACATACTATTTATCAACACTCCACCTGCTCGGGTAACTCAAAGCTTTCTTCCTGGATTGGGATCAACACCTTGGGTATAAGAGGATCCCGAGGCTTGACCCGCTTCTTTACCACTCGTGTTCTGACGGGTTTCATATTCCTTCTTAACTGAAACAATAAGGTGAATAACAACAAAAAGGGGTGAGCCAAAATTGCTCAACAAATCTACCAAATATACACAATATTAAAGCAATATAACTGAATCCGTATCCCAGGTATATCTGCAAAGATATAACCTCATAAGAATCAAAAGAAGGCCATTGCTGGCGAATACAAATGAACTACACTGGATTCAAGTTCGCAGCTATACCCTGCTGATCAGCCAGGATACAGTGCAGATCTATATCTCACTATATAGATCCCGTCGGGCACCCAGGCACTACGGCCCATCTCAAGGATCCGGTTATGTTCCGGTCCTTAGGATTAAGTAACCTTAATCCCCAAAAGTAATGTTATCCAGTCCTTGGAATAGCAACCGGAACAATCGGTATACTTTGATATATTCTAATCACCAGAATATATATTAATAATTGTGAGTAATAATTGGAATATGAATAATAAATTCAAATGAAAAGAATAATTCAAGAATCGAACTGAGATATGAATAAAGGAGTTAAAGTAATGCAAATGTAATAAGAATCTGAAGAGAATATCACTATTCTGGAAAATAGAATAGAGGAGAAACTTGCCTTTTGTGCGACTTACTGCAATTAAATCACTTCCGTCTATCACCTACTTGACCTGCCTTGCTGGCTTAGTTTCTGTTAGCAAAATAGATTGGTTAAGTCATTTTGTACTTCTGTCGTACCTTAAATCGACTTCATTTTGTTCTTACTATTTACCCATACGTTTATAACCAACTCGAATATTACATATAAACAAGTAAGACTCGATTAACCACATAATACACATAAGCACATAAGTACATAATCATTTTTATAGTTAAAATAATTTTTAGAATCGAAATCGATTCGCTGATTGCTCCGTTGATCACCTTCTGCTTCATTTCCCATTTTTCCGGAATTTTTCGAACTCGTCTCGGCACGCATTTCGACTGATAATCAAGCAATCAATAAAATCAACTAATTTCGAGAAGAAATTAGGTCTTCATATTATTTTTAGTGAAAAGAATTCATTTTTCTGAGTCAACAGGCTTTCGTTTCGCTCAATTCGGACTAACAGTTGAATTATTATCAATTAAACACTGATAATTCAATATAAATAATTATTGCTAATTTTTAAATCCCAAAATAATTTTTAAATAATTATTTAAGAAAAATCAAAGTCAAATATAATTAATTTTTTTTATAATTTTTGGAGTTAAAATGAAGAAGTTATGATTTATCGAAAATTATGTGACTAATTATCGAAATAATTAATCACTTTTTAAATATTTAATAAATAAATAACTAATAAATAATTAATAGATAATTATTTACTAATTTAAAATAATTAATCCCTAATTATTAGGATTAATCACAATTTATTGCAAATATTTACAACTCATCGATTAAACACTCTTATAAATACGAGCTACGCACTATTCTCGAATACTACCGAATTAATATATTATTATTGGAATTTAAACGATTCGTTAATCAATTAATTATCAGTATTTAATTATACGATACGAACAATTACTGCAATATTATTCGAATAACTAACGCTCGAATAATAATTCTCATTATCGAATTATTAATCGTATTATTTAATCCTTATTTATTAATTAATTACCTAATTATTAATTAATTACCTAATTACTTATTAATTAGATAACTAATAAATAATTAGATAAATAATTAAATTTGAATTTATAATTTAACAAAATAATTCAGAAATTAATAATACTATTTTTCAGAATTCAAAACTGATTTTTATTTAATTTTTAGAATTACTAAAACTAATTTCTGATTTTTAGAAAATAAAATAAATATATAAAATAACCAGAAACACAAAACAGGGTTTTAGGGTTAGGGTTTTTGGATCAATCCCGGGTCGAAACCGGGTTGCAAACCGGGTCGACGCCGGGTTGAACATGAACACGCTGGCCGGCTGCCTGAACTCGGCACCGGCGGCGAAAAGTCCGGCGAACCAAAACAGCGTCCAAACGACACGATTCCAGGCAGGTTTTGCTCCGATTTCAATCTTCAACATCATAGAAACATCACCCCACCCTTCGATACAACCCTAGACCTCAGCCTCGTCGTCTTCGGCGAAGAAACGAACGAAGGCGCCGACGTCGTTTTTCCGATGACGTCGATACGTTCGACCCAACACTCATCCATCACCATCTAACACTTTACAATCATTATACACCCTAATTAAACCCAGAAACTCAGGAAATCATTCAACATAACACCGGGAAAATCAAGAACTCCGGTGGCGGCTAAAAATTCCGACGAGCCTAAATCGGAATCAACAGTTAACAAAACCAACACGAATCGACTGGAAATTGTACGATCTACAACTCTATAACAATCAAATTCATCTCAGCAACTTCTAACAAAAACACCCAAATCAAAATTAAACCCGAAATTACAAAATAAAAATCAATACCTCTGATGATGATTTTGACGTGATAATCTAATAGAACAGGCTTCGGGCTTCAAATCGGTTACTCACACTTCGATTTCTGACACCGGAATCACGATCAAATTGGCTTTGATCCGCAAGAACACTCAAGAACCCTAATTCCTTTTTCTGAATTTTCTGTTTATTTTATGAATTTTATAATTAATTAATAGATAATTACTGAAAAAAATCAGATATTTATACTATGCAAAATAATACCCATAAATAAAATTAAGGGGCTAATTACACTCCTAATAAAAATATTTGGCCCCAATTTTTATAATTTTTGGGTATTAATATTGAATTTTTAAATATCCAATAAATACAAAATAAATGCTAAAAATTCTCAAAAATTATGAATATTACAAAAATGCAAAGAAAAATGATATATGATAATTTCATGATCATATAAAAATAAAAATATGATTTTTGTGTGGTTTTTGGTACCCGAAGGGGCCCAGAAAAGTCATTTTTCGCGAAAAATGTCAATTTGTAAAACGTCTAGGGGTTCAGAATAACGATATGGTATAGGGCATTTTTGGAAAAATTAGGCCTATGATTTTGTTTGAAATACGGGCTCTTAAAACATGGTTTTGAGCTGTACGGGTTTTGATATAAGATATCTAACTTACAATAAAACACTCAATAAATGTCCAAAACATATTTAGATCAAAACAGATAACACGTAACACATAGCATTTAAGGTTTAATGACTCAACACATTTAATCACATATAAATGACATATTAATACACATATTTTATTATAAATATGATATCATACAACGTAAATTTCCCGGTCATTACACACACCGAGCACCCACAACACACACACACATCGACATGCAAGTGGGTATACACACATGCACACACTTCTACCTACAAATAAGTGTTTAACAAGAAGATTTAGGGATGATTGGTGTGTTTGATCAAAGAAAAGAGAGGTATACCGAGAGAGATTGAAGAAAGCCGAGAGAGAGAGTGAGAGGGTTCGAGTGAGAGAAGGATAGAAAAGAGAGAAGAGAGAAATGATATCACGGGAGCAAGAAGAAGAAAGAAAAAGAAGGGAGTGAGGTTATATAGCAATAAAAAACAAGGGCACTTTGGTAAACTTCTAATTCCTTTTTTATTCTTGTCCATCTTTTTACTAAAATAAAGCAAGGACTAAATATAAAATATATCTCTCTCGGGAAGTCAAGAATTATTGAAAATGACATTTTAACTCATAGGCCTCAAAATTAGCTTTTTATCCATTACTCATAATAAGAAATTGAGCGAATGGTTGATTTTATATGAATTTCGCAAACTTGCTTTAATAATTACATTTTCCACATAAAATCAATTTAGAAATGCAAAGACCAACAATTAAATGCACTCATAATTTTTAAAATGTCTCTAGGACCACTACGAAGATAACAGAACAGATTCCATGTTTTTATCCTTCTCGGATGATTTTATAAAAATGCGCGAAGGTTAATTAAACCTTTATTTAAATCACGTAATTCCTTTAAAATTCACAAAATTGACACAGAACACATAGTCATGCAATCAGTCAAATAATCACACATATACAGTCACATAATGACTCAGGTCTGATCATAGATTCTATCTCTTTTTAATCTTTATCCTCTTTTACGTGTACCGGGTCATGTTCAATCTGACGGCCCGACGCTCAGCGTTTTGATTACGCTTCTCAATATCTTTACCAATCAACACGTCACTTAGGACGAAATACTTTATTTACTCATTCATTCATTCAATCATACATAATTCACATTTTATATTCTTTAATTCCATATTAGGACGGGTTCCGTTCTACCTGACGGCCCGACACCACACCTTAACTTCTAAGCTGACTCTTTAAATTGGAACATTTTTATCCACGCTCCTTAACTCTAGTATACAGATAAGACAAATAATCATCACTTAGTCACTTAATTATAATCACATCACATAACACATTCTTTATTTACTTAATTACGACGCAAAATTCTCAGTCGTCACAGCTAGATAGCCAGTCCATTCCCAAAATTACATCAAACTCCCCTAATTTAAAAGGAATCAGATCAACACTAAAAGATTGTTCCCCTATGCCTAACTCACAGGTGGGGTGAATCTGGTTAACAGGAATAATTTCATGGTTGGCTATTTCTACTTGTAAGGGTTCTATCAAGGGTTCAACCTTAAGTCTTAATTTATGCCCAAAGTCCTTTGATATAAAAGATTTAGTTGCTCCAGAATCAAATAAAACATTTGCACTGACTGAATTTAGAGAAAGGGTACCTGCTATCACATCTGAGTCTTTCATAGCATCTTGGACTGTCATGTTGAAAGTCCTCGCAGTAGGTGGCTTATTAGAATCAGCTCTGCTTGCTCCTGAAGCTGCTGGTTTGTTCATTGGGCATTCCCTCTTCCAATGACCCGGGCGTCCACACTGATGACAAGTGGTGGTTGGAATGACGGCAGGGACTGATGAAGGGCATTTGTGGGAATAATGGCCCACTTGTCCACACTTAAAGCAGGTTACTGGCTTTCCCTTACACTTCCCAGAATACATCCTTCCACAAGTGTTACAGGCCGGCAATGGGGGTCGAGACTGGTTGGAATAGGACATTCTTGACTTCTGGCCGCTCTGGCTCACATTCACACTCATTGGCCTCTTAAACCCAGTGTTCTTTCCCGGTAGGGACACTGCTCCTCGATTAAATCTAGTTGGGAAGCTCCCTCATGCGGAACCTTCACCCATGCTCATACTTTTCCTCTTTATTCACTTCTTCTCTCTTTCCTTCTGCATCTGTTCACTTTCGGATTCTACAATTATTGCCTTTTGCACCAGAGTGGCATAATCAGTAAGCTCAAGGATTGCCACCCTATTCTGAATCCACGGTTTCAGTCCCTGCTGAAATCTCCTAGCTTTCTTTTCCACGGTGCTCACAAACTCCGGCACAAACCCTGATAACTCAGTAAATTTTGCTTCGTACTCTGCTACAGATAAGTTATTCTGCTTTAGCTCCAAGACCTTGAGCTCCATCTGGTTCTCCATAAACCTCGGGAAATACTTTCCCAAAAACAACTGACTGAATCTCTCCCAGGTTATAATAGCATCTGTCTCCTTGTTTTTCTTGGCCTCCCACCAGTAGTTGGCCTCTCCTTTCAGAAGGTAGGTAGAAAATACAGTCTTCTGTGCCTCATCGGTACTCAGAATCTCAAAGGATTTCTCCATTTCCTTTAGCCATGCCCTTGCCTCAACTGGGTTGGCTGATTCGTGGAACTCAGGGGGCTTAAGGGACTTGAAAGCCCTGAAAGAGTTTGCCACAACATTGTTATTTCCTTGAGGGGGTGGGTTGGGTTGACGTTCCAAGTTCTGCCTTAGTAGTTGCATGAACTGTCCCATGTGATCCATGCCTGGGTTTGGTACTGGTTGCTCAACCTCCGTTTCTCCTTCTTCAGCCTCTATCTCAAATCCTTCAACATCATATGTTTCCTCCTCCTCTTCATACAGGGAGTCATCCTGTTCAACATAATCCTCATCTTCCTCTTCACTATGTTCTTGGTTCCTACCGTCCTGGTTATGGCTTCCCTGGTCCTCAGATCCAGGGTTCGCCCTAGTTCTAATCTTTCTTGGCGGCATGATACTGATAAATTTTTGGGAAATTCAACGTTAGGTCACAATCATACATAAAATTGTGCCTTGCACAGTTCTATAAAGGGGGAGAATGTATCTCGCAATTCTATTATATTATGACAGTTCTAATAAGAAGTGCAGTAATAATAATGATAAAAACAGTGATCTCGTCACTAAGGAACTGAACTGAAAGGAAACAAATATATACATAATGCGGGAAATACATAGTTTAATCTGGTCAAAAGTACAACAGTTCTACAACCATCTGCCCAAAAGTGATACACAAGAGTCTATCTGTCTAGTCAGAGAAAAGGATGCTATATACAAGTCAACTATCCCGGAAAATTGGCTCTTACTATGGCCTCGACTAACTAGATGACTAGACTACCCCATCACCGGTCCCGAATCACACACCGGAGCGGGTCAGCTCCCACACCCTTTTCATCGCACGACGGAAGATGTAGTCGGCCTGCCTCCTAGAGATCCTGCCGTGCCTGTCCCCCTGGAGTGATCGGAGTCTCGCACGAGTCGTGAGCTCTATCCCCGTCAGCTCCCTCCTCAAGGATCGGGGTATAGTAGCCCTAGTCTCATAAGCTCGGGCACACCTACCCGCCCTCTCCATATCCAACTCCCTCCTGACCTCATCCAGCCAGGCCTCAGCAACAGCCACTCGAGTCCTCAGTACATCCTGAACATAGCCGTGAGCTAACAAAGACTGCCTATGGGCAGGGTTGAGAGGTGGTGAATCCGGAGCCGCTGGGGGTGCCTCCTCGATCTGCCTAGGCTCGAGAGTATGGGTCTCTGAGCTGTCATCATAGGGTCTCCAAGATAGTGGTGGAGGGGTAGGAGCTCTGACCACCGGGAGTGAGGGTAAAGGGGTACCAGTGTACTCTACCATAGCTCTGACATTCCCTCAGCTACTAGGACCTCATCCGGGTCCTCCTCATCTGAACTCGCAATAACCTTGTCTCTGACTCCTCTGAGGGGTCCTCCTCCTCCATGTCAGGCTCCTCCTGATCCTCGGCATCTAGCAGTGCCTCATTATGCTCACGCTCGAACATCTCTGGGTCCTCTATCTCATGAGCCTATATATTAAATGAGCTAAGTTACTATCATGATACTTATAAGGGTTCCCGTAAGGGTTTTAACTGTCAGTGCTACTTTAAGTATTCCGACTATGAACTTGGCAAGAGTTCTTATTATCTTTGTGAGTTTATTATTATATCTTCGCATCATCTCTGAGGTTTATAACGCTTAGCTCTGATACCATTTCTATAACACCCCCAGATCCGGGGTCGGGGATCCGGGTTGTCACGGTCTTTCTTTCCACAATATCACTTAACTTAATTAATAATAAATAACCTCATGCTGTGACCCCACACTAACACACACCACAACACGTTATAGTCTCAGAGATGAAATTGAAATAAGTACAAGGCCTTGAATCCACAATTAAAAAGTTATTACAACCCAAAATGATTACTACAAATAGATCTACCTCTGCAGCTATAGCAGCTACGATATCAACGGGAAGACGTGGGACGCTTCCCACGCGCTTGCGCTGGGTCTGCTTGAGTCTGGCCATCTTTCCTAACTGTTCTTGTGTGATGAAGAAATGAAGCAAGAGTGAGAATTACAGCTCGCAAGATAATATATAGTGTAAACAATAATGCAAGTATCTAAATGGATAACTTACTAGAATCCTTTATCAAGTGTAAGGTAATTACTTACTGGATATAAGCTTAAAGGAAGATGAAGTTACCAATTACTTCACTATACTTATACCATTTTTTGAAAATTACTTGAACTACCACTATTCAAAGTATAATAAGTTTCAAAAGTCCCTCCCATAGATGAGACCACAAGTTAAGACTTGAATAGATTTAATCTTTGAAATATATTTTAAAGGAAATGAAGTTACGAGATACTTCATTCGATGGAAACACCATTATAACTGTTTGACCCTGTCAATGCTTCGGCAACCACCCATTCGTAGCCTTTCGATCGAAATGCTCCGGGTAGTTTTGCAGAAATATCCAACTGGATGATGAATTATTACGGGAGTTTTCCGCGCCAGGAAGACCACATACGATGATCAGTCGCAGTAGTGCAACCCCACCATTTCCTACATGTAGAGGAGAACCTGTCGGATTTACTTGTCAACCGAACACTGGAATCCTAAGGAATGGACCGTCTTAGCGGAACTTCCAGGCCATTTGGGCCAATATAATAAGGCTGGGCCGGCGCCACTCGACCACTTACGCCACTCCTAGTTCAGATGAAATCCATGACTCTGAAACGTAAAGCTTGTCCCCCCTTTCCCCAAGTAGAAACTTGTTGATACAGCTCCACCAAGAAGTCGTATCTAGTTGGAAAGGAAAACTCACCGATATTTCCCAGGCGGTGCCTGTTAATGGATTAACTTGTTCTAAGAATTTTACTTCCCAAGTGTTGGGTAAGTAATCAAAAATTCTTTTATCAAAACAGCAACCTTATTGCGAATATAAAACAAACCACATAGCCGGATCCCTCAGGTTTTGAGCGAGTATTTAAATCCCCTTCGAAAGGAGGATCTTAAATATAAAAATTGAGTTTTGGGATCCGCCCTAACTTTTTTAAAATCATTTTGAAGACTCGAAAACATTTTAAAGAATGTTTAGAGTAACGCTGATTTAATAAAATAAATCAGTCCCGATATGTTAGAAAGTATCTGAATATTATTATTTAAATAATATTCCCATAAGGGTGATCCTTATAAAAATAATCGAGGTAGGAGTTTTAAAACTCATACATGAAATGAATAATAAATATCCAAAGATATACTTATACGAAAGTATGATCTTTATTTGAATAATCGAAAATAAGTTTGATTATCGAAACATTATTCTTTAATAAAATAAAGAATATTATTTAGTAAATAAGCGGAGTCATAAGTCCTCGAATAAATTTTCAAAAATAATATTCATTAAATAAAATAAACGGAGTCATAAGTCCTCGAATGATTATTCAAAATAATATTCATTAAATAGAATAAACGGAGTCATAAGCCCTCGAATGAATATTTAAAATAATATTCAATAATAAAAATAAAGTTATCGAATGAACCTTATTCGATTAATAATTTTGAAAACTATATCTATATATATATATATATATATAAATATATATAATATACTCGGGAACATCGACTCCCGGTTTTAGAAAATGTTCACCTTTGGGTCCCCTATACTAAGGGTATACGCAATTACTGCTTATTTCTAGCATAGGTATTATGCAACTATAAGCATTGGAATCAACAAATAGATATCAAGATTATGAAACAGACGTGCATATATCCCATATCAGCATGCTTCAATATATCGCAAGATTTTCTAATTAACCATCATGCATCTATCACAAGATAATGCATATACATATATACATCACAACAACTGTATAACGGGTAGAAAACTTGCCTGAGCGACTGTGGGTGATAAAAGGCTTGGGACGAGTCTGGTAACCTATAAACAACATATAAGTTGGAATTAAACCAAAGTCACTTATGAATCTCTACTTTAACCAATTAGACCCTAACGTTCGCTTTTGCGCTTAACGATTCACTTAAGTCGCTCGAGTACCCTCGGCTCCACCATTTTTAATAAATTAACCATTAAGGGTTTTAAGGCGATTCTTTCGCGAGTACCCTACCAACTGCCTAATCCACTTTCCATAATTGTTTTATACTCCAATTAGTCATTTAAGGGCCTTAACCAAGGTTTTAAAGTAAGGCGAGGGGTAAGGGTTCGGTCGCGAAACACCGTTACTTAAACCGGTCGTTTCTCCTAAACCGTACATCGGATTCAAGCGAACCATATATCAAAATGAAGCTCGTAACATGAACTATCTAATCATGGCAATGGTCAAAACCTAACAGTGAGTTCACGGGTCCTGATGTTAAGAACAAAAACAGTCTAAAGTAAATCGGGCATTACGACGGCTATGTTTACGCGATTACCAAATTTAAATCATTCCAGTCAATTCACAATTCAACCCACAATCACCACTACAACCAAACTTCATCCATTCTTTAATACAACAGCCCCAACAACTCAATATTTCCAATTTAGACTACTTCTCAATCATGAACTAAGAGCTTACTTAAGTTCATTAGCTAATCATCAAGATTTACAACTCCAAAAACATTGCAAAACTAACCAATCTCTAAACATTCAATAATCATGCCTCTCATGAACTATACTACTCATAATAAGCTCCTAACATTCAATAATAATGCTAGGTTAAGAGATTATACCTTCCTTGTGAGTAGGAGTAATTAATGAGCTTGAAACAACCTTGGAAAATCCTTACTAAAGCTTTATCTAAACAAAAACACAAGATTAAAATTTCAAGTTCTTGAAAAACACTATTTACTCTCTTCTTCCATGAATTTTAGGAAGAGATTGTGAAGGAATTTGAAGCTTAGACTTATAGGATATATATATCTATGTACAAGGAACCTTAGATAATTACCTCACTAATTAACAAAGCTTGGAACTTGGATTTGAGTTTTTTCTTCCTTTGAAATGGATAAAGGCCGAGAGCTTCTTGTTGGAAATGGTCAACTTTGTGTTTTTGTGTTATGAATTGTTTTGTTGGTTCTTTTGCCTTTTGTTTTGCTAAATTACCTTTTAACCATGGTAAATTTTGTGTGGTTTATAATCAACCAACACTACCTTCCCTTTGGTCATGCTTATGTCATTTTTCTATGTCATCTTCCCACACTTGTCCTCTTCTTGTTGGTGTGGTGACATCATCATCACTAACCTCTTTGATTAGCTCCTAATTACTTGGCTAATGACCGCTGATCTGTTATACGGTTCTCTTAATTTTCGTTCTCGTTTATCGTTTAAGGGATCATACCCGGGACTTATTACTTGGGTTTCCTTAACCTTTCTCAATACATTATATTCCTTTTATGATCCTCTATTATAATCCTTGAATTTAAATCCTTTTTGTCCTGTTACCTTATACTTAATTCTTTCGGTATCTGGTGGATTTTCGGGAAAAATCAAAGTGTTCGAATTTGGATTCTGACAAACTTTACATACACTTATATACCATATAGAGTACTAATAAGATCTCAGAATAACAATAGAAGAACCCCTACATAGTGTGGCATGAAAAGTTTTCTTATTCAGCATAATCAGCAAAAACACTATTCATAAAGGTTACAAAAAGTTCAAAATTTTGGGGTTATTACAGTCTCCCCTCCTTAAAAGGATTCTGTCCCGTAACCAAATAGAAAACAAATGAGGGTACTTTCTAGCATTGCGCATTATGATTCTGCCATAGCACTCTGACTAGCTTGATCACTTTATTCCGAAGCACCTGCTCCTTCTTATCCATAATCTTTACTGGTTTTTCCATGTAAGTCAGATCTGGTTGCATATCCACCTGCTCGTACTCCACTATGTGTCTGGCATCCCGATGATACTTCCTTAGCATTGACACATGGAACACATTATGAACTTGTTGTAGGTTCAGGGGTACGGCTAGCTCGTAACCCAACTTCCAAATCCGTCTTAGTATCTCAAAAGGTCCAATGTATCTTGGGCTTAGTTTCCCTTTCTTTTCGAACCTCATTAATCCCTTCCAAGGGGATACTTTTAGCAGTACTAAGTCCCCTACTTCATACTCCTTGTCCTTTCGGGCTAGGTCTGCATATTTCTACTGTCTATCTTGGGCTGCTACCAGCCGTCCTCTGATGAGATCCACTATGTCTTTGGTCCTTTGGACCACTTCGGGTCCGAGCATCTTCCGTTCTCCTACTTCATCCCAGTATAAGGGAGATCGACACCTTCTTCCGTACAGGGCCTCATAAGGCGGCATTCCGATGCTGGAAGGAAAGCTATTGTTATAAGAAAACTCGATCAACGGCAAGTGGTCATCCCAACTTCCTTTAAAGTCTATTACACAGACTCTCAACATATCATCTAGTGTCTGGATGGTCCTTTCACTCTGCCCATCCGTTTGGGGATGGTAAGCGGTACTCATATTTAACTTGGTCCCCGCACATTCTTGAAAGCTCCTCCAAAATCTGGAGTTGAACCTGGGGTCTCGGTCTGAGACAATGGACGCTGGGACTCCATATCGCGTTACTATTTCCTTAAGGTAAATGTCCACCAGTCTATCGACCGTGTATCTCTCATTGATAGGAATGAAATGAGCTGACTTTGTCAGTCGGTTTATAATTACCCATACGGCATCATGATTGGCTTTCGTCCTTGGTAAGCCGACAATAAAATCCTTGGCTATCTGTTCCCATTTCCATTCGAGAATCTCCAGGGGTCGTAAAAGTCCACTGGGTCTCTGGTTCTCTGCCTTTACTCTTTGGCAAGTCAAATATTTGCTTACCCATTCTGCTACGTCCCTCTTCATGTTGGGCCACCAATAATATTCCTTCAAATCCCTATATATCTTGGTGCTTTCTGGGTGAATGGAATACCTTGAACTATGGCTTTCATCCAAAATCTCGTCTTTAAGCTCTTGAACATTCGGAACCCAGATCCGGTAGAAGTACCTCATTATCCCTTTATCATCTCTCTCAGTATGGATCTCTTCTCCAGTCATTGACTCTCTGTCTTCATTCATTACTTTCTCTTGGCACAATCTAATCTTTTCCAATAACTCTGGCTGCATCGAGATCTCAAACAGCTTTTCAGTTCCGGCTCCGGTTACCTTTACTTCTATTTCCATTCTCTCAAAATCCCTTATTAATTCTTCCGAATTCATTATCATTTTGAGCTTTTCCTTCCTGCTAAGGGCGTCATCCACCACATTGGCTTTCCCTGGATGATAGAGAATCTCACAATCATAGTCCTTGATTAGTTCTAACCATCTCCTCTGGCGCATGTTGAGCTCTTTCTGCGTAAATATGTACTTGAGGCTCTTATGGTCTGTGAAAATCTCGCACTTCTCTCCATACAAGTAGTGCCTCCAAATCTTTAAGGCAAAAACTATTGCCGCGAGCTCAAGGTCATGAGTAGGATATCTAATCTTGTATTCCTTCAGTTGTCTCGACGTATACGCAATCACCTTACCGTGCTGCATAAGCACACACCCTAATCCTTTGTGCGACGCGTCACTATATATCACAAAATCTCCCTTTCCGTCTGGCAATGCCAACACCGGGGCCGTTACCAACCTTTTCTTTAATTCTTGAAAACTGTTCTCGCATTTTTCTGTCCATTCAAACTTCTCTGTCTTACGAGTAAGTCGTGTCAAAGGGGCTGCGATCTTCGCAAAGTCCTGTACAAATCTACGATAGTAGCCGGCCAATCCTATGAAACTCCTTACCTCTGTGGGTGTGGTTGGCCTTTCCCAATTTGAGACCGCCTCTATCTTGGAGGGGTCGACCAATACTCCTTCTTTATTGATCACATGTCCTAAAAACTGTACTTCATTCCGCCAGAATTCACACTTCGAGAATTTGGCAAATAACTGTTCCTCTCTGAGTATTCCTAGAGCTATCCTCAAATGCTCTGCATGTTCTGCCTCGGTCCTTGAGTAGATTAAAATATCATCGATAAAAACTATCACACGCTTGTCCAAGTACTTCTTGAATACTCTGTTCATTAAATCCATGAAAGCCGCTGGGGCGTTGGTTAATCCAAAGGACATTACCAAGAACTCATAGTGCCCATACCTGGTACGGAACGCGGTCTTGGGAATATCTTCAGGTTTAATCTTTAGTTGGTGATATCCAGTTCTCAGGTCAATCTTGGAAAAATAAACAGCATCCTTTAACTGGTCGAACAGATCGTCTATTCTAGGTAATGGGTACCTGTTCTTTATGGTTAGCTTGTTCAACTCTCGGTAGTCGATGCACAGTCTCATGCTCCCATCTTTCTTCTTAACAAATAATACTGGTAGTCCCCACGGAGACACACTGGGTCTTATCATACCCTTATCCAAAAGTTCCTGCAATTAGGTAGCTAATTCTTTCATTTTTAATGGGGCTAACCGGTAAGGTGCCTTTGAAACTGGCGCCGTCCCTGGGGCCAACTCAATAGCAAATTCAATCACTCTATCGGGTGGTAATCCCGGAAGGTCTTGTGGGAAGACATCTTCAAATTTGTTGACTGCCGGAATATCTTGCAAGTTGGGCACCTCCTTCTGCGTGTCCACCACATAGGCTAGGTAAGCCTCATTTCCTTTTCGCAGCATCTTATTGTCCTGGGCCATGGTCAAAAATTTCGGCTTCTGCCTCTTTCCTCTAAATATGACTTCTTTCTTCCCTGGGATATTCAACTTAACTTTCTTCCCTTTACAGTCTATCTGAGCATCATTGCTAGATAGCCAGTCCATTCCAAAAATTACATCAAACTCCCCTAATTTAAAAGGAATCAGATCAACACTAAAAGATTGTTCCCCTATGTCTAACTCACAGGCGGGGTGAATCTGGTTAACATGAATAATTTCATGGTTGGCTATTTCTACTTGTAAGGGTTCTATCAAGGGTTCAGCCTTAAGTCTTAATTTATGCGCAAAGTCCTTTGATATAAAAGATTTAGTTGCTCCAGAATCAAATAAAACATTTGCACTGACTGAATTTAGAAAAAAGGGTACCTGCTATCACATCTGAGTCTTTCATAGCATCTTGGACTGTCATGTTGAAAGTCCTCACAGTAGGTGGCTTATTAGAAGCAGCTCTGCTTGCTCCTGAAGCTGCTGGTTTGTTCATTGGGCATTCCCTCTTCCAATGATCCGGACGTCCACACTGATGACAAGTGGTGGTTGAAATGACGGCAGGGGCTGACGAAGGGCATTTGTGGGAATAATGGCCCACTTGTCCACACTTAAAGCAGGTTACTGGCTTTCCCTTACACTCCCCAGAATGCATCCTTCCACAAGTGTTACAGGCCAGCAATGGGGGTCGAGACTGGTTGGAATAGGACATTCTTGACTTCTGGCCGCTCTGGCTCACATTCACACTCATTGGCCGCTTAAACCTAGTGTTCTTTCCCGGTAGGGACACTGCTCCTCGATTAAATCTAGTTGGGAAGCTCCCTCCTGCGGAACCTCCACCCATGTTCATACTTTTCCTCTTTATTCCCTTCTTCTCTCTTTCCTTCTACATCCTGTTCACTTCCGGCTTCTACAATTGTTGCCTTTTGCACCAGAGTGGCATAATCAGTAAGCTCAAGGATTGCCAACCTATTCTGAATCCACGGTTTCAGTCCCTGCTGAAATCTCCTAGCTTTCTTTTCCTCGGTGCTCACAAACTCCGGCACAAACCTTGATAACTCAGTAAATTTTGCTTCTTACTCTGCTACAGATTAGTTATTCTGCTTTAGTTCCAAGAACTTGAGCTCCATCTGGTTCTCCATAAACCTCGAGAAATACTTTCCCAAAAACAACTGACTGAATCTCTCCCAGGTTATAATAGCATCCGTCTCCATGTTTTTCTTGGCCTCCCACCAGTAGTTGGCCTCTCCTTTCAGAAGGTAGGTAGCAAATACAGTCTTCTGTGCCTCATCGGTACTCAGAATCTCAAAGGATTTCTCCATTTCCATTAGCCATGCCCTTGCCTCAACTGGGTCGGCTGATCCGTGGAACTCAGGGGGCTTAAGGGACTTGAAAGCCCTGAAAGAGTTTGCCACAACATTGTTATTTCCTTGAGGGGGTGGGTTGGGTTGACGTTCCAAGTTCTGCCTTAGTAGTTGCATGAACTTTCCCATGGGATCCATGCCTGGGTTTGGTACTGGTTGCTCAACCTCAGTTTCTCCTTCTTCAGCCTCTATCGCAAATCCTTCAACATCATATGTTTCCTCTTCCTCTTCATACAGGGAGTCATCCTGTTCAACATAATCCTCATCTTCCTCTTCACTGTGTTCTTGGTTCCTATCATCCTGGTTATGGCTTCCCTGGTCCTCAGATCCAGGGTTCGCCCCAGTTCCAATCTTTCTTGGCGGCATGATACTGATAAATTTTTGGAAAATTCAACGTTAGGTCACAATCATACATAAAATTGTGCCTTGCACAGTTCTACAAAGGGGGAGAATGTATCTCGCAATTCTATTATATTATGACAGTTCTAATAAGAAGTGCAGTAATAATAATGATAAAAACAGTGATCTCGTCACTAAGGAACTGAACTGAAAGGAAACAAATATATACATAATGCGGGAAATACATAGTTTGATCTGGTTAAAAGTAAAAGAGTTCTACAGCCATCTGCCCAAAAGTGATACACAAGAGTCTATCTGTCTAGTCATAGAAAGGGATGCTATATACAAGTCAACTATCCCAGAAAATTGGCTCTTACTATGGCCTCGACTAACTAGACGACTAGACTACCCCATCACCGGTCCCGAATCACACACCGGAGCGGGTCAGCTCCCACACCCTTTCCATCGCACGACGGAAGATGTAGTCGGCCTGCCTCCTAGAGATCCTGCCGTGCCTGTCCCCCTGGAGTGATCGGAGTCTCGCACGAGCCGTGAACTCTATCCCCGTCAGCTCCCTCCTCAAGGATCGGGGTATAGTAGCCCTAGTCTCATAAGCTCGGGCACGCCTACCCGCCCTCTCTGCATCCAACTCCCTCCTGACCTCATCCAGCCGGGCCTCAGCAACAGCCACTCGAGTCCTCAGTACATCCTGAACATAGCCGTGAGCTAACAAAGACTGCCTATGGGCAGGGTCGAGAGGTGGTGAATCCGGAGCCACTGGGGGTGCCTCCTCGATCTGCCTAGGCTCGGGAGTATGGGTCTCTGAGCTGTCATCATAGGGTCTCCAAGATAGTGGTGGAGGGGTAGGAGCTCTGACCACCGGGAGTGAGGGTAAAGGGGTACCAGTGTACTCTACCATAGCTCTGACATGCTCCTCAGCTACTAGGACCTCATCCGGGTCCTCCTCATCTAAACTCGCAATAACCTCTATCTCTGACTCCTCTGACGGGTCCTCCTCCTCCTCCATCTCAGGCTCCTCCTGATCCTCGGCATCTAGTAGTGCCTCATCATGCTCACGCTCCAACATCTCTGGGTCCTCTATCTCATGAGCCTACACATTAAACGAGCTAAGTTACTATCATGATACTTATAAGGGTTCCCGTAAGGGTTTTAACTGTCAGTGCTACTTTAAGTAGTCCGACTATGAACTTGGCAAGAGTTCTTATTATCTTTGTGTGTTTATTATTATATCGTCGCATCATCTCTGAGGTTTATAACGCTTAGCTCTGATACCATTTCTGTAACACCTCCAGATCCGGGGTCGGGGATCCGGGTCGTCACGGTCTTTCTTTCCACAATATCACTTAACTTAATTAATAATAAATAACCTCATGCTATGACCCCACACTAACACACACCACAACACGTTATAGTCTCAGAGATGAAATTGAAATAAGTACAAGTCCTTGAATCCACAATTTAAAAGTTATTACAACCCAAAATGATTACTTAATAAGTTTACAGTTAATTGCCATTATCTGCCACAAGTTATAATTATACATAACTGATTCCCAAAAGCAGAATGCCTGATCTACAAATAGATCTACCTCTGCAGCTATAGCAGCTACGATATTAACGGGAAGACGCAGGACGCTTCCCACGCGCTTGCGCTGGGTCTGCTTGAGTCTGGCCATCTTTCCTAACTGCTGTTGTGTGATGAAGAATGTTAGATATATTTGATAATGTCATGGCTGATATGATTTATGTTTAGTTTTCAGATCTTACTTAACAGGACAAATCAGTACTTAACTGGGAATCAGTACTTATACTGGAAGTCAGGACTTAAGGATATCAGTACTTATATTATCAGGAGATAATCATCAGAAGTTGGATATCAGAACTTAAGTGCTGAAGGACGATCAGATAAGGACAGTAGCTGATTAAAGGAAAGAAGATCGAGATAAACATAAGAAGAGATATGCATGAAGAAGGAATTCTATGAAGAATAGAATACTTGGAAGAAAAGATATCTGATTGATATATTTTAGGAAGCAGAATTATATTCCATATCAATTAGCGATTATCTTGTAACTGTGTAGTATATAAACACAGACATAGGGTTTACACTATAAGTGTTATCATATTCGAGAAGATTATTCATTGTAACCCTAACAGCTCTCGTGATATTTTGTTCATCATTGAGAGGTAACAGTTCCATACTGTAATAGAGTTTATTGTTTCAATAAAGTTTGTTTTCTGTTACTTAAGATATTAAAGTTCGATTTGATTGTATTTTACACTGTATTCACCCCCTCTACAGTGTGTGTGACCTAACAAGTGGTATCAGAGCTTATCTGTTAACAGACATACAGTTAAAGATCCAAACACAATCATGTCTGACACAGAAACTCCAACTAAGCCTACCAAAACTGAAGAACCTCCAAAGCACAAATTCAAAGTCGGTATGAAACCATCAGAGTTCCCATACTGAGACCATCTGAATATGCCATATGGAAGGTGAGGATGACCATTTTTTTGGAAGCTACAGATCCAGAATATCTTGATAGAATTAAGGAAGGGCCTCACAAACCAACCAAGCTCGCAGTTGCAGTTGCAGGTGAAGCAGCAAAGACCGTACCAAAGGAAAAGAGTGATTATACTGCTGAAGATATCGCATCAATTGCTAAGGATGCTAAGGTACGACACTTACTGCATAGTGCCATTGATAATGTAATGTCAAATAGGGTAATTAACTGCAAGACTGCTAAGGAGACATGGGATGCTCTGGAAACAAGGTGTCAGGGAACTGATACAATTAAGAAGAACAGGAAGACAATACTCACTTAAGAGTATGAACACTTTGACTCAAAGGCTAATGAATCATTGACTGATTTATATGATAGATTTGTCAAACTCTTGAATGATCTGTCACTGGTTAATAAGGAGTATGATCTTGAAGATTCAAACCTTAAATTCCTGTTAGCTCTTCCTGAATGTTGGGATTTGAAGGCAACAACAATAAGAGACAACTACAGTCTTGATGAAACAACTCTTGATGAAATTTATGGAATGCTCAAGACTCATGAACTTGAGATGGAACAAAGAAGCAAGAGGAAAGGAGGAAAGTCAAGGACAGTTGCTCTTAAGGCTGAAGAAGAATCCCCCAAGGCAGCTACCTCAAGGAAAGACAAGGGTAAAGCTCTTTTCACAAAGTCTGATACTGAGTCATCAAGTTCTGAAAGTGATGATGACTCAGATTCTGAAAGCTTGCCTGAGAATGATGCTGATGAGGAGATGATGAAGCTGTGTGCTCTTATGGTGAAAGGGATCACAAAGATTGCATACAGGAAGTTCAGGAAGGGAAAGAAGTTTTCCAGGAAAGGCATAAGTTCTGATAAGAAGAATTTTAGAAGATCTGAAGGCAGAGGAGGAAAGTCTGATAGAGGAGATTATACCAATGTCAAATGCTATAACTGTGGTGGGAAAGGCCACATATCTCCTGATTGCAAGAAGGTAAAGGGTGACAAAGGCTAGGCTCTTGTCACAAAGCAGAAAAGCTGGACATACACCTCAGACTCTGAAAGTGAGGAGAACTATGCGTTGATGGCAAATGCTGATAAAGAAAGTGCTGAGAGCAGTTCTGAAGCTGCTGAAACAAAGGTACCTCAGACAACTTATGCTTTTCATACTGATGATATTAATGAGTTGAGAAGATATCTTAAAACCATGTTTGTTAGTTATAGAGATCAAACTTTAACATGTGAAAGATTAACTTCTGAAAATCTTGCTTTTAAGAAAAGAAATGATTTCTTAGAAAAAGAGTTAGTTATGTTCCATCAAACTCAGAAGGATAGAGATGATGCTTTTTATGTTAGGGATGAAGTGCTAAAAATGAATGAATCTCTAAAAACTGAGTTAGAAAAGGAAAGAGAGATAATCAAGACTTGGACTAACTCTGGCAGAACAACTCAAAATTTGCTAAGTAGTGAAAATTGGAAAGAGGGCTTAGGTTATGGTGATGATAAGAATGATAAAGGAACTGTAGAAATTAAGCCTGCTGTTAAGCAAAAGGCAAAGTTAAAACCTGTTAAGTTTGTAACTGTAAAGTCTGATAATGAGAGATCAGAAGTTAAAGTGGAATTAACTTCTGACAAACTAAAACAGGAAAAGACTGCTAAAGTAAACGTAGGCTTAATGACTATGAAGCAGCTTAAGCATAAGATGAAAAATGTTAAGAATGCAAACAAGGTTAAATCACCTAGGAAAAATAGGAATGGAAAGGAAGGTGTGAATAAAGGCAATGATTATAAACCTGTTCCTGATGCTCCTAGGAAAACATGTCATAACTGTGGAAGTTCTAACCATCTGGCTTCTTTTTGCAGGAAGAATAAGAACATAAACTCCTTACCTTCAAAATCGGGAGTTAAGAGTCAGTCTGTTAGATTTAAACCACAAAATCCTTTTTTTCATTGTGGTAGTTTATGGCATTCCATTTATACTTGTAAGGAATATCATAGTTTGTACTATGATTATTATCAATTAAAACCTTCTTTGAAGAAAGTTTCCATTGTTCCTTCTAGTGTAAATTCTGATTCAAAGTCTGATAGTGTAAGTTCTGATAAGAAAAATGTTAACATAAACTCTGATGCTAAATCCACTGCAAATGTTAACAAACTTGATAAGGCCAAAGGATCCAAGCAAGTCTGGGTCCTTAAAACTAATAATTAATGGTCTTTGTGATTGCAGGGTAACAGGAAAAATATCCTAGTTCTAGACAGTGGATGTTCAGGACATATGACTGGAAATAAAGCCCTGCTATCAGACTTTGTGGAGAAAGCTGGCCCAAGTGTTTCTTATGGAGATGGCAACATTGGAAAAACATTGGGATATGGCAATATCAATCTTGGGAATGTCATCATTAAAGATGTAGCTCTGGTCTCAGGACTTAAACACAATCTGTTGAGTATAAGTCAAATCTGTGACAGAGGTTATCATGTTGATTTCTTTGAAGAACACTGTGAAGTTGTGAGTAAATCTAAAGGCAAGGTTGTTCTGAAAGGATACAGGCGTGGTAACATTTATGAAGCTAAGCTTTTAACAAGCATTGATGGTTCTGTAATCTGTCTGATGAGTAGAGCATCAATTGAAGAAAGCTGGAATTGGCACAATAAACTCTCTCATTTAAATTTCAACAATATAAATGATCTTGTCAAGAAAGATCTTGTGAGAGGACTGCCAAAGTCAGTATTTGCTCCTGATGGCCTTTGTGATTCTTGTCAGAAGGCCAAGCAAAGAAAATCTTCATTCAAGAGCAAGACTGAATCATCAATTCTTGAGCCTTATCATCTACTACATGTTGATCTATTTGGTCCAGTGAATGTCATGTCTATTGCAAAGAAGAAATATGCGTTGGTCATAGTGGATGAGTTCACCAGATACACATGGGTGTATTTCTTGCACACAAAAAGTGAAACTGCATCTATCTTGATTGATCATGTCAAACATATGGATAAATTTGTCAAAGATTCTGTGAAAACAATAAGGAGTGATAATGGCACTGAGTTCAAGAATTTGATAATGGAAGAGTTCTACAAAAACCATGGAATTAAGCAGGAATTTTCCGCTCCTGGAACTCCACAACAAAATGGAGTTGTTGAAAGGAAGAATAGAACTCTCATTGAAGCTGCACGTACAATGCTTGAAGAAGCAAAGCTTCCAACCTATTTCTGGGCTGAAGCTGTGCAGACTGCTTGTTTTACTCAAAATGCAATACTCATTAACAAGCAAGGAAAAACACCATATGAGATGGTGAAGAAAAAGAAGCCAAATCTGAAGTACTTTCATGTATTTGGTCGCAAGTGTTTTGTTCTTAAGACTTATCCTGAACAGCTATCCAAGTTTGATCTAAAAGCTGATGAAGGAATCTTTGTTGGATATCCACTTTCCATAAAAGCCTTCAGAGTCTATAATTTGAGAACAAAAGTGGTCATGGAATCTATCAATGTCTCTTTTGATGACAAGAAGATTACTGGTCTTGAAGATTTTATTGACCATGATCAGCTGAGATTTGAAAATGAAGACTCAAATTCTGATACTGAAAATCCTGACAGTCTAAGTCCTGATACTGTAAACTCTGATGGATTAAACTCTGATGTTATTGAAACGGTGGTGACTACGCCAAAGGAAGATGCACCTATGCAGGGGGAGCATACTCAAGATCTTACCACATCTCAAGAAACATCAGAACATACATCTGGCTCTTCAAGTTCTGATTCGTCAAGTTCTGATAAGCCAAGTTCTGATAGTGCTGAAAATCTAAATTCTGAAGAATCCAACTCAGAGAGCATAGTTTCGGGGGAGCATCAGAAAATGAAAATCAAGACAGCATGGATCATGGGGGAGCATCCAGTTCTAGAGAAAACCTTCCATCTTCAAGGAAGTGGACTAAATCACATACACCTGATTTGATAATTGGAAATCCTGATGCAGGTGTAAGAACTAGAACAGGTACTTCAAACGAATGTCTTTACAATTCTTTTCTCTCTCAGACTGAGCCAAAGAAAGTGGAAGAAGTTCTTCAAGATGCTGATTGGGTGCAAGCAATGCAGGAAGAGTTAAATGAATTTGAAAGAAACAAAGTCTGGACCCTAGTGCCAAGACTAAAGAATAGATCTGTTGTTGGTACAAAGTGGGTATTCAGAAACAAAACTAACAGTGATGGCATAATTACAAGGAATAAGGCAAGGCTGGTTGCAAAAGGATATTCTCAACAGGAGGGAATTGATTATGATGAAACATTTGCACCAGTTGCTAGGTTAGAAGCCATAAGGATATTTTTGGCTTATGCTGCTCACAAAAAGTTTACTGTCTTTCAAATGGATGTGAAAAGTGCTTTTCTCAATAGAGAATTGGAAGAGGAAGTATATGTTGAACAACCTCCAGGCTTTGTAGATTTCAAACATCCAGATTACGTCTACAGGCTTGATAAAGCACTTTATGGACTTAAGCAAGCTCCCAGAGCATGGTATGAGACTTTAGCTCAGTTTCTTCTGGAAAGTGGATTCAACAGAGGGATTATAGACAAAATACTGTTCTACCTTAACCATGGAAAGGACTTACTTCTGGTCCAAATTTAAGTTGATGATATCATTTTTGGGTCTACAAATGACAGACTTTGCAAGAAGTTTGGCAAACTGATGCAGTCAAGGTATCAGATGAGTATGATGGGGGAACTTAGCTATTTTTTGGGCCTTCAAGTCAAGCAGAATGAAAAAGGCACTTTTATTTGTCAAACTAAGTACACCAGAAACTTGCTGAATAAATTTGGAATGCAAGATTGTTCAAGTGCATCCACTCCCATGGCCATTGCAACAAAACTGGATAAGGATACTGGTAAATCAGTAGATATTACTGATTACAGAGGTATGATGGGCTCTCTATTCTATCTAACTGCTAGTAGACCTGATATCATGTATGCTACCTGTCTTTGTGTAAGATTTCAAGCAGATCCAAGAGAACCTCACTTAACAGCTGTGAAAAGAATTTTCAAGTATCTTAAAGGAACAGCTGATCTGGGATTGTGGTATCCTAGAGAATCAGATTTTAAACTAATAGGTTACTCAGATGCAGATTTTGCAGGTTGCAAAATTGACAGGAAAAACACAAGTGGAAGCTGCCAATTTCTTGGAGGCAGATTGGTTTCTTGGTTCAGCAAGAAACAAAAGTCAATTTCCACATCAACTGCAGAAGCAGAGTATATTGCTGCAGGAAGCTGTTGTGCACAGATTCTTTGGATGAAGAATCAGTTACTGGATTATGGGTTAACATATTTCAAAATCCCTATTTACTGTGATAATCAAAGTGCTATTGCTATGACAGGCAATCCAGTTCAACACTCTATGACAAAGCACATCAGCATCAGGTACCACTTCATAAGGGAACATGTGAATGAAGGTACAATGGAATTGCACTTTGTTCCAACAGATCAACAACTAGCAGATTCTTCACAAAACCATTGTGTGAAGCCACTTTTACAAGATTGGTAAATGAACTTGGAATGGTTTCAGGTTCTTTCTCTAAATCTGCTTAGTTTTGTTCTGTTATATCAGACTTTATGATCAGTATTTATAGAATTTAATCTCTTTGTGTATTCTGTGCTTAATTGACAAATGTGTTTAAGTACTGACTGTTGTCTGATATATGTTTCTAAACTCTGATAAGTGATATGTCTGTTTCAGTAACTATTTAATCCTATGAGGATAACTGTGCTAGATGCTGACCCAGTAGTCTTCAATAAACAAGGGATCCCATGTAAGAAGTAATTATTTCTGTGGAAATCTATTGACACAAGCAAATTCTGATAATTGAGCTTAGTTGAGTTTACTTTGTCTATCTTATTACTAAGTCACAAACTAAAATAATGTTACTCATCTGTTAAGTTCTGATGCTAGTAAATCTGTTAAATGTACTAAGTGCTGATAAACCTCACTTATCAAAAGAAAAAGCAAAAGAATCAAGGATTAAAAATCAGGTACTCCTTTGAGATCTAGAGTAAAAATGTGGAAGGGAAGACCCAAGTGCATTGCTGGTATTAAGTAATATGTATCAGAAAAGCAACTAAAATATTTTCTTGGTGACTTTTCACACTCTACGATTACTGGAGAAGTACTCTGATAATAGCATAAATTCTGATAAGCAGTCGTGACTCACTTACACTGAGAAGCCACTGTAAAATGGAATTCAAAAAGATGCATAAAATTAGCACACAATAGTTGAGGTGGACTCATGCATGAACTCATTCAATAGTAGGTTTCAGAATAATGACAGCTCTTTAGCAAAGTTTTAGTTATGCCTTATTTCTAAGATGTATTAAAGTGAATCAGACTTTCCTCTTTGTCTGATATTTTAGCTTAATGCACACACTAATCACTCCATATGAATGATGAAAATCACTGTGGTGATCTATGTTGTTTTAGATGAACAGTCATTATATGTTATTGCACAAATTCTGAGGACAAGTTCTGATTGCATGTTCTGATGATTAAGTTCTGAAGAACATAAATCAGAACTTGTATGAGGACTTACTAAATAGGCATTCCTTTTTCGAGTTACGAAATTATGTTCTGATGACTGTTAAGTTCTGATATAAGTCTAAGTTCTGATATTACAGTCTAATTCTTTACTTGACTTATCTGTGGATAAAATTTGATAACAGTCTCGGTTCAAACTAAAATATGATGAAGTGGAAGATTAATAGTCACTATGGTTAGGGTTAGTGATATTCGTACTTGAACAGTCAACTTTTACTTGCTTCTTGTGCGCATTAAACCATGTTTTCTCTTTCCAATGAATGTTTTTCTTTTTCCAAGTCTGGGGAGACGAGGTAGAATTCATTCTACCTATCAGCATTAAATTTTTTCGCGTCTCCTAGCATTCTCTTGCCTATATAAGCAACCACTTCACATCAGCCTTCCCATCAAATCTTTTCTCACAAACTCACCTTACCTTCATACTTTTTCTTTCAAAAACACCATGGTCAGATACAACATATTTTTGAACTACGAAACCTTCAATATGGAGCTAAGCTGTGCCGATTGGCAGCAGGAATGGCACGTCACTGCCATTCCTGATGAGATATGGGACTCTGTCCCATAGGAGGTACTCACCCACCTCCTGTTCTTCTATATGGATTACCATCGCCATCTGGAGCGATTGGAGGAGGAAAGGCTGGAAGCTCTCCGCCAGCAAGAGCGAATCATTCGACTCGCCATTCTGTTTGTCGAGAGTAGGAAGAAGAAATGATTTATCTTCTTCTTCCTATTTTTCTTCATCATCAGCCTTGCCTTGCTTCTTGAGCTAGGACTAAGGCTGTTGATGTTAGGTTTAGCAGCTTAGGGAAATCTTGTACAAGTACTGATGTAATTTCAATTTCATGAATGTATTCTCTTGATATATTAATGAAATTTGTTTTTTTTTCAAGATTTTGTCTCTGAGATATTTTAATGCATTGTTAAATCTTGTTACATATTCATATTCTGATGACCATATAAATACTGTGTTAATTTAAGTTCTGATTTTTCTTTATCAGTACTTACTCATCTGATTTATCTTGGTCATTTTCACTTGATTTATTTTCAGAATATTAATGTTGCAGTGAAAAATAATTTGAATAAGTGGGAACAGTTTCAATTTTGCATTAAAACTGATTCACCTTGATTAATGGAATATCTGGGTAAGTGGAACGGGTTTTCCTTGAAAAACTGCAAGTGGGTGGTAATTATTGCTTATTTACTGTGCCCATTACTTCTTGCCTTATCTATGTATGACAGTTGTCAAGGTATGCTCCACTACTTTTAAATGCATGTTTGCCAGGTGTCCCAACAGTTACTTTTTGTGTATAAGCAACAGAGAGAAAAGATTGTCAAATCTTTTATTTACTTTTCTCTTTTATCTCTCTCTCTCTTTACTTTTATCCTTTCTCATCTACTGACGATTTTTCATATAGACATTTTCTCAGACACAATACAGGCAACCGCATTTCTCTCAAATTTCAATGGCACCCAAGGACATAATCTTCCATGGAGCAAAGATTTTCTCACTAGTTCTGATATTGGGTACGCTCTAACTGAGCCTGAATCAGTCTCTGGAGTTCAAGTACTGGAGTTCTGGAGGAGTGGAGTATATGATGATGGTGGTGCTCAAGGGTCCCCGAGTATTATCTTTTCATCAGGGGAAAATGAGTACGTTGTGACTTTGTCAACGGTTCGACAAGCATTGCAGCTACCTGAGAACTGTGTTTATTCTACTGTTGACGAACCAGTTCTTCAGAACATGATGTCCAGTCTAGGATATGAGGGAACATTGGCAAAGCTTGGCAAGTTGAAGAGATCTTTCATAAGGAGGGAATGGAGTTTCTTCTTTGACTGCATTACCAAGGCTTTTGCTAATAAATGCTCAAATTTCGATGCAATTCCCATATTCAGCCAACAAATCGGGTATGCTCTTATAAATCAAACTGATTTTGATTATGCAAGTGCTGTCTTAGGTTTTATTGGGGATAGGATGACAGAAGATCGAAATACTGTATATTTTGCCAGATTTTGTCAGCTTATTCATAGGTTCTGTTGTAATCAGCCCCAAAGTTTTGGTGATTTAATTCCATCCTTCGGAATAGCTAAAAGAGCTTTCACTGATTTATTATCTACTGATAATAAGAAGGCTGTGTTAAGACCCCTCTTAATACCTTTATCTGTTAAATATGCCTTAATCACCTATGATCCTGTTAAGTACACTGCACTTTATCTTGATGTTCAACCATCAGAACCTCATCCCTCAGTACCTACTATGAAGCCTTCATCTTCCAAACCTAAGAGGACAAAGACTGTTCCTCAAACACCTCAAAAGAAAAGGAAGATTGCTTTGAGAGATGAATCTGATACTGAGGAACAGGTTCCTTCTTCAGAACCTTTTGTTAAAGAAGCTGAGAAAGTGACTTCTCAGAAGGATTCTGGAATTGGGGGATCTAGGCTTCTCAAGAGGCTTAGAAGAATGACTGTTCCTGAAACTCCCAAGGAATCCAAATCTACAAAGAGATACAAGAAACAGAGGGCAAAAAGACCTGTTTTAGATGATGAAGAAGCAGCAACTCAGGAAGGGGATCAGGAATCTCTGATCTCACCAGAAAAGGAATTTGCTAAAGTCACTTCTTCTTCATCAACTCCATCTCAGGAAACTGTTTCTGAAAAGGTCAACACACCATCTGTATCTCCTGTTGATCCAGGCACAAGTACTGATATTGATGTTCAAAACTTGGTTGTGCCTGAAGTAATTCGGTTAGAAGCTCCAACAACAACTAATCCTTCAACAACACCTGTTACTGATGCTGTTCAAACTCCATAGTTATCTACTACACCTTCTCTGCATCTAGATGCTGATGATCAGAATATAGGTGAGCATCAGGATATGGCTGTTGATCAGAACTTAGAACCAGATCAGCAATTAGAGGATGCTGAAGCCTCCATTGCTACTCACACTGTTGTTTTATCAGAAGATACTGATTCTGTAAGTTCTGATGCTGCAAATGCTGGAGATACTGGTGATGCTGCTCCAAATGCAGATGCTGATGCAGCAGGTCCTTCAGGACATACTCCTCAACAAACTACTCTTAAGACTGAACTTGTTAAGAAGTTTGTTACCAGAGAAGCACCAGTGCCTTGGAGTGAAACTCCTACAGGACAGGAGTGGACTAAGAAATGGAACTCAGTTTCCTGTGTTCCAAATGAAAAGCATCTTGCTGAGCACTTGACTAAAGCTGATGAAATGTTAAATTCTGGTGATTTCAAAACCTAGCTTAGAGTCACTGCATTGAGTACTAAACTTCTACAAGGTCTTCATTCAACTACTCATGTAGAGCTACACAAGATTCAGGAAGAATTTATCAAACAGGAACAAGTTCAAAAGATTGATAAGAAAAAGTTCTTCCAACCTACCTTTGACAGGATTGCTTATACTGAGAAGGCTCAAGATACTCAACAAGCTCAGATTGATGATATTCTGAAAAATCAAGCTTCTCAGCAATCACAACTTAATGAAATCCAAGCCTCAATGGAATTGCTTGTCTCTCTTCTACTACCTGCTGATGCCAAAAAGGGGGAGAAAGTAATTAAGGCCAAATGCAAGACTGACAAGACACTGAAAGGGAAGGATAATGAAAAGGATGATCAAGGACGCTCTAAAATGGGTAGAGGTCATAGTCAAGGTAGAGGGTTCACATCAAGAAAAGTTGAAATCACAAGTCACAGGACAAGTTCTGATACTGGGAAAAAATTAGTTCTGCTACTGGTAAAAGGATAAGTTCTGATGAACTTTTAGATCTTGATGAAGAAATGTCAAGACAGTTATTTTTTCAAGAAAATCCAGGAATGGACTTGGAGAGTTTAATGGAAGAAGAAGCCAGACTTAAATCAGAGAAAGTCACATCTAAATCTGAAGCTTCTGGTAAAAAGGCACTTCCAAAACTCAAAGGCATTTTGATAAAAGAAAGGACAAATGCTGAAGCAACATTGGCTAAATCACAACCGCAGATAGATCCAAGATCCAAGGGTAAAGAAAAGGTTGGTGAACCTATCAAGGTTTATGTGCCTCCTGAGAATGAAGAAATCACTGATGAAAAGGATGATCTTGCTCTGACTTCAAGAAAAGTTTTTAAGATAACCTCTGACATGGCTCAAGTTGTTCAGAGTCAAGAGACAGTAAGTTCTGATATTTCGAAGAAGCAAGTAACCTCTGACATAGCTCAAGT